>NC_074718.1:4776851-5120361 GCF_947242115.1 Biomphalaria glabrata
AAATTGTAAGAGCCAGTTTTTGAGATTAGCGTGCAAGTTTCTACATAAAGTTCTGACTTGAATAGAGTCATTGTAAAAAAAAAATATATCTTGTTAAAAACAAAGCTTTTATTGAATTAAGGGAAAACAAAGGTTCAATCGCTGACATATATCTCAATATTGCAAGGTTTATCTCCCATTTTTCTATATGGGAGAAAATTAAATAATTAATTACCACTAATTTATTAACCACTTGGATTTTTTTTATTGTATCATGTGTTATCTTCGAAAATGAATAACCGTGTAAAGTTTCAACTTGATTCGAGCATGGTAAGTGGAAGAAACAAATCTAAAAGAATCCACCCAGACAGACAGATCGACAGACGAAAAGAGTTCACAAAAGCTTATTTTTAAAAAAAGTTTATTTTGTTCATATAAGAGATTTATAAACTTTTTATGTTGTTCAAATTTGTATTTGCTATAAAGACACTTGATGATACATACATATTATCATACATATCATCATTTGTTTCAGCACCTAGCTTCACTTCTATATAAATACACTTGATGATACATACGTATATCATACATATCATCATTTTTTTCAGCACCTAACTTCACTTCTATATAAATACACTTGATGATACATACATATTATCATACATATCATTTGTTTCAGCACCTAACTTCACTTCTATATAAATACACTTGATGATACATACATATTATCATACATATCATTTGTTTCAGCACCTAAATTCACTTCTATATAAATACACTTGATGATACAAACATATTATCATACATATCATCATTTGTTTCAGCACCTAGCTTCAATTCTGTATAAATACACTTGATGATACATACATATTATCATACATATCATCATTTGTTTCAGCACCTAGCTTCACTCCTATATAAATACATTTGATGATACATACATATTATCATACATATCATCATTTGTCTCAGCACCTAGCTTCACTTCTATATAAATACACTTGATGATACATACGTATATCATACATATCATCATTTTTTTCAGCACCTAACTTCACTTCTATATAAATACACTTGATGATACATACATATTATCATACATATCATTTGTTTCAGCACCTAACTTCACTTCTATATAAATACACTTGATGATACATACATATTATCATACATATCATTTGTTTCAGCACCTAAATTCACTTCTATATAAATACACTTGATGATACAAACATATTATCATACATATCATCATTTGTTTCAGCACCTAGCTTCAATTCTATATAAATACACTTGATGATACATACATATTATCATACATATCATCATTTGTTTCAGCACCTAGCTTCACTCCTATATAAATACATTTGATGATACATACATATTATCATACATATCATCATTTGTCTCAGCACCTAGCTTCACTTCTATATAAATACACTTGCATGGCAAATCGGATAAGTTGGCCCGGGGCTATATCTCATCAGCACCACGACATCAACACATCTCTTCTTTTTCTAAAAAGTTAATTTTCTAAACATTTCAACTTCTCAAGAGATTTAACTCTTCCCTGCAACAAGTAGGTCATTGAGAACAGATTGATTAACTCTTTCTCTCCGTAATTATTTTCTATCATTCCGATAGTATTATTCGTTTTGCTCATTTGTATTTCACTTTCCTGTTACGATCACGCTTCAATAACTTTTTTGTTTGTTTGTTATCAGAAAATGTTATGTTTGGTATTGAATTACAGGAGAAAGCATGCTCTTTTTACACAACACAAATTAAAGTTTATAAATCCAAAAACCAATTTAGTTTAATGGGAGTCAAATCAACGTTGGTGTCGTCAGTTGCGAGAGAAAGAGTTAATGAGATTTAATTAATTCGAAAAAAAAAAATATTACCCCCCCCCCCAATATATTGTGAGGGGCTTTGAACCCCTGCCCATCACCAAATGTATATTATAACACGCAACTGCAACATTACGAAAATGCTTACTTTGTGGAGACGTCACGTGAAATCAAACAATATGCAGTCCCTGCCAGATGAATTAAACCCAGATCAAGTGACCGCGTAACGCCATTTCAAATATTTACACACTGGAGAGATCAGGCAAAAGGGAGTGTAATTCTTGAGAAGGTCAAAATTAAGAGAAAAAAAAAAGACCGCAATCCTATAAGATTTAAAATCTTGCTGACAGTGACCCAGATTTTCGACTCCGCCCCCTTCCCTTTTTTTTATTTTGGTATGGAGATTATATTCGCGTGTCAGTATGTGTGTGTGTGTGTGTGGGCGTAGATGTGACGGTGTGTGTCCCTTTCTCTTTCCTGAACATAATTATGTCATCTAGATCTGTCATTAACAGAGCGCTGTCTTGTCTGTTGCTTCTTTTTTTTTTTCTTTTGTCCTTATTTTTTTTTTAAGTTTATATCAACTCTGTCTGTCTGTCTGTCTGGTAAAAAAAAAAGTTAAGCATGTTTTTTTCCCAAACTCATTTTTGGATCAAGCTCAAACTTTGCACAATTATTTATTGGCGTAGACAATGCATGGAAAAAAAATTAATCAATTAATTATTGGTAATAAATTGTTTTCTTTGATACAAAAAAGGCAATCAATCCTTCAGTATTTAAATACATGGCTAAACATGTAGGGTTTGGTCCCCTAGATAATCGAAAACGTCATTTCTCTCACACCCATTCCCATATCAAGTTTTAACTTTAAACATTTATTACAACTAACAAAACATAAATCAATTAAAAATTAAGCAATAGTTTTAATAAATAATTATTTTGTTTCTAAGTATGGAGTTCTTTCTCTTAGATAAGCTTTCTCTTTTTTCAAGTACTATATATTTTCCTTGTTTAAATCAACGGTTTTGTTGTCTCTTTCAAGAAGTCGCCCCTACACACATGTACAATTTAAATCCTAAATTTGACAACAGAAGACTTTAATCCCAAACAAATATTTGGTGAAATTGTTTAAGATAGACTTAACACAAAACTCACAGAGACGCCAGACGTAGACTGCGACCTGGTCATGCTACAACATGGGTTTGTTTTCACCATAAATTTGGGTTTTTCAACTATTACGATCCGACTCACATTCTTTATTCAATAAAATACATTAACATATAAAAGGAATTGAAAGCGAAATAGAGACATGTGTGGGCGATATAAGGTAATCAAATGAAAACTTTTTAAAAGGTAGACTGGGAGAGATTATGAAACAAATAGATAAAACAAATATTGTCTATTGACAGATCCTTGTTGCATTACTTTGTGCTGCAAACGAAAGGTCTGAGTAATGTGATTTTATAGTTCTTAAAAGTGAAAATATATAGAGCTTATCGACACAGCAAACACAACTAAGCTCGGGCCTAAACTCCAATTTAAAAAAAATACTACTCTACATAAGGATTTGAGCCCAATATGATGTTTAAAAAAGATATTTCTCAGCGACATTCAATAGGCTCAAGTCTGTCATTTAATACTATTGAGATTCAAACTAGAAACATGAATCCTGTACACAAGCGAGGATACTGTATATAGGTAAGAGCAGTGCGAGCTAAGTTGGATCATGCCACACACGAACGCATAGATCGCACAACAATTCCACACGCAAAAATACCACACATGTATATCACACATAAAATGAGCGGCTATGATTTACCAAGCCTGTAATCTATCCATCCATCCATCCATCCATCCATCCATCTATCTATCTATCTATCTATCTATCTATCTATCTATCTATCTATCTATCTATCTATATCTATATCTATCTATCTATCTATCTATCTATCTATCTATCTATCTATCTATCTATCTATCCATCTATCTATCTATCTTAGATGGCTGCCTGGTCGTGCGGTTTGTGCGCTTGACTGTCGTTCGGATTTATCGATGGTCTCGGGTTCAAACCCTGCCCGCTCCCATCCCCCGTCGTCCTGCGGGAGGTTTGGACTAGGAAGTAAATTATCTTCAACTCTGAAGGCACATCCTAAACATGTAAAACATTTTTTACATCTATCTATCTATCTATCTATCTATTTATCTATCTATCTATCTATCTATATATATATATATATATATATATATATATATATATATATATATATATATACTGTCATTCTGTCTGTCTGTCTGTCTGCCTGTCTATTAATGATAATCAATGGAATGAGTGGTACAAAACAGAAAAGGGGCGAGCATAACAAAGGGAGAAAACTATACCTCAGCTACTTGCAGAAGTCCGATGTTTTGATCCTGAATGTTTTCATCCTATGCCTCTAGGTTTCTGCTTTGGTTTATTGCCCTTTAAAAAAAAGAACTTCTATTTGACCGTATCAGGATCTAACATTCAGAGTTTTGGTCTCATTCAGAATCGTTTGAGAACTGCAAAGGTTATTCCAGTTGTGCTCAGGATACATCAAGCTAATTACAATGTACAATGTAATACGCACAATTAAATAAAGGGCAAAGTGTCACTTGTAACATGAAGTCATGTATTTCAACATGCCCAAGCACGCGTACGCACACAAACACACATTCTCGCGTACACACACAAAGCTAATCCAAACAGGCACACTTTGTCTCTGACACACACAAAGAACGAATACATTAGAATATTAAGTTCAACTTTTTTTTTTTTTTGACGACAGTCTCCCGCCTCGACTCTTTCTTGTCCTTGATAGGCTGTCTGGCCGGCAGGTATGCGCTTCGTAGTTTTGTCACGTGAGTCTTAGAGTTCGCCAGATGACTAACGTCCTGCAGGAAGTCTGAGCTAAGAGGTCGTAATCTTTCTATCAGATGGAACGTCCGAGACTTGTAAGACAAAAACTTTTGGTCTTTTGACCCTTTTCTGATTTTTTTGAAAATGGAATCCGTAGCCTTGATGAGAGGGGTCTTTTGACCCTTCTCTGATTTTTGAAAATGGAATCCGTAGCCTTGATGAGAGGGGTCTTTTGACCCTTTTCTGATTTTTTTGAAAATGGAATCCGTAGCCTTGATGAGAGGGGTCTTTTGACCCTTTTCTGATTTTTTTGAAAATGGAATCCGTAGCCTTGATGAGAGGGGTCTTTTGACCCTTCTCTGATTTTTGAAAATGGAATCCGTAGCCTTGATGAGAGGGGTCTTTTGACCCTTCTCTGATTTTTGAAAATGGAATCCGTAGCCTTGATGAGAGGGGTCTTTTGACCCTTCTCTGATTTTTGAAAATGGAATCCGTAGCCTTGATGAGAGGGGTCTTTTGACCCTTCTCTGATTTTTGAAAATGGAATCCGTAGCCTTGATGAGAGGGGTCTTTTGACCCTTCTCTGATTTTTGAAAATGGAATCCGTAGACTTGATGAGAGGGGTCTTTTGACCCTTCTCTGATTTTTGAAAATGGAATCCGTAGACTTGATGAGAGGGGTAAAGGATCCAAAGGATCCGATAGTTTGAAACAGTGATGCCTAACCTAATTCGACGTGCGGGCCATTTTAATTTCCGACACTTGGGCCACATGACCGAAAAGGTACAAAAACGAAATGAAATTGACCTGAAACAATTTTATCAGAAACCTGTGGCTCTAGTACTTACATTAATTAATGGGATAGTGGAAGTTTATCTTTGTTTTTACGCGTTGGAAAATGGCTTCCCGTCTCAACTTAAAATATGAATATCATGGTCGCTACGTTTACCACCGACTCATTTATTTGTCTCTTTTTGGTAAATATACCCATCGATCCTCCTATCTCTTGGCATAGTTTAACAATATTTATTCACAGCTCAAGGCAAGAATGGCGTCAAATTTGTTTTATAATGCCGTCTATATGTTGTTGTTTCTTAAAAAAAAAAAAAGCTACATTTCCTTTACAAATCAAATATCTTGGATTTTTATCATGTTTCCCCAAAAAAGTAAAGATCCATTCAATTTCTCTAGTAGATCCTAAATTCAGAGTCTACTTGTAGTTTCTTCGGTTCTCCTATTTCATAAACGTACACATTGTACTACACATATTAAATATCGTGGTACCAATCCATCAGAGAAAAAGTGAAGGCCCAAAGTAGGTAAAGATACATTTTTCAAATTTTTTTTCGGAGGAAGGGGAATTTCTACACTGACACTTTGTGCTTACGGTTCGGTGGGCCGGATGGAGCCCCGTCGCGGGAAGGATCTGCGGGCCGTATTTTGGGCATCACGGGTGTGAAACATTGCTTCCTCTATGATAAAGGGACATTCCTTGTTCCATATGCTAAAACAAATTTGTACAAATGCTCCTTCTTCCTCAGTGCTATTAGAGCATGGAATGGGTTGTCTGAGTCAACCAGGAAAACCAGTGGCTTGGCAGAATTTAAGTCATTAATTAACATGCATGACTAGATTGACATATGAAATGCGTACGACGTATTCATCTTTCTTTGAGGTAACGTCTGTATTTTTATAAAATAAGAAGATAAGATCAACGCACAACAAACACTTGTACAGTGTACACACTAGCGCTTTCAACAGCCTGTGTGTTGACCGGATTTTGCCAAACGCCATTTCTGGTCCTTATTTTCAAGACATTGTATCAGGATGACAGTTTAAAGCCCCTGCGGGCAATGGCGTCATGGGATCCGGAAGTTCAGCGGAGGGGGGGGGGGGACTATGACGTCAGAGTATGAGGGTCGTTCTAACGAAACGGGAGCTAACTAGATACTTCTCACTGAAGTAATATTACGTACCGAATAGGTCTACAAATACTAAATTTAAAAAAATCAAACAAGAACATAAAACTAAAATGTTTCTTTAATCTTGGTTAGGCCAATATTAGAATAATATCCTCTTTGGGACACCTCAGCTCAAGAAATCATTAAGAAACAGATCCAAAATAGAGACGTGAGATTCATAACAAATATTCACACCTGATTAGAGTAACACCTTATCTTCTTATCTTATATGATACAGACGTTACTTCAGAAAAGATGATTACGTCCTATGCGTCATGCATTTAGTCATGCACCTTATCTTCTTATCTTATATGATACGGACGTTACTTCAGAAAAGATTATTACGTCCTATGCGTCATGCATATAGTCATACACCTTATCTTCTTATCTTATATGATACAGACGTTACTTCAGAAAAGAAGATACTTACGTCCTATGCGTCATGCATTTAGTTATGCACCTTATCTTCTTATCTTATATATATGATCCAGACGTTACTTCAGAAGAGAAGATGCGTACGTCCTATGCGTCATGCATTTAGTCATGCACCATTAGTAAAATCACTAAATTTAGAAACTCTTCAGGATAGAAGACTTAAAAGTAAAGTAGCAATTACACATAAAACACTGAACCATAATCTTCAAATACAGAAGAAAACAACAACTAATTAATACTCATACTCATAATATTAATACTAATTAATACTCAGAAAGACACAAAGATAAAGGCACATTACTTGTTCAACATGCTAGGACACATATTTACAAATTCTCCTTCTTTCCTAGTGGTATTAAAGCATGGAATGGGTTGCCTGAGCTAGCCAGGAAAACCAGTGTCTTGGCAGAGTTTAAGTCATTGGTTAATATGCATGACTAGATGCATGACGCGTAGGACGTAATCATCTTCTTTTTTTAAGTAACGTCTGTAAATTATAAAATAAGCTAACACGAAAGCGCTACCTAAATAATTGGTCAAAAAGACACAGAGATAAGGGTACATTTCTTATTCCATATGCTAGGACAAATTTTTGTAAGTGCCCCTTATACCCTAGTGTCACTAGAGCGTGGAACGGGTTGCCTGAATCAGCAAGGAAAACAAATCATATAGACAGTTATGGCCTTAGGGGGTGGCAAGTGGGGAATCCGCCCCAGGAACCGCGCCTGAGGGGGGGCCCGCAATCGGATATTTTATAGTCACCAATTTCAAAAACCAAATCAGTTTTCATAAACTAGGACTTGTTACTCAATACTTTCCCAGTATTTTTATGAATGAGAGAGGAGACATAATATTAGAAGTGTCCGATCGTTTTCCGTTTTACATTGCTTCTGTTTATGCAGAACAATTACACAACAGTCTATAATGTACTTACGTAATGTAGCTGCGTCATGTTCTATGTTTTGTAGCAAAAAGATAAGGCCCACAGCGTAGAGGCGGGCATACTGTATTGTTATAGTTACAGCGTTAGAGACGGATGAGCCCGTTAGCGTAATGCGTTTACGGTAGATATTTATAGGCCTACTCTACCCTTACGGCTAAGGGCCCCGCACATGATGCTCGCCCAGGCCCCCAGGGCCCCGCGCACTGCTAAGGCCGCCCCTGCATATAGAAGACATTACCTCTCTAATTAACATGCACGACTGGATTAACAATTTTTTAAGGAACGTCTGTAATTTATAAGATAATAAAGTCTTCTTCTTCGTTCTCAATATGATAAGATAAGAAATGATTTGAATGTCTAATATTTTTATTGCCCCAAGATGAAACCAAATTTTCGTGGGGCAAAAAAAAAAAAGAGGGGGGGAGGCGGGAAGACGAAGGTTATTACTGATGAGGGACTAATAAAACAAATCTTAATATAAAACACGAATTAATGTAAAAACTTTTTAAGCGAAATGAAATGTCTGCATGAAATAAACAAGATGGCTGTCATTGTGAAATTCATTACAGGGCAGGGTCACCAAACTGGCACACCCCATAACATGCCAATCATGAATGGTTACCCCTTCCCACCCTCAACTATATTCTCACTGCCAACCTCCTCCCCACCCCAATCCTCCCCCCCCCCCCGCAATGTTGTCTCTAATAGACGGACGTGATGACGATTTATATTATCTAGAGCTCCTTATATTTTTTTTTTACAAAGCGTAAATATGTCTGTCTGTCTTGTCTGTCTGGTAAAAATAGTGTACACGTTATTTCTTCCACACCCATTCTCGGATCACGTTTAAACTTTTGCACAATTATTATTATTGATTGGGGTAGACAAGACATAAATCAATTTAAAAAATTAACCATCACAGTCAAATAATTTGATACGAACAAGGGAAATTAATCCTTTAGTATTCACAGATATCGCTAAATATGTAGGGTTTTGTCCCCCGAGAGACTTTAAAAAAAAATGTTTATTGTGCATAACAAAACATGAATCAAGTTAAAAATTAACAAATTAGTCAATTAATTATTGGTAATTATTTATTTTGTTTGATATTTTATTCTTTATTTTATTTATGATTTATTTTATTATAATTATTTCCCTTTTTCGATATCCAACAAATTTTTTTAATGCCACAATTTAATTATTTTAAACATTTTAATTGATTTACACGTTGTTCTCGACAATGAATAATTGTGAGCAAAGTTTCAACTTGATCCGAGAATGGGAAGTGGGAGAAATAACGTGTTCTCAAATTGTATTTGTAGGTCAATTTGTATTTGAAGAGAATAAGTTCATGTAAGATTTGTACAAACAACACTAAAATTAAATTATTCTAACGCAATTGATTGCATATTGCTGACTGTACAGGCTAAAGAGTACATAAATACATGCCTGGTTGAATGTAGGCCTACATGCTCAATAGTACATAAATGCGTGCCTGGTTGAATGTAGGCCTACATGCTCAATAGTACATAAATGCGTGCCTGGTTGAATGTAGGCCTACATGCTCAATAGTACATAAATGCGTGCCTGGTTGAATGTAGGCCTACATGCTCAATAGTACATAAATACATGCCTGGTTGAATGTAGGCCCACATGCTCAATAGTACATAAATACATGCCTGGTTGAATGTAGGCCCACATGCTCAATAGTACATAAATACATGCCTGGTTGAATGTAGGCCTACATGCTCAATAGTACTTAAATACATGCCTGGTTGAATGTAGGCCTACATGCTCAATAGTACATAAATACATGCCTGGTTGAATGTAGGCCTATATGCTCAATAGTACATAAATACATGCCTGGTTGAATGTAGGCCTACATGCTTAATAGTACATAAATACATGCCTGGTTGAATGTAGGCCTACATGCTCAATAGTACCTAAATACATGCCTGGTTGAATGTAGGCCTACATGCTCAATAGTACCTAAATACATGCCTGGTTGAATGTAGGCCTACATGCTCAATAGTACATAAATACATGCCTGGTTGAATGTAGGCCTACATGCTCAATAGTACATAAATACATGCCTGATTGAATGTAGGTCTACATGCTCAATAGTACATAAATACATGCCTGGTTGAATGTAGGCCTACATGCTCAGTAGTACATAAATACATGCCTGGTTGAATGTAGGCCTACATGCTCAATAGTACATAAATACATGCCTGGTTGAATGTAGGCCTCGTCATTCTACACAAATTACAGTACATGGTTGGACATGATTGATTGTACACGACTGATAATTAATGTTATGATTGATAGTACATTACTGATGATACATGGCTGGCCATGACTGAGCATTCATGGGTGTACATAATTAGTTGTATATGACTAAATGTACATGAATGATTATACATTATCGTACATAATTTATTATACATTATTGATTTATATGACTGTACATGTTTATACCTGATTGATTTTAAACAATTGTGCATGATTCTGACTTTAATTTACTGGTTGTGCATTATTGATTGATTGACTGCTCATGATTGATTGTACATGATTGATTGCTTACGATGCTCTAATAGCACTAGGGAAGAAGAAGCATTTGTACATGATTGATTTGCAATTGGCCGAAAGTACATGGTTGATTGTTCATGATTGTGACGGTGCTGGCATACAAGACGCTCTGTTGTCATTTATCCTAGTGACTCAATCTTATATGATACAGACGTTACTTCAAAAAAAGATACATTAAAGTCTCAATAAAACAGGTCACCACGTCTGCGTCTGTCATTATATCGTCTGCGTCTGCCATTTTATCGTCTGCTCCAAGCAGGTTTTGTTTTCGTATTTAATCGCTTTTTATGTTAGCAATAGTAAAAAGATACAAGTGTCAAAAGCAGTAGGTGTAGGCCTACAATTCAAGCGTACATGTCGAAGGTGGGGCAGGTAGCAGTAGGAGCGGGAGGGGGGAGTGTCATCACTTAAAGGGCGTGATCTCTCTCCCCCAAAAAAAAAAAGATTTAAAAAATAAACAAAGTAGATAACTCTCACTGCATCTTGCTAGTGGGGTGTCCTTTTCTATAGCATTCACCTCCCATGAACACAGGAACGGCGGGGGAGTTGGGAGTTGTTTTTTTTAATAGAAAGACATTTATTTTTAGGACCCGCTGAGCAAGTTGAATAATCAAAGCTGATGTCGGAAAGAAAATGCTAATCAGCTGTCAACGCCTGCAAATGTCACATCAGTAGATAACTTCCCTTCCCTAAAGTTTTGTAAATGACATCATATATGAACATGTTCCCTCCATGCAGATGAGGATTAATTGGTCACACTATTGTTGTCCTAATATGTTTAAGGATGAGGTAGCGGGCCGTAAGAGTAGTGCCATTAAGGATGAGATAGCGGGCCGTAAGAGTAGTGCCATTAAGGATGAGGTAGCGGGGCCGTAAGAGTAGTGCCATTAAGGATGAGGTAGCGGGGCCGTAAGAGTACTTCCATTAAGGATGAGGTAGCGGGGCCGTAAGAGTACTTCCATTAAGGATGAGGTAGCGGGGCCGTAAGAGTACTTCCATTAAGGATGAGGTAGCGGGGCCGTAAGAGTACTTCCATTAAGGATGAGGTAGCGGGGCCGTAAGAGTAGTGCCATTAAGGATGAGGTAGATGGCCGTAAGAGTAGTGCCATTAAGGATGAGGTAGCGGGGCCGTAAGAGTAGTGCCATTAAGGATGAGGTAGATGGCCGTAAGAGTAGTGCCATGAAGTGGGGGAGATAACCCTACCATATTTAGAGACCATTTTAAGAAATCATGTTAAGGGGCGGTTTCATCATGTTAAGAGACCTTGTCAAAAGACCAGACCATGTTAAAAGACCATGTTAACAAACTATCTTAAGAGACCATATGACCACTGTAAAAGCAGTATTGTCCAGCCTTACTCGTTTTGCATTTCTAAAACAAAGTCGAATCTAGTTAGTCAGGGACGCGGACGGCCTTTTAAATAATGAGGTCCTGTGAATATTGTAAGACAGTGGCCACATCAGGGCCGGCCTTAGATAATTGGAGCCCTGGGCGAATTAAATTTGGTGGCCCCAAATTAAATTCAAAATCGATGCAAACCGAAAATGTAATTTGAAACCGAAAAATAAATGACGCAATCTATTAAAAACCTGCCTGTATGATCTCTAGAGCTTATTATCCTATTGCATGCAGGATCAGGGCCGGCCCTAGCAATTGCGGGGCACTATGCGAAACGGATCGCGCGGGGCCTAGTCTGAGTAGGGATAAGCATAGTGTCAAAATTAAGATTATTTTAGTTAGAAAATACTTTCGTCTTTGCAATAAATTTTTATTAAATGAAAGCTCACAATGCTGTTTTTATTTATTGGCACCCCAAAAAAAGACAATATTGTCCATTTTCATGAGATTTTAATAATTTCATAAAGTTTTTAAAACTTATTCGTAGATTTTGCCTTTTTAGGAGATTTCCTGAAAATCAGGATGCCGTGGAAACTCTGTTATTTATATATAAGTTATAATGATTTTATTTAATAATTTACACTTACAATTAGCGCGGGGCCTATGAAGGCGCTGGCCCACTGCTACCGTATAGGTTTCGGTTTCCAGTCTAGCATAAAATATAAGTCTATGTATAAACCTCATTGGCAGTCATTGGAGTAAGTGCGGATCAGGTACAGGATCTTATTTTAAAACTGGATGCTGTAAGATTTCAAGCCTTTTGAGAGTAAATGCTACATTAAAATGCTGTTTCTAATTTTACAATCTAATATTTTAATACTGAAGTGTCTAATGATAAAATGTCACAAATAGCGAAGTTTTAAATAGAATCGACATTAAATTACTCTTCCCGCTGTGTTGTAACCAACATAATTAGCTCACTGTAATGATTGCATGGAAAATAGTTAGAGAATACGGCATCCCAGAAAAATTCGTCCAGATGATGTCCAGATCCTACGACACCTTTACAGTCAGTCTAGTTGCTGCATTAAAACAGAAGAGGGAACAACCAAGTTTTTCAGCATCGAGACAGGTGTGAGACAGAGGTGCATCTTATCTCCCTTCCTTTTCCTCCGAGCCATCGACTACATAATGAGGAGAGCAATGAACCAGACTGCCTTTGGTATTCCATGGCGTGAACAAAACCGAATGACGGACTTGGACTTCGCCGATGACGTTGCACTACTCGGGGCTACAAATAAATGCATACAAGAAATGACGGAGAGCCTAGATAGAGAGGCGCACAAAATTGGCTTCAGCATAAACTTGGATAAGACTAAAATTTTGCGAGTGGGATATAAGGCAAAGAGTACCCTTGTCAGACTTGATGAGTCAGAGCTTGAAATGTTGGGCAAGTTCACATACCTTGGCAGCATCATAACAAATGATGGAGATGCCTACCATGATGTAGCGCGCCGAATAGGAAAGGAAGGAAACATTTTCCAAAGGCTGCAGCCTATTTAAGTAAGCCAAGCCATTGGACTCGAGACAAAAATACACCTTCTCAACACAATCGTCATTCCAACTGCTACATATGCATGTGAGACATGGAAGTCATCTGTCAAAATTGAGAGAAAACTAAATGTGGCTCAACAAAAATGGCTGAGACAGATTTTGGGAGTCAGTTACACTGATCGGGTCTCAAACAAGGAAATCCTATGCTGAATTGGGAGTCGAACACTCAGTGAGGTTGTGACAGAGCGTCGCATGAGTTTTGTGGGACATGTTCTCCTACAAAAATGAACTACGCCTACCAAGAGTTGCGATGACACGGAGGCCAATACGAGGAAAGCGCAAACAGGTACGTCCTCGCATAACTGTGACAAAAAGGTATTCCCCTGGAGTCTCTTCGGCACTACTTCTCTCATCAAGAGACATTGTCACTTCTTCGACTGCTGTATCTTTGTATGAATCATCTGAATAGTGATACTTTTCTTCGACACGTTCTTAGTCTCCTTTGTTTTTAGTGATCTTATCAGGTTTCTTCTTACACGATAAGGATGATGAAATAAACTACCTTATATACCAAGTTACTTTCTGAGAGTAACACAGCACTAGTCAGCGCTATGGAAGTTACTCGTTGAAATTGAGAGTAACCCCGCAAGGAAAATGTTAATAATCTGTGTGGAATACATGCAACAGACTTATATAACAACGTGAAAAGCAAGATTACATGACAGTGACGTAATTTTTAATTTATTTAAAAACAAATTTCGGATGCTCATTTGGGGGCCCCCCTCAAGTGGGAGCCCGGGGGGATCTTCAAATCCTCCCCCACCCTAGCTACGCCACTGTAATTAAGCAATGATTGTATCATGGTTCAAGGAAAAAACAACAACTATCCAACGATCATTTTTATTGGGAAGACTTTAGGGGAAAGTTAATAGTAGGGAGTTTCACCACGAGCTAACCGCACCAGGTGAAATCCACCCAAGTGACACCACTGTCTGTGACCAAATTAAAATAAACAGTAACTAATTCTTTTTTTTTTTGTTAACAAATATATAAATAATACGTCATTACTCTTTTCATGTCTTAGATCTATATTTACATTGTGGTTTTAGTAATGTGTTTCAGTCTAAAGGTCCTAGATCTATATGGAAGTCACTAAGATTTTGATGGGAAGTTTTTATAATATATATGTCAGTAATTCTAGTAATGTTACTTCAAATTAAAAGAACTACTTCCGTGTAGTTTAAGATTTGTAATGGACAATAAACAAACACTACACTAACATGGAGCTTGTGTATTCTATAGATTTCAAGACTTATTCTAAAGAGAATGAATTTAGTTTCGATGAAAAAATATGCTGCAGCTTATCTTGCAGAAACATTGTAGCGTTTAGTAGAGCTAGAGTATCAGAAGCTAATGGGTAAGTTAGTATTTCGAATTAGATCTTAATCTTTGAATCAATTTGAATTATATCATTATGTCATGATGTAAATAAATGTAATTATTCAGTAATAGTAATGATGTATTAAAAGTAAATTTGTAAATTAAGTAAATTTAAATACTCAAAATAGTAAATAAAATAATATAAACCTAAAGTGTATCATAATTAAGTAAAATTTAGCTATTAAAAAAAATTAGTAGATTACTAGTTGTCTAGATACTCTAGATTCTAGATCTAAACTAAATTTAAATACTAATTTATAATTATTATTATTAGATTCTATAGGTAGAATTCTAGAATCTATTAAATTATTTAAATCTAATCCAAATCTAGGAGTAGAATAGTGGGAGTACTAGTACTAGATTATTTGATTATTAAATAATAAATTCTCTAGACTTAACTTTTAAGACTGTCTTCTCTAAAGATCTACTCTATTAAATATTTAATATTGTACTATTATTTATCTAGATCTAGATTATAGATTGTAAAAATTCTAGTCTAGATTCTAGATCTAGACTGGAATTCTAGACTGAGACTCCAGACTTAGATATGAATATATGTTAAGTTTAAGACTAGTGACTGAGTCTAGACTAGACAGTCGAAATAGTGTCCTAGTCTAGAACTAGATCAATCTAGTTACCAATCTAGTAGATCTAGATTTCTAGATCCTAGAGTTGAGATCAGAGATGTCTGTTTAAAGTAAAAGTCATCATTAAGTCAACAATAAGTCTAAGTAATATTAGACAGTTAAGACTACAGTGGAGTAAAGTACTTTACTGACTATAGTTGTGTGACTGAGACTGATGAGTTTGACTTTTTTAATTCTAAGTACATTTATAAGTCATAAGTTGACTGAAATTGAGTTAAGTTGTCTTAAGATCTAGATTATTCTAGATCTATTTGTCTTAGACTAGATCTGGTCTCTGACCCACTAGATCTAGATTAAATTCTAGATCTACTTTAAATGTGTTTACAGGATGTAAAAAATCTTCATCTGTGAAATAAAATAAAAAGAGAAAAGAAAGAAACTAGAACTAACAAACACAAAATAGAGCAGTGAGATTTATAACAAATGAATATTCACATTTCATTAGAGTAGAACACCTGTAGTAAAATCACTAAATTTAGTGACACTTGCAGGACAAGAATAAAAAGTAGAGAAGCAATAAAATTAAAACTAAAGTTTATCTATCTATATGATCTAGAATAACCTCTAAAGATTAGATTTAGATCATGTTTAGGCTAAGTCTAATGATAACTACTCTTCTACTAAACTGTAGTTCTAGAATCTAGTAAAATTCTGAGTCCTATGTTTGATCAACTAATTATAATAAAATCTATATTATAAAGTTAAAAAGAACTTGAAAAAAAAAGATCTCCAACCATACTCGAAAAAAAAAATGTTGCATTGAACATTAGTCTTGATGATCATAATTATGAGCAAGACTCACAGCTAAACTCTTACATATGATACTGATTATTTTATATATAAATTGTTACTTTCAAAAATATTATGGACTTTGTTTTACAAGTTTAGTGGGTTCCTTCAGAAGATTATTACGTCCTAGCTAGACCTGCAAGAGACAGTAATGGGTTGTCATTGTAATGACAGTTTAGATTGCCTATTACATGACCAGGCAGCCACTAATCTAGACCTTTAAAAAAGCATGACTTTTATTTTATCTTTTTTTTAAATTATTTTTTTTTTTAGATTTAGATACTAGGCGGTTGACTGTTGAGTAGACTTATTTCTGAGTTAAACATCTTCTTTAACTTACAGACAGTTTGACAATCTAATAAAACTTTTTTTTTTCCAAACTACTTGAGTCCTAAGCTTATTTCAATCTTTGATTCTGTCAATCTGCTAGGGACAAAGTGGAGATGTGCTATGAGGTTTGTGTCGTAGACTTGGACAAACCATGGCAGGAATACGAAGTGACCACTTACCCGTCGCCAGTCAAATACATGAGGTGGGATCCGGCAGGCACAGCACTTTTGGTTGTCAACGCTGCAGGGAGGTTTAGCTTGTGGACCATGAAAGTAAGTTCCCCCTCCTCCCTTTTTTTTTAACTCTTTGTCAATTTTATTTCTCATGTTGGATGTATAATATATTTGACATTAACTTCATGAATTTTCAGGGAGGGTTAGCTTGTTGACCATGTAAGTTAGTTTTTACCCCACCCCCTTTTTTTTTTTTAGGTACATTTTATTTCTACACTAGGATTTACATTGACTTGATTAGACATTAATATTCATGAATTTTTGTTGCAGAACAACCTGATCAATGTGTGGGAAGAGTCAGGTCATGTTGACATGGACAAGGAAGAAATACTTGTTTTAGCTTGGCTACACAATGGCTCGCAAGTAAGTTGCCATAGAATCTAATTTTGTAAAGAAACATACATAATTTTATAAGTTGTTGGTGGTTGGTAGAAGAGTGGAGGTGTTGTTGAACAATCTATTTACTTGAAATGTTATTAGTTGCAGTTCCGAGTTCTTAAATGTCCAAATAACTACAGAATGAATAGTATGAAATAAGTTAATCCTGCCTTTTAGAACACAAAACTTTATCACATTAAGAACGGAACAGTCCATGTCATCAAATCACTACAAGAAGAGTGTTATCTGTTAATCTCAGTCTGTAATCTATTTCCATTCTAACTTTTTAATGTACTGTGATGTCACTAAGGAAATAACCAACTATTAAGTCATTACAAAGTTTAATATTTGTTAACGTCATGTTTTGGGGCTATCAGAAAGTTACATTCTCAAAATAAAAATCATGATGTGCAAATATTCCTCTACTATTCAAACATTTAGGTTTTATTTAATCCTGAAGCACGGGATGTGATCACTTACCCAGATAAATTTTCAAGAGCTAAAATGATTCCATCGGTGACGCAGTTTGGGAAAAAACCTGTGGATGGATGGATAGCAATCACGTCAACAGCAATGGTAAGCTCAACATTGTTAGCTCCTGTAGAGTGATAATAGAATGAGTAATTCAATTCATCAAAATAAACATGCAGGACTAGATTGACATATGGATACACGTGGGACATTATTTTCTTTTGTTTTGAAGGAACATCTGTAATTTATTAGAAGATTAATTTAACTGGTTCAGACTTTTTTTTATTCTGTGAAGTAATTAGCAACATGTGTATGTCATTATCATTAAATAAGTCCAAGTTTGGAGATTGACTCAAATTTAATCTTCATAAAAAGCTGTTTTAATTGTGTGTTTTTTTTTTTTTTTGTATAGAGCATCTTTCATACTTATCAGTGCGCAATGTTTTTTTTTTTTACCAGTGGGTGGGGTATTTATGAGAAGGTTTTCGCGCTGCTTTAGGCCCTCAGCAAAAACAACTCTGCTTGAGTTGTGTTTCGAACTCGAGCCCACTTGAAAGGTAGCCAAGCATTTCAAGTTTGTCAGCCACACAGTCCACTGGTTAGCAGTAATACTTAGAAGAAACTTTTAATGTCCTCAGTAAACTGGCTATCACTTCAGACTATGTCATCAATCTATTTTGAATAAAAAACATTTGATCATAGATCAGGATTTATGGCATAGGAATTGATAACAAATTTCACTATGCCATTTATTGTTATTTATTTTTTTACCTTTTTTTTTTACCTTTCTACTTTTTTTTTATATTCACAAATGTAAACTAATTCTCTTCTAATGTTGAAATGAATGTTTATTTTCTAATGTGGTCATTCATTAAAAATATTTTTTTTTCCTTTAGGTCCATGTTGGTCTCATACCAGACAAAGGATCAGCATTGGTTACAGCCAAAGCGTCCATTGGTCAGACCAATAGCCACATCATACAGGCTGATGTAGCATTTATGCCTGATGGTCAGATTCTGATAGCCACAAGTGATGGCTATTTAACATCTTCAGTCCATTGCTATGTAGCTGCTGTGACCTTGAAAAACCATGTGTGCAGCATTCGCACCAGCCCATCAGCCAGTTTTTTCCTTAAAAAGCAGTCAGTGGTTAGTTGTACTATTATATTCTACTAGCATACATTTTCACTCAAGAAGAACTAGTTGTAACTCTAGTTTAACTCTCAACCATGCTGGGAGTTTATCCGTCAGGATTAACAACCTTGTCTCATTAACTATAACTCCAAAGTTATTTTGACACAAGTTTTGGGGATATAGAGATGGCTGGTCGTTCTGTTCCTTGAATAGATTGGTCAAAGAACTCACAAGTTTATTTTCATTTTGCTTTTAATCTTTACTATCTTTCCTTCTTGGTTTAGCCTGATGGTACACAAGAAGAGCCACGTTTGACGAGGTTAAGTTTTCTGAGCAGAGAAAACAGCGAGATCTTATTAGCATGTTGGGGAACATCATCATTTAGCTGTGTGGAGGTAAGCTCACTCTGTAATAATAATCATGAGTTAAACAAAAAATAAAGTATTTCACTTGGCCTTGCAGATCCACACCTGAGATCGCCTTATATATTTTGTCACACCTGGCACAAATGAAGCCATTGTTTGCCAGTGGTCCATAATAAGTTCACTTTTTAAAATTGTTTTTGATGTTGTGGCCAATCTAGATCAGTCAATTTGATTTTGACAGGAAGAAAGATAAAGGAGTCCACGCTATTGGATGCATATACTAGTTAAGATAAAGTTAAGATTGATTTTATTTGTACCAATAGCACGATTGATTACTTCAAAATGCCTCTTGGTTGAGAAAGGGAGTTATCTTGTATAAATTAGAAGTATGTCAATAATTCTAGATTCTGTATAAATTCGAAGTATGTCAATAATTCTTGATGCTGTATAAATTAGAAGTATGTCAATAATTCTAGATGCTGTATAAATTAGAAGTGTCAGGTGGGTTTAGTCGCTTAAGTAGGGTATGATATGATGGTCCCGTATCCCCAGCCTGAACAGAGTAACACAAGAACCTAAAGGTAATGGCATGTAACATACGAACATCGGATAACAGTTATTCAACTGAACAGTTAGTGAATAACAACAGTTTTCAATATGAACAATATTTAATAAATAATTAGTTATAAGTTACCAACATATTTACATATACATCACTATCATTGAAGTCATCATTGAATTAATAATTAGTCTAATATCACGCCAATAAATTTACATAACACACCTTCACGCTCACACTCCATCTCGGCGCCCAACGTAACCTCAACTCCCTACACCTCAACAACAAGAGTTACTGCAAAACTCCAAAGGCGGAAAGGCGACACACTTTCCCATAGCCCAAAGCCTAACACCCTGAAACGACAAGAAAACCTAGATATAGCGATTCCGCTACAAGAACGAACTTTTCAATAGCGACACCCGTACCGAAAGATCAGCCTACTTAATAAACTATGTACTTACGTACCCTTACAAGGGGGAAACCAACAACCAGCTACCTAGCTCACAAAAGAAGCTCTCTCTCTCTTGCGGGAACTAAGGATGACACACACACACACACAATATTCTAGACAACAAAACGCACTTAAAAGAAACTACTTCCTATACGCTAAAACACCAATATTAAATGCAAAGAAAACTTCATGCGCGCTCTAGATGCTGTATAAATTAGAAGTAAGTCAATAATTCTAGATGCTGTATAAATTAGAAGTATGTCAATAATTCTAGATTCTGCAGAATAGAATTTTAAAAATTTTTTTTGTTTGTGTTCATCTTTCTCTTTTCCTTTTGCAGGCCTGGCATTTGATTGATCAAACCATTCCCTTGAACAGAATGTTCCAGAATGCAGCTGTAACAGAGTATGCCTACAAGACAAAGCGTTGGATACACAAGTCATCTTTCACACAACGCTCAGCACTCACGGATATCGCCAGACCAAAATTACCCATCAGTCGTTCCTTCAACATGGAGTCAACAAACTTCCTGTCCTACTTTGCATGCACCTACAGAGATGGCACCATTAAAATTGTTCATCGACAAAGTTATCAGGTAAGATCTTTTACTTCTGTCAAACTGTGTCTCTTTTGTTATGCTTCCACTAAAATAATTACTAATATCATAATTTATAATTTAGTAAAGAGTCCAATGTGACAATTCTGTGACATTTTGTCTTGATAGAATTTTTTCCCTTAGCAATTTCTCATGTGACTAAAGAGACCAATCCTCAAAACACATTCACAAGTCAATTGGTGTCAATATTTATTCATTATATGTGAATTTAAGTTTCTAAATTCCATTCATTGTTTCAATACTTTAACAAAATATTTAGACTTTTTTTAAAAATTGAATTGAATACTTTGCAAAAGAACAAAAATCAAAGAAAGAACAACAGCCCTTATAAAATAACATTTAAAAAAGTAACATTTTGTTAATGAAATTTAAAATTTAATTGATGTCATTAAAGTCAAAAGAAAGCTTCCATTAAGAGTTGTGTAACCTTGTTGTTGGCAGGTAATCCACACAGCCTTTATGGAGCAGCTGATCAACTTCAAATCCTTGGTCCCCACTGACAATGTCATTGCAGAACCATTCGAGAAGCGAGCCAGGCTCTCTGTGCCTCACTTGGTGTCAGTTGTTCAGACTAACACAGGCTGCGGGTTGGTTGGCCTTGACGAGTCTCGGCTGTATCTGTTCCGCATCTTCAACTCTCGTGACGGCTCCTTACAGCTGATGCCCCCCTTTGTGATCCTCCTGCTGGAGTATACGATGTTTGTAGGGCTGGACGTATGGGACGTACTACTGGCTGTAAGACAAGGTTCGTGAGAATAAGATTAGAGAATAATCCATTAACCCAACATTTGAATAGTATTCAATACAGACACGAAGATTTGGTTTCAGTACATTTGCTTTTTATTGTCATGAGTGAAAAAGAAGAGATAATTCAGTAGAATTGTTGTTATTGTTATCAGTTAAAATGAAAGGTAATTGAGTAAAAGTGTTTTTTTATTGTTGTCATTTCAAAAGAAAGGTGATTCAGTAGAGTTGTTTTTTATTGTTATCATTTCAAAAGAAAGGTAATTCAGTAAAGTTGTTTTTTATTGTTATCATTTCAAAAGAAAGGTAATTGAGTTAGAGTAATTTCTATTGTTCTTGGTTAAAAAGAAAGGTAATTCAGTAAAGTTGTTTTTTTTTATTATCATTAAAAGAAAGGTGATTCAGTAGAGTTGTTTTTTATTGTTCTCAATGAAACTTTGTTTCTCTTTCAATTCCAGGAATGGTTGAAGGAATAGTAGAAAAACTCAACACCAACTTTCAGAAACAGTCTGTGGCATTTCAGGAACTTCTTCAACAGAGACTTCTACGTCTAAAGATGGCTCTTTACTCTTGTTTGAGTTCTGGGAACCAGCGGGCAGCAGACTGCAGGGCCATGATAACACTCCATGCTATTACAACTGTTTTGAAATCCTGTTTGAGACCTAAGTCTGTGACAGCCCAAGATAAGGTTAGTCTAGTTATGTTTTATCAACACTGCTTGTTGTTTTAAGATAATGCTACACATAGAAGATCAACCAGTTACATTATCATCCATCACTGCGGCACTACAGCTCAAGGAGGGCTCTGGCCTGCTTCAACACATCCCTCCATTCAGATTTCTCCTGGGCCTTTCGTCTTCATGCCCTAACCCCAAGCTGTTGTAGATCTGTCTCTACATCATGAATCCATTGCATTCAGGGTCTGCCTTTGTGTCACCTGCCTTTTGATTTTTGCGTGTATACAATTTTTGCTCCTCTGTTCTCTGACATTCTTTCAAGGTGACCTGCCCAATGTAGTCTGTTCTTTTTTATTTCTGTCAACCAATTACATCATGCTGTTGAATACCAAGATAATGATCAATAATTTTATTGCATTAATGGAGTCTGACTTACCCATTTCTATTCTCAGTCTCACTAGTAGGTTATGCCTGGCCAACACAACCGCCATGTTGTAACAAATGTTTCATGACCATCAGCCCTCAGTTCACTCCAAAAGAGAAACGTGGTTGAGATGCTAAGTACACTTGAACTTGACCTGTCTTGGCTACCTATGAAGGGGGCTCGAGGTTCGACGCCCCTCTTGAGCAGAGTTGTGTTTATTGAACGCCTAAAAGCTTCTCCCAGAGACCCCCACTGGTCCACAAATGAGATTGGACCGTAGCTCTCTGAGCATGCTATAAGCATGAAAGTAGCGCTTTGTAAAATCCACCTGACTCTTCAGTTTAACAGCCAAGTGTTTTATGTGTTGGTCATCTTACAACTAAGTCTGATCTCTGTGTAATATGTAATGGTGCGTGTGATGCTTTGCTGCAAGCTCATTCCATCTTGTCTGAGGAAATGTAAAAAAAAAATAAGAACAAATTGAATGAAAACTTTCTTCTCTTGCTTATATAGAAGTATTCATTCAGACTTCTGGTTTTTTTTTTTGTTTTTTTTTTACTTGTTCATTATAAAGTTTCCTTCTCTTGTCTTGTACTGCAAAACTATTTTAGATTCATTGAGGTGAAATCTTAAATATTACATTTTACTAAGACATTTTTAATCACTGAGTCAGAGAAGTCTCCCATGTACTTTTTCTAATGTCAAAATTTGATTTCTTGCCTTCATTTGTAGCATTTATTTTGTACATTCCTCCAGAGTCCGTCTGAAAAATTAACCAATTTGTGTTCAGTTTCTATGGAGAAAGACATCGACCAGATCATCAAAAATATTGATGTAGAAGAATTCATTTTAGATTCATTCAAGAAAGCTGGCTCAGTGAAGCCATCCTGCGAAGGTCAGTGTAGTAGTTAAAATGTGTGACTTGAGAATAAAGAAAACAATTTGAAGAATTTGTTAAGATTTTTATTTCATGTCAATGCCATTCCCACTGTACACTGTACTTGTATATAACAGCCTCACTTCAAGCATTGCAACCTTTCATCCAGTGGATCACAGATTTCATACTTCATCTCCTTGCTGCTGTATCCATGTATCCAAATCCAACATATCCAGGATCAACACTCATCAAAAATCCTCAGGTAAAGAAAGATAGCAAAGTAGAGCAATTTGTGGGTATAGATTTTAAGAAAAAAATACAGTTGAAGCAGAATATATAGAGTACTAAATAGGGAGTTCTGCCTTGAGGTAGATTTTGTTCTCAAAGATAGCTTTAAGAAGTATTGTTTGTCTCTAGATTCTGTGTTCTCAAAGATACCCACAAGAAGTATTGTTTGTCTCTAGATTCTGTGTTCTCAAAGATACCTACAAGAAGTATTGTTTGTCTCTAGATTCTGTGTTCTCAAAGATACCTACAAGAAGTATTGTTTGTCTCTAGATTCTGTGTTCTCAAAGATACCTACAAGAAGTATTGTTTGTCTCTAGATTCTGTGTTCTCAAAGATACCTACAAGAAGTATTGTTTGTCTCTAGATTCTGTGTTCTCAAAGATACCTACAAGAAGTATTGCTTGTCTCTAGATTCTGTGTTCTCAAAGATACCTACAAGAAGTAATGTTTGTCCCTAGATTCTGTGTTCTCAAAGATACCTACAAGAAGTATAGTTTGTCTCTAGATTCTGTTGAGAACATACCTACAAGAAGTATTGTTTGTCTCTAGATTCTGTTGAGAACATACCTACAAGAAGTATTGCTTGTCTTTAGATTCTGTGTTCTCAAAGATAGCTTTAAGAAGTATTGCTTGTCTCTAGATTCTGTGTTCTCAAAGATACCTACAAGAAGTATTGTTTGTCTCTAGGTTCTATGTACTCTTCGAGAGTTACTGATCATCATAAGGATATGGGGCCGGTTCAACCCAGTCTGCCTACCAGTCTTCATGACCACAGTCTCTATGGATGCCCTGTCGTACTTGTTCCATCTGGTCACCAAGGCCTTAATAACTATCAGAGAAGGTGCAGCCCTGGAGTCTGATCAAACTTTTGTAGATGAGTGCTGCAACCTGCCAAGTGAGGTAACTACCGTTCAGTCTTAGCCCCATTCTAAGTAATAGAAAAGAAGCTTTAGTATTTTTCAATTTACTTTCTACTTTAAGCAGTTCTACAGCATGTTGGCATTGTTTAAGTCAAGAAAAGAGCACCCCCCTTTTAATCTATAGGTCAGATGATGTAAAGGTCATCTGTTTCTATGGCTGCCGGTTAATGAGGGTGTCATATGGCTAGCTTAACAACCAACCACCTTTACCTTCCCCAACTAATGTCAGGTTGGACTTGGGAGCGTCCTAAAATAATCCCAAAATTCAAAATCCCAGTTTTCACCTAGATGCGAACCCGAGACCATTGTTTTGGAAAGCAAGCACTTTACCACTCATTCCCCCACCATTGCTAAATTAGACGTCAGATACATGTAAGATTTTGTAGACACTTGAAGTGATCCAGGATGCTGGAATATGAGATTTTACTTGATTCACATATTTTCCTAATTATATTGGCAGATGTTTAATTTTCTTCTTAAATAAATTAAAAGCCATTTAATGTTGAAATGATTTATCTGGTTGTGTACTGTCAATATCCAACAACAAACGGAATTTTGAAATGAGTTCAGGGTTGTCAATGTTAGGCACATGCGGTGCTGTGTCTTATGCAGATAAGTCCTACGGAGGTAACACTCAAATAACGATGTCAAATAACACACAAAATGCCAACAATATAAGTTAGTCGATGCTGACAGCAAATGTCAAACAAAAAGTTCAATAACAACGAAAGGAACAGTCGAATGTCATCAAGCTAAATCTTAAGTTCATAAAACTGCCTCTCTCTAAAGCGTCAAAATTTTTAGTCTGTTTACATTTTGTTATACTTCCTAAAATCCTCGTCTTGTTTTACTAGTCGCATCATTGTCTCTAAGTCAAAACTTTCCCCTTTTATGAAACAAATAACTAATTCTTAATGGCCCCATAAAACTAGATATCAACAATAGTTAACTGGCTAAACAAAAAATAACTTTTAGAACGCAAGTACCAGATGACGGATGAGTAATTTGTCATTTTAACTCTTGTATTTATTTCTGTTATGTTTTTAGAGCGCCTAGAGCATTAAGTTTGTTAACAGCACTTTATTGATAAAGTTACTATTGTTTGTATTCGGGAAGTATCAGAGATGATAATAAGTTTCTTCTGCTCATTTTGGTAACATGTTTGTAATGATACAAATGAACAGCTGGGTAACAACAGCCACTCCGAAGAGTTGTTTTTATGTTCTATTAGTTTTAAATGTCTTTGTACATATATGTAGTGATTTTAAAAGAAAGTCTCTCAAGTCCTCTTTCAGTCTGAAAAACCCTTGCTCCTGTTAAGTCGTTTTACATTGCATCTAGTGATTTTAAAAGAAAGTCTCTCAAGTCCTCTTTCAGTCTGAAAAACCCTTGCTCCTGTTAAGTTGTTTTACATTGCATCTAGTGATTTTAATAGAAAGTCTCTCAAGTCCTCTTTCAGTCTGAAAAACCCTTGCTCCTGTTAAGTTGTTTTACATTGCATCTAGTGATTTAAATAGAAAGTCTCTCAAGTCCTCTTTCAGTCTGAAAAATCCTTGCTCCTGTTAAGTTGTTTTACATTGCATCTAGTGATTTAAATAGAAAGTCTCTCAAGTCCTCTTTCAGTCTGAAAAACCCTTGCTCCTGTTAAGTTGTTTTACATTGCATCTAGTGATTTAAATAGAAAGTCTCTCAAGTCCTCTTTCAGTCTGAAAAACCCTTGCTCCTGTTAAGTTGTTTTACATTGCATCTAGTGATTTAAATAGAAAGTCAAAAAAAAAAAAAAGAGTAAAGTTCCCCTTTCAGACCTTGCGATCTATAGGGCAGATGATTTAAATGTCATCTGTTTATGTGGCTAACAGTTTACGAGGGTGTCATGTGGCCAGCCTAAAGACCAACCACCTTTACTTTTCCCCAACTGATATCAGGTACCCATTAGAACTGGGTGGACTCAGAGGCGCCCAAAGATCCCGAAATGAAAAATCCCAGTTTTTACTTGGGTTCAACCTGAAACCCTGGTTCTTAAGCCACTGCGCCTCCTCCAGTTTAGAAAAACCCTTGCTCCTGTTAAGTTGTTTTACATTGCAGCTTTTCCCAAAAATTATTGGTTTGGAAGAAAATCTTTGTAGGGCAATTTCTCAAATAGTTACATTCAGACCTTTAACATTGCATTTCTTGCAGGAAATAAAGAAACATCTAAGCATGTTTCATTTTGCTCTGTATTCTCTTTGGCGAAACTTCTTAGCTTTACACCAAAATATTGCAAAATCTTTAGGCTACAGGCTAAAAGCAAGGATTTTGAAACAAAGTAAAATGCCACAATTTTTCCTAATTGACTTCAAGACATTGCCTTAGTATTTCAAAGAAGGGCTTTATCAAATCTTTTTATTTAAACAAAAGATGGAGCAGTAAATTCTAAATATAATTTCAAAATTCATTTTAAAGTTTGGATTCATATTATAATAATTTAGGAATAAAACTATTACACTGCATAATAGGACTATGTTAATATATTAAGCAATCTAAATTGGGATTCTTCTTTGTATGCTATGTCTTCTCAATATGATTACATTTATTTCTAAATTTGATGTTTTTTTCCTCAGATTTTACTTCCAAATTACAAGAAGACGTTCGGTGAAGAGATGAACTGTTACCTGGCGTTTTCACAACCATTTCCAATCAATTATCAGTTCGGTGAAGAGCCAGACTTTCTCTTCAACCCTCGTTACTCCAGCAGGATTTACCCCCTAGATCTCTGCCTGGATGCAGACCAGAAGTATGACTGTGTCCGACAGATACAGTTGGGGGTCAACCCAAAGGAGCCCCTCAGGGAGTGCGTTAGGTGCCACTCACTTTCTCTACGTAGGAAAGTGTCGGCCACAAAATCGTCCCTCTTGAAAGCCTGGGAGCTGAGGTTTGTGAAATCATGTCTGTGTGGAGGCCACTGGAAGTTGAAAACGTCTCAACAAAACACATTGGGACAGAAATGATTTGAAAGTATGTGGAGTTTTGTAGACAATGAAATTGTGCTACAACCTTACAGGTCTTTAAAAAAACTGAAATCAACTCTCCAGTGTAATCTGAGCTGCCATGTAAACACTACGGCCTCAGCAGTAATGAAACGTTTCATTTTGAGCTCAGGCAACTTATTTGTTATGTCATTCCTGCTCTAGCAGACTCAGTGCACTCTGGTTCAGACTCTTGTGTGGACATGTCCATGCTGTTTATTCAAAACCATTTCTACAATGAATCCCTAAACCTCACTTCATGACTCATTCAGGGTTGTAACCAAAGAAAATCATCTGCGTTGCAAAGAAAAAGTTTTTACCATTCCTCTTTTCAGCAAACTCTTCATAGGATCAAAGAAACATAAAAACAAAAGGGAGGAACCTGGGTGGACATTGTTCTCAAAAACAGCTCTATCGATTTTCCTCCAAATTAGACAGTTGATCTGCATCTTTAGGAAAACTCTAGATTGACCGTTATAATTTTTCAAAGAATGATACAAATTAATTTAAATCTGGCTAGGGGTCTAGACAATCTTTATCTTGAACAGACATGTGCCAGTGGGTATTTCCGCTTGTATTCATTAAATAGTCAAACGATGATCAGGAACATTATGTATCCCCTCCCCTAAATCATTAGAATATTAGAAACTATTAAAGAGCAAAATAATTGGTCTTACAAAGGTCTTTATAAAGGAGGAATTGTCTTTTTTTTTTTCAAAAGAAAGTATTTTTTTTTTACTTGTAAGAATAATTTAAGGTTAGATGTTTTTATAAAATGTTTTACATGTTTCGGATGTTCCTTCAGAGTTGAAGATAGTTTATTTCCTAGTTCAAACCTCCCGCAGGACGACGGGGGATGAGAGCGGGCAGGGTTTGAACTTGGGACCATTGATAAATCAAAACGACAGTCCAGCGTGCAAACCTCATGACCAGGCAACCATCCATTGATGTATCTGGATTTAATCTAAATGAAAATGTTTGACTTGAGCTAATTGTAAACCAAGGGAAACAGTTGTATTTAGTTTAGAATCTCCTATGGTAATGATGTCAAATGGTTTATAGGAATTGTTTCATGTAATGTACACTCTGGTGCTCAATATTTTGTGACTTAAGTCAAAGAATCTGTAGCTTATGGTATGCTAAGTTATAGTAAGTGAGAGATGGTATGTGAAGTCCTAGTCCCATGTATTGTCCATTGATTTATTTTGGTTACTTTGTATCAATGTTTGCAGCATGTTCCATGAGAAAAATGTGAGACAGAAATTGATATGTAATGATCTTAATTCTCACATGTCAACAAACGACAATGTAGTTATTGTTTTAAACAAACAAATACAATTATTTTATTCACTCTGAGTTTCTGATCACTTGTTTCATTGAATGTACTGGTACCTATAATTCCTTTATCTATAGAGCCTAAATCTGGATGTATCTCTCTCAGCACTAGAGTGTCAAGACTCATCTTTCTAGTCCCCTGATATTATTTAAGAAAGTAAAAGGGTAATAAATGAATACATGACTGACGAGCACTCTGATGTACATAGAAATATTTAATGTGATAATTATTTACAGTCTACTTACATAAATGAAAGCATGAATTGTTCCATGTTAAATTAAATAAGATTTTATATACGTTTGAAACTAATCAACATTATAGTTATTCAGTGCATTTATAAGTGGACATCTACATCAAAGCAATAATTGATTGTCCACACCTGAAGATAACATTTAATGAACCCTCCATCAACTCAATGCACTGGTACACCAGGGTCCCCCCCCCCCTCTTGACTTTGTGCTGGGCAATACAGTCGCAAACAATACTGGCTCTAAGATAACTCCAAAGCTGGCCCACAAATAATTAATAAACAATTCAAACTACCCTGTGCTCCCTGTTCTACTGACAGAATAATGTTGAATTGACAGGGTGGCAATGAAAACATGTCCTGAAAGGCGCTGTATATATTTTATGAACTTACCCAAGAATAGAGACCAAAACAAGTGCCACCCTGCACTAAAATACTTCACACTGTTCCAAGATGGAATAAGGGAATGAATGACATATTTGAAAACATAACATCTCCTCTTACAAATATTTGTTTTTTGATCCATTTAACTTTTGATAGGTCTAAAGGGTCTTACTTAATAGTTAAGATGCTGGCTTGGGTCTATCAAACTATTAAGTCCAGCTTTCCTGATAAAGTTTGGCAAATAATTTATTCTCTAAAAAATCAAGAAATCACTTGACATTACATAAAGCAATCCAGGGAGGATGCACTAGAGGTAGAACTATGTTACAACTATGTTTACAAGTATTTGAGAACAATGCAAACTTGGCAATTGATTACAAAACAAAGCAACAACAAAATATCATTTTGTCATTTTTAATTTAGAAATAAATGAGTTCTGAGGGACATAGAAATAAATTAGTTCTGAGGGACATAGAAATAAATTAGTTCTGAGCAACATATACATGAAATAAGAGCAAAGATACATACATAAATAAAAACTCAAACATTAAATGAATAAAAATGCATCACTAAGAATGAAATAAAGCCCTTAACATAAAGGAAATGTTTATAAATACATTTTAAATATTCTTATCATTGATTTAAGAACAGTGACCTGGATTGAATTCAGTAGACCATGACATGTATCAAAATAGGTTCAGAGTATGTAAAGAGCTCAATATCAGAATACAACAGAGTCAATATTCAAATTAAAAAAAAACATTAATTAAAAATGGCACAACTTAAGGAAATTGTTTTCTGAAATGAAAAAAAAATTTAAAACATTTCTGGCAGGAGAAAAACAAAAGTATATTTAAAAAAAGAAAAAAAGATGATATAAATATAGGTGCAATGAATAGAGACTCAACTTCAGAGTTTCTAATTCTTGAGTTCATGTTTAATGTAATGGTACTGGTACTTTGTAGTACTCTGTCTCTGAAGTTTAAAAACAAGTAGCTAGTAAAATGTTTGTTTTGTTGTAAAATGTTTTACATGTTTCGGATGTTCCTTTAGAGTTGAAGATAGTTTACTTCCTAGTCCAAACCTCCCACAGGACAACAGGGGATGGGAGCGGGCAGGGTTTAAACCGGGGACCATCGATAAATCCGAACGACAGTCCAGTGAGCAAACTGCACGACCAGGCAGCCATTCTAGCAGTATTCTAGACACTGACCTATACATATATATCTATACTATTAAGTAGAAAGTAAAGTATGTATGTATGTCCCGCATAGAAAACTTGGCATAAATGTTCCTTGGGTACTAACTGGAACTGTGACATTTTTTACTTTTACACATGAAATACTAAATATAGTCTCTAACTCTGGAACTAATTCTAAGATGACAGATCTACTTTATACAAAATATAGTCCATTCATTTCATATTTAAATCAGATTACCCTTCAAATTTGTGTTTCTAAAGCATTTTTACATACATTTGTTCGCCATGAGTGCAACTCTATATTTTTGATATCGCGCGCTTCTAAATATAGACAAGCCTATGTTTTCATTAAAAAATTGGATTTAGGTCGATTAGCTATTTGTAGCTCCATTCATAATATTTTTATATTCATGAATTCATGCATTCGCTTTACTTATAAAATTATTATTTTCTTTCATTGTTTCTAAAGCACTATATTAGTGACTATATCAGTGATACACAAGTTAAGGCCCGTGGGCAGCTGGTAATATAGTGCTAGTATATATATATATAAAATATACATTATTGCCACTCCTGACTGGGCAAAAGATGAAGTGTATTTAGCATTTTACTCAAGACTGGGCTATTTGACTTTTTAAAAAAAATCTCTTCACACACACATACTGAAGTTACCATCTGAACAAAATAAACTCCACACAATCCCCCTTTGCAGACACTGCACCCACCCTTATGAAACTGTAAACCATATCCTCTTTGAATGCCCCTCCCTAATCCACCTTAGGCAGACCCTACTTCCACTACAGCCCAACATAACCAACACCCTGTACGGCAGTGCTGAACAACTGAAGAAAACAGCACACTTTTTTTCCTTGGCACAGTCTGCAAAAGAGCTCACAGCTCAGCAGCAATAAAGAAGAAGAAGAATACTGAAGTTGTGAACAGATAAATGTAATGTGGTAATAAAAGAGTTCTAAGTCTGCCCTTGTTGACAAAGACTTGTGATGTTTAGTATTGAAGAGTGTTCATGTGATAAACTATACAATGTTTAGGATACCAAACTCGCGGGCACGTTGCCCTGCCTCATCGTGGCGCCCGCGTGGAAACGGCCATTAGAGGAAGTGGCTAGGCTAAATGGGTAGCAACACAAGACTCCCGTGGGGATGCCCACGGGTAGACGAGAGTCCACCCATTGTACGGGCGGGGTTGTAAAAAAGTCCCCACGAACACGTCCCACATCCATGCGCTGTTCCTCAAAGGGACCGTTACATCAATGGCGGTTCCCGCACAGCTAGCTTGGTACAACGAAGGAAAATGGCGGAGGCTCCCGGTGCCCTCGGCCATGTGCAGCCAAGCATGCGTCGGGGCCAAAGGCATTGGTAACAGCAATGTTTTACATAGGCATTGACTCGGGTCTCTCTCAAACAGAACTGTGTTCTCACAGGTTTTTTTTTTTTTTCTGTTTGGCGTCCAAACATGGTTTTTTTTCAAACTTAGAGCTCGAAGAGCCTTCGGCTCAGCTCTTGGACATCAACAAGGATACCAAACTGAGCCTCTATGTTGTCAGCTCAATTATACAATTTGTGCGACATTTAGAAATTTGATTCTACAGTGCTAAAAAGTGAAAAAAAAATTCTCTCCAAATAAAAAAAAAAACAACCTATCGCCACTACCTTTACTTTGCATACTGGCTACACAAAAAAAGCTAAGCTATTTCGTTTTTCTGCCAGAAATGAAAATCTCTAATAATGAATCCACAGATAAGTCATAATTATCTAAGCATGTAACAAATTTGTGATGAATGTCTGAGCAGTAACTGTGAAGTTGAGTCTCCGTGTACTGACCTAAATCTCAGTAAAAACACAACGCAGGTTGAAGTATCTCTCTGTACATATGTAGGTCACAAAAAAAAATGTTTGAAAAAATGTCAACAAAATAGAAAAAAAAAAACGAAAGCTCAGAGTTGTAGAGAAAATTCAGGCTACTAACAAAATAACATCAATTTCTTTTGTAAGCAATGAATGACTGAGTAATGGATACCCTGGAGAGCCCCTAGGCTTTTTTAGTGTCATGCATTTAATATCTCTATGGTAAGTAGTTTACTACTGGACACATAATGATCTAATCTACAATGGTCCAACGTCACTAGCTAATGAACATTTAATCTCAAGAGATGACAAACTGAAACAATTAAATAAACATTCAGTATCAAAAGGAATTATTCTACACTGCCAGTAAGCCCAATTAAAAACCAGTAACATCACAGCATTGTTGTTTGTCTTAGACTTTTGAATAAATCCTTAAAAGTCATTTCTTTCACAGAAAGATGTCAAAAATTCCCTATAAAGATGACAATTATCATCAGTCTGCCATTATTTCAGCTCTGTACCATTAGCTCAACAGTCCACATGAAAGAATGCAATCAGCACTCAGTCTTTATCTGCTTCTTCAGCTGACCCACTGCTTTGTTGATCCCTGAGAGCAGTCACCAATTTATCCACTAGGACAGATAAAACTTTATCCAAGGGATCCATGAAGCCTCGCTGAACCCACTTGGGGATGGTGACCCTGGCGTGGGAGAAGCCAAGCTTCTGAAGCACGTAGTCAGCTCCGACGGGATCAATCTGTGTACTGGCCCAGTGGATCAGTCTGAAATATAAAAAATATACGAAAAAAACATATCACTCTGTAGAATTACTGAGAGTCAGCAAATACAGGCATAGTAACATTCTTATTATTAATTGTATATCTCTTGGCAGGAAAAAAAGCTGATTATCTACCACCTCAGATGCTTAAGGCGAATTTTTAAAATAAAGTGGCAAGATAAAATAAATGAAGAAGTGCTGCCAAGAGCAGGGTGCCAGGACATCCGCACAGTTATCAGCAGCAGACGGCTTGGCAAGCTTGGACATGTTCACAGAATGCCACAGGGTTGTCTCCCACAAGACATTCAGTATGGTGATCTACTAGAAGGCAAGGGAGTGCTGGTTTCCTAACTTGAGGTATAATGATGTATGCCAATGCCACATGAAGCTCCGCAACATTTATACCAACAGATGGAGAGCAAGCCTAAAGGAAGGATCCTGTACACACCAGAAGTAGAAGAAGTGTGAAAGTGCTACAAGAGTCTGATGATTACAGATGCCCAAGCTGTGACCACAGTTCTATACTAAGAATTGGTGTCACATGAGAAGCTGAAAAAAGGAAAAGATTGTCTCTCGAGGCATAAAATGCCACAGAATCAATTGTATAGCTCTACGCTACTATAGTTTGCTAAATGCACAGTTGCCTAATCTCTTGTGAACTTGAAAAAGAAGAGAAATGTGTCCATACTGCAATTAGGTGCTCAGTTAACAAACCCAGCTTGAGTTTAAATTCAAATACAAAATTCCTCACCTCCATTAGAATTTAAGCTTAACACTTTAAGTCTAGCAGCCTATCAGTCAGTTACTCTACCACACATTTTACATTCCGCAATACAAAAGTAGGAGTAATTTCTCCTTTCAATTTTAATACTTAAATTTTCTTTGAAACAGCATAATAAGAAATTATATCACCTTTTCCACCTGAAAAGTTATCTGAAACTGTTTGAGTTATGAATGTGTCTAAACAAAAAGCTCTAGAAAAAAGAAATTTCCGCCCTGCCATCACTGTATACTTTAAAGAGTGGACCTCCTGTATGTCAATTGCTTTAGAAATAGACACTTCAAAAAAACATTTATAAAGAACTACTTAAAATAAATGTATTTATAGATCTTCAATAAATTACTAAAAACTTCAAAAAAAAAGGGGACAAAATAACTACAAACCTGAGAGTAGGCTCCAGCTGCCATGTTTTACATTCAAATGTTCTGTAGTCATGCTTCAATGCTGATGTTGGGTCAGACAGTTTTGGTTCTGACTTGACCACTTTAGTAGCTGATGACCGACCAGATGAACCTAAAACAGCCAGCCAATCAGATTTCATTTCAGATATAACTACTTCATTCATAAACAAACAAAAAAACAACAACAAAATTTTCACAAATACCATAAAATAATTTTCAGTGCCACGTCTCTATAAAAAAAATAGATATTTTACCTCGATCCTTCTCTCGTATGTACGAGGAGACTAAATCATGGAGGAACAGAATCACTTCAGCATCCATGGCCACATAAATATGATCATAAAACTCTGCCACAAAACTACACTCCACCATTGGCCTGGCCTCTACAGACAAAAAAAAAACGCATGTATTAACATTAGGATCAGTTCTTTCCAAGTCTTCCATTCAAACCTCAAGAAAGTAGAACATGATTCAGCTCTCAAGACCTACTCTATTGCAAGTACAAGTGAATCTTATGAAAAGTAGAATGAAAGATTATAAACTTTGTCTGAAATGCCAGCAGAGCATAAAAAATAACAGAACTGGGATCTGACCTCAAGAATTTTGTTCACATTTTTCACCACATAACCAGCTGGACAATGGATTTCATTAGTTTCTGTCATAAATTGTATCTTGTCCTAGTACTACCTCCTGAATGAATGCAAGGGGTGGGAGCAGGCAGGGTTTTAACTGATGTAACATGTGATATGATACTGTCCAAAGCACATATCATGTGAAAAAAGTCCAAAGCACATATCATGTGATATGATAAAGGGAGAAACCTGCTAAGTACCATTTAAAACTCTTTCTTAAATTATTTAAATTTCAATATGAATTTTAAAAAGTCTAACTATATAGAGTTTCCATTGATTTCTAAACATTTTACATTTGATCAGACATATCAACTGTATCTTTGTCAGATATAATACCAAATATATTGATCTTTTTTTATATTTCAGCATTAATTCTTACACAAGATTAACCAGCATTTATAGTTACCATTTTCTTCTGGAGGCTTCTCTCCCTGGAAGTGGGAAGTCTTCAGGTTCATGTACATTGAGGGAAAAGCAAAGATAACTTCCGTCTCGTGGCTGTAGTAGGCGGCCTTCACCTTGCTGAATTTTCTCAGATTTTCCTCATCATGGCGAACGCCAGGAAATTCTGTCACAACTTAAGATGAAATAATGGTAAAACAAATGACTTGACTAACAATAAGGACTGAAGCTATACAACATGGCCTGGAGAGAAAATGTGACAGGAAGAGGTTCTAAAAGGTCTGGATGAAGATGGCAAAGATCATCCAAAACTTTAAATCTCATGAAAAATGTTTTTTCATCCCTAAACAAGCAAAAACAAAAAAAAAGAAAACTATTGAAAAAAAAAAAAAAAATAAGGGAAAGAACAAGGGAAGGAAAGAATCTCTAGTTAATGTCATTTATCTCAAGATATGTGGGCGGGGGCGAGTTGGCTAAGTGGTTAAGAGCTTGGCTTCCAAACCTGGGGTCTTGGGTTCGAATCTTGGTGAATACTGGAATTTTGAGCTACAGGACTTTTAGGGCACCCCTGGGTCCACCCAACTCTTAAGGTTACCTGACTTATGGTTGGGGAAAGTTGGTGGCCACATGACACCCTGCTCGTTAACCGTTGGCCAAAGAAATAGATGACCTTAACACCATCTACTCTAAAGACCACATGGCCTTAATGGGGAACTTATTCTTTTTTTACCATCTTAAGATGGCAGGGTTTAGTCCCCTTTCTGCTTTATAAAACACAATTAATTACTACTACTTGATTAACTAATTGATTAAATTTTAGGGTTGATTTGAACATTGTCATTGACTATGAATAATAATGTAAAATTTCATTTCATTTGATTAGAGAAAGGGAAGTGGGAACAAAAAATGTGACAAATATATATATATATATATATATATATATATATATATATATATACACATCTCTCATTAAGTAGCATTTATTCCTCTTTATTTTGATATCAAACAATAATTAATTACCAAAAATTAATTAAATAATTTGTTAATATTTTGACTGATTCATGTTTTGTCAGGTACAATTAATAATTTTTCCAAGTTTCAACTCGATCCAAGGATTGGGAAGTGGCAGAAATAACATGTTCAAACTTTTTACCAGACAGACAGACAGACAGAGGGAGTTGATATAAGCTTTGTAAAAAAACATGTTAGCCTGTGTAAATATTTCTATTCTTCTAGACTTCAAGGTCTAAGATGCAGATGATAAAAGTCTCATCCTTTTCTGTGGTGAACAGTACACAAGGGTGTTATGTTGACGCCACAGCAACCACTTTCATTTACTTTCCCCATCTAATGTTTAGGCATTAGGCTTGGAGATGAATAGACTCAGTTACAATATAAATCTAGAAGATCAAAACCTAGTCCTGACTGCAACATATATATATATAACTATATATATATATAAATATCCATATAACTATATCTATATATATATATAATTACAATTGATCAATATAGTATGTACCTTTGGGGTCTGTAGCCGAGGAGGTCATGGCGTAGGTGAACCAATCATCAACACAGGTAAAGTTTGGGGGCATGTGCTGAGTGCGGGATATTTTACAAATGGTAGCCATGTGGTTGTGGATGACCTGTGGTGCCATGAAGCCAGTGGATTGAGCCCCTTGTTGCTGCCCCACAATAAACTGAAGATCTTGAACAATGTGTGTGCCTGCCAACAACAACAACAACAAAATTTGTTAAGAACTAAAGCTTTTTGAATATTTTCATTCCGTCATAAATAAAATGAGAAACTATTAATATAAAAAGTGTTGGTTGTAATAAACTTTTTATAAATAAAAATTAATTCACAATATCTTCATTAATAATTTTTATCAATAAAATCCAATTTACATTTCAGAGCACTGACACAAAGAAAAACATCTTGGCAGGAACTGGCTTTCAAAAAAAGACAACTGCAGAACTTTTTTTCCCCCAAAGAGCACAAGACATACCATACAGATGAGAGCAAATGAAAAGCTAAAGAAAAGTGCAAATAGTGAAAAAAAAAAAATGGACCCACGGTAGACTATGGCTTTGCTTGAGATGGAAGTAACAAAATATGTAGGTTACAGCTGGGTCTGCAGAGCTACATAAAATGCTTCACTCTAAAGGACTTATAATCCAGTTTGTTAGTTCCTGCCCTATAGTAGACCACAAGGTCTGAAAGGGGAACTTTACTTTTTTTTTTTTTTTTTTAGTTCCTTTGGAGCTTCATGAAAAGGGGGAAAACTCTGTGGGCAGAATTGTTCTGACCATAGCCCAGGCATTTGTCTTGTTACATATCAACAACATATTAAAACAGAGATAAATTCTTTTTTATTTGCCCTTTGAACTCATTTAAATTTTGTTTTAGCTCAACTTTGTTGTTCCCTCAACTCTTAGAGTATTGTATCTATAGATAAAATGTAAGAACCACTCTGTAATAGGAGAAAGAGATACAATGGTGATAAACTAACAATGTCCTCACCTCCTTCTGGTATTTTCTGAGCCTCAGTGGAGAAGTAAATGTAAGGATCCTTGATATTGAACAAGGCCCAATACTTGGCACGGAAGTTCACTCCATGGAATGAGGCCAGCATCAGACCTTGACCTTCCAGTATCATGGTGCCTCCAAGAACCATGCCCTCTGCTGGCAGGACGGAGGGCAGCATTGAGAACTGGTAGCCCATCAGGTGCTCTAGGGCCCCCTGCCAGTGCCGATGGTGACGCAGCTCATCCATCACAGCTAGATTGGATGAAGAATAGTTTTCAATGATACTTTAATTTACACAGCACTGTTAAAAAATATGATCTAGGCTATAATAACATAACAGAAACATAAGAATTAAGATGGAAATGTAATGTCAAGTTTTGAACTGGTAGGTCTTAATGTTCTTCTTAAATGTTGTGAATCATGTGGTTGGTCTCAGTTCAGTGGGGGGCAAGTTTCAGTAACTTTTGAGGGAAAAACATGGGGCAAGTCTTGAGTCCATGGAGCAAATTGACTGTTTTGGGGAAATATACAATGATCAGTTCACAAGGTACCTGGGCATTTCTTAGTTGTAGAAGCACTGAAACTGTGGCCACCTTTTATCAAATAAAATATTGTAAATTATAGTAAATCTGTTTATTCATTGTACAGTTTTCTAAAGAAAGTTTTTGTTTTTTATAAAAAAAGAGTCCATGTAATCACAACGCATTCCCTATTAGGATCAATAAGGATGTCTTAGTTTTTGTCTTAAAAAGACATCACTTAAGACTGTGATTCCTTCAGAATAAAGCTGCATAAAAAAAGTGATGACTGTAAAATAGGATATTAAACTTAAATTTCATCACAAAAATGTCATCTACATAGCCATTTTTATAAAGATGTTCTAAGTTTAATAGCTTCAAATATGACATAAAATTAACTGAACTTAAATGATGTATTGTTGTTGTTGAACCCACCTTCAGACTATTTACAAATTCCTTCTGATTTAGGTTTTTTAAATAACTATTTAAAATACATACTACTAGTCCAATTTTTATTTAACACATGCCTTTACATTTAATATATCTTACTGCTATAAGAAAAGTTCCCCTTTCAGACCTTGTGGTCTATAGGGCAGATTATGTAAAGGTCATCTGTTTCTGTGGCCTACAGTTAACAAGGGTGTCATGTGGCCAGTACAACGGCCAACCGTCATTACTTTTCCCCCAACTAATGTCAGGTACCCATTAGAGCTGGGTGGACTCAGAGGCGCCCAAAGATGCCGAAATATAAAATCCAAGTCTTCATCAGGACTTGAACCTGTGACCCCCGGTTAAGAAGCCAAGTGCTTTATCGTTTAGCCACTGCTATTGTTGCAATAGAAAAATGTCTGTGGTTGTCTCTGGAAGTGCTTCCTCAAGTACTTACCACTCTCAGAAATTTTCCTGGCCACTTTGCTCTGGCTGCCAGCCACCAATGGTGTGGTGTGCTGGAATACTCTCCGACCACTCATGACCTGCTGTGTGAAGAACTCATCCAGCTTGGAGATTATTTTGATGAGGTCAGGGGTGGTCGACCTTGAGATCATCATGTGAAAGTGTGACCAGGATAACTTTCCATTGACAAACAAAAAGGCTGACCTGTAGGACAAACAAGGACTAGCTGTTATGGAATAACTAACAATGATTTTATTTTAAAATTGTCACTGTGTCAGTACTGAGTGTGTAGTGCAGAACAGAATGACCCAAAATAAGATTAATAAGTTAGTAAGAGAGAAAAGATTTTTTTTTTTTTTCAGTAAACTTTCAGTATTGTAAAATTTTAAAATTAATTTCTTCTCTGAAGATTGACCTAAAATTTATTTTTCAAGTAATCAATAATGAGTTTGTGTTGAATATTCTATTAGTAAATTATCAATTATTTTTTTTTTTACAGACAAATTTAACTTCTGTTACTTCATTCGTTATGTGTTTAATAAAGAATATATGATTGGATGTTCATTTTCTTAGAGTACTAATTAAGAAGCTTTTCTTTTAAGTTGCAATAAATTCATGTTTATAATGTAAGTGGTTTAAATGTAAGCATTTAAAGTACATGTCAAGCCCAAACCAGTTTGAACTAATTTTTTTCATTAAAGCTTTGAAACCCAAAATATCAAGCTCTCAACTAATGTTGAATTAGGACTATCAAACATTTTCTACTCTATATTTGGAAGGTGAATATAAAAACAAAGAAGAGAGCCCCTGGCAAATTCTTAAAAAGGTCCCGGGATAAACATTGGAGACCAAAAGAAAATCCCCAGATGAGAAGCACAGGCGGCAAAAAACAACAACTTAAAAATCAACCACCAGCAGATAACGGGTATGTCTACTCTTGACGTGGTAAAATATGTAGGTGGCAGCTAGGACTGAGTAGTCATGTGAAGTATTGCCCTTCTCCTTAATCTTAGTATTATCATTATTATTATTATCATTATTATTATTATTATTAATAAAAAAAAAAGAAAGTGGAGTGAACATAGTCTGTAGTAGTCTGTGAACTAGTTACTTGGTTTCAAGATCTTTCCCTATCAGGTTCAAACCTTTATCACTTTCAATCCCTACTTTTACTAAGAAGGGAAAGTAATTAGGTTTCTTGAAAGTATAACTTGGGCTTGTACATTCTTATAACATGGGTAGCTCCTCCTTCTTTACATTGAAGTAAAGTAACCCCTTTCAGACCTTGTGGTTTAGAGGGCAGATGATGTAAAGGTCATCTGTTTCTATGGCCTACGGTTAACAAGGGTGTCATGTGGCCATCACAACGACCAACCGCCTTTACTTTTTCCCCAACTAATGTAAGGTACCCATTAGAGTTGGGCGAACCCAGAGGCACCCAAAGATACAGAAATTAAAAATCCCAGTCTTCAGGATTCAAACCCACGTCCCCCGGTTTGGAAGCCAAGTGCTTTATTGCTCAGCCACTGTGCCTCCTTCTTTACAGACTGGTAGGGCTAACCTGTTGGTAGCAAGGGGTGTGTCCAAGTTGGAGTTACTATCCATACTGGTAGGACTAACCTGTTGGTAGCAAGGGGTGTGTCCAAGTTGGAGTTACTATCCATACTGGTAGGACTAACCTGTTGGTAGCAAGGGGTGTGTCCAAGTTGGAGTTACTATCCATACTGGTAGGACTAACCTGTTGGTAGCAAGGGGTGTGTCCAAGTTGGAGTTACTATCCATACTGGTAGGACTAACCTGTTGGTAGCAAGGGGTGTGTCCAAGTTGGAGTTACTATCCATACTGGTAGGACTAACCTGTTGGTAGCAAGGGGTGTGTCCAAGTTGGAGTTACTTTCCATACTGGTAGGACTAACCTGTTGGTAGCAAGGGGTGTGTCCAAGTTAGAGTTACTTTCCATACTGGTAGGACTAACCTGTTGGTAGCAAGCGGTGTGTCCAAGTTGGAGTTACTATCCACATGCCATTCATCCTTGAGGAGAAGGTGAAGGTTACTCAGCCTGGTCATGATGATGGAGGAGCCCATGTAATCAATTTTGGTCTCCAAGGCCGAGGTGCTGAGGCCTGCCTGGTGGTCAGGATCTTGACCTAGTTCTGGATCTTCACACACTGAAACTAGAAACAGACAAACTCTTTCTTCATACTTTATGTTTTATATCATAAGTAGTAACCAAAAAAAAAAGTGAAGCTTTAGACCTTGCAGTCCATGACTATGTGTTTCTATAGCCTACAGTTAACAAGATGTTGAGAGACCAACATATAGATCAACCATCTTTACTTTTCCGAACTAATGACAGGTACCCTTTGAAAAATCATTAATCTGAAAAACTTCCTAATAATTCAAAAGTTAAAATTACTAATCATCAATGGGATTCAAACTCTTGACCCTTTGGTTCAGAAGTCAAATGCTTTATTACCACACCACTACCTTGCCCTTATTATAGATTATATTAGATACAAAAAATATTTAAGAAAAACAAAAAAAAATAATGCTGCCAATGTTTTAACTGCTTACAGAATCCATTTAGATTGTTGATATCTATGTTTCCACCAACAATGCCACCCTTAGATTCAAATGAGGATTTTCCAAAGCCAGCATCAATATTCAAATTTTTGTGCCCCTTGCTGTTGATGGATAGTCTCCCTTGTGTCTTTAAAGCTTTTGTTTTCCACCTAGAAAGAAAATACACAAAACAAGCATAATCTCTCTATATAATTCTCTTCTTCCCTCAACAATTTAAACGAATAGTAAGGAGTAAAGAAAAGAAATAGTGTTAACAATTATTTAAGGGGATCTGTGAATAATGAAGTATCAGCTTCCTTTGTTGCTATTAAACAAAATAATGAATTACCAGTATTTGATTTTCTACTTGGTTCCTTTTTTTTTTATTGATTCATGTCTTGACAATGTCAATGAATAATTGTGCTAAGTTTCAGCTTTATCCGAGAATGGGTGTTGGAGAAATAACGTATACACACTTTTTAACAGACAGACAGTCAGAGTGAGTTGATATAAGCTTTGTAACAATACTATTAAACACAATTTATCCCTTAATGAAATTACAAATGAGACTTATATATAGATGATTGTTTTGAGTAAAATGAATAAATGCTATCTGTCAGGGAGAGGTATGGCGAGAATGAATGTTAGTTTGATATTTTGGTATGATTGTATATCCCCTTGTTATGAATGCGAAGTGTTGCACGTGTTGTGAACTGAGTGATTAAGTCTTCGTTGAATGTGCGAGAAAATGTGTTAGTCAGTAAGGTCTTGCTCCTGGTCCAGGAAGGTTGGACGTTTACTTCCTGGACTGGTATTTATGCATTTATATATTCATAAGTTGATGGACTGGTGTTTTGTGTATTTCATAAGAGTGATATAATTGTGTGCTTTATTAAGTATTAAAGTATTATCGATCTTCGTGAATATAAGGAGTTAGAGTTGATGTATATTAAGTGTTCGTATTTGAGTTAAGCAAGTATTGATGAATTCTGAGTAACCAAGAAAGTACCAAGCAAGTATTATTTAGTATTCAAGAAACCCCTAGTGAGCCACAGGAGTCAAGTTAAGAAACACAACAAGACAAGAGACAAGCAGAGCAGAGCAGCAGCAGCAGTAAATATATATATAAAGTCGACCTCTGACACTATCAGCCATCACACAAGTGCCAGACATGTTGAACAAATGCTAAGACATGCAATGACTCACTCTGTGTTGCCCATGACGTTGGCCATGTTCACCTCCAGGTTCAGCTGAGCCAAGTTGACGGCAAACAGTACCAAGGTCTCCCAGGAGCTGCTCACGCTGGCAGAAGGAGGTGCTGCGGCTGGGGTAGGAGCAGCAAAACTGTGCCGATGGTGTGGCATATCAGGGGAGGAAACTGTTCTGGATTTCTTACGATGCCCAGAGTCTCGACTGGCTAAACTCCCAGAGGTGTGAAATCTACTTGATCCTAATATATATTTAAATAAAATGTTAGCGAATATATATATATATATTTCTTCCATATAAGAATTGTATAAAATATAACCATGTGATCATGAAATTTTTTTTTTTTTAATTAATTTTTTTTTTTTACTTTTTAAAAACGGAAATAGAAAGATGTGAAAATATACTCTTGTTTTGTAATGTACAGATGTTCTTAAGACAAATACAGCTTATAGTGATGCAGCTTGCTACATGCTTGAGAGGTACCCAGAAAGATGATGTCTGTTAAGCATTTGTCCAGGCAAATGGAACAAGAAAACTACTTATCTCCTTGAGTCTCATTATATTTATTTTAAAATGAAGGTTTAGAGTTTCGTTGATTATTGCTACTTTAATTTTAACTCTTCTGTCCCAGGGGTGTCTCTAAATTTAGTGACTTTACTACTAGCGCTACTCTCGTTAAGTTTGAATTTTACTTAAGCCTACTGCTCTATTTTCATTTACATTTTCATCCCTTTATGTTTTCTTGTTTGAGGGATCTCAAACAGAGAATGCATATTCTAAGCTGAAATCTGAAATTAGGTAGGATGTCATATTTTTAATAGATTTGTCTCAAACAGTTTTCTTTTCGTCAAAGCAAAACTATTTCCCAAATTATACTGAGCTAATAAGGGACTTTACTAGACTCCAAGTGAAAATAGAATGTACTGTTTTTAACTTAGTGAGTTAAAAGTTTCTCCCTTTTCCAAAGCTGTTTTTGATAGGACTAGAACATGACTAACAGGATAGCCTAACTTCTCAAATTTGGAAAGTTCAAAAAACAATGTAAACATTTTGTTTATTAAAGACCTGAATTAATTAGCATAATACTTATTCCTAAAAAGTCTAATTAACATATTGAATAGATTAAAATATTCATATTATGTAATCAAATTACACTTTTTTTTTTTATAGTTTTAGACATAATTTTAAAGCTTTAAGTAGAATACTAAACAGATCTAATTGATTTTAAGTTTTCTTAGAACTTTGACAAGATCAAAATATTTTGCTAAACTGAAATAAAAATTCTGTTGTATCACAAAAAAGTATCTAAGAAAGTCTCAAGAACTAAAACATGCAATCTGCTAAGGCTGAAGTCCAAGGTGACTAGTAACATCTCTACTTCAACTAACATTTAATGTGAAAATAACATAAACGAGCGCCACAAATGATCCTTAGAATGAAAGATTAAATTACAACAAAGAACTAACCAACAACTAAGAAATAACCAGTCCTGATTGTACCTCTTCGTTTGTAAACTTTTTAATATTACATTTTATTTTTAATTTAATTTAACCATAACAAATATTCAGTAGTACGCTCCGCTGCGTATTCATAGAAATAAATTCAGGTGCGAAAATAATAGAGATCAATTACAGAAATAGATTTGGTGAAGAAAATTAACATATTATAATTTTTTATTTAATAATATTAAATAGCATATTGTTGATTTAGTAAGTTAAAATTAGCTTGTCCTATTGTTATATGACTTTTTCTAATGAAACTAAAATCAAATAAGACAAAGTAGAAATTGACACTCTCAAAATTAGTTTTTAATTGCAAACAAGAAATTAGCTGATTATTAGTAAATTTGAAATAATTTTATTGAATCTCAAAAACAATTTTGTGAAAGAACTTAAAAGCAGAATCCAAGATTTTAAAAAAGCAACTAAAAAATAAATGACCAATGAAATACACAATGCATATAGATCTTAGCTAAAATATCAAAAAGCAAACATTTTAACATGAGTAATATTCACACTTGGGGTGTGCTTATCCCATTTTGAGAATCACTGATTATTTAAGTATTTAAGAACCATTACAATAACAAAAAAAAAAAAAAACTTATCACACCTCGTCTGTTGGCTATCTCAGTTTTAAACTCTGGACTCAGCTGGATTCTTATTTTGTCCCCTGAAGATCCTCGACGGTGATGTTTGCCGAGTGGCTTAGGGTCACTGATCACATTCAAAGTGGGGTGGGACACGGAGTTTTGGGAGGTGAACAAAAGGTGCCTGGGTTGGTCAGTGTGGGATGAACTAAGAGGATCAAAGTCTGAAATGGTCAGTAAGGTCAGTTTGAACATAAAATACATTTAGAGTGATTTTTCCCCCTCTGAAACAAAAAAAAATCTGTACATAAATACAACATTAAGAACACAATTTTGTGACAATAAGCTTTAAAACAGCATGTGAGGTTGAGTGGTATAAAAAACTTGGTTGACAAAAAGAGGGTCTCAAGTTTGAAATCTCAATGGAGCTAGAAATCTCATCAGAAAACCTACATTCTTTTTGTCTCACACGAGGGCAAGAAATTCAAATAAATCACAATGTGTCCTAAAAACAGGTAGAAAGACACTGACCTGCATTTTATTCTAAGTAGTTTTATACATTTCTAGCCATTATTATACTGTGGTGAATATAGGCCAAGTAAAGTTCCCCCTTTTAGACCTTGCAGATGATGTAAGGTCTTGTTTCTGTGGTGCACAGTTACTGAAGGTGTCCTGTGGCTATAACAATGACCAACCACCTTTAATTTTCCCCAATTAATGTCAGGTACCCATTAAAGCTGGGTGGCGCCCAAAAGATCCTGAAATTAAAAATCCCAGTATTCACCAAGATTTGAACACAGGACCCCCGGTTCAGAAGCCAAGTGATTTACCACTCAGCCACCATGCCTCCTTCATAGCCAAGTCGTTATTGTTTTAATATAAAAGTGCTTTAACTAAGGACGACTAAAAGTGACACAAAAAAAGCAACACAGACATCTACAGCTAAGTCAGATTACATCAGTCACAATAAGCCCCTGAGTCAATCTCTTTCTACTCATAGCATTAACAGTACACTAACAGCAGGTAGATTTTTAAGTGAAGACAAAGACGCCATTAACAAGCCTATATTAACCTGCAGTTCATCATTACGTGAACCGAGTATTACTTTTTGCCTTTGTTTACAATGTCTTACGTTGTAGATTTCAAGTCAGTATTTGAATACATTTCTATTTATTTAAATTTGACCTAGTTTTTTAACTCTTTCTCTCCTAACTGACGATACCAACGTTGATTCCACTAGAATGTGGTAAATAATTACGGAGAGAAAGAGTTAAACAAGAAATGCTCATCCCATCATTTTAGAAATGAACAATAGGCAAGTAGTTTGGCAAGTGAATATTATATGGTGGTTTCAACTACAGTGTTAATGAAGAAGAGATATATTGTCTTAAAGCCTGTTATTGGCCTGCTTTAAATGTAATGACTTAGGGCTTTGTGGAGTCATACTATGCAGCAGAAGGTGGCCACATTCTACTACAACTAAAAGATATCAACACTATTCAATGACATGAGTGTGCTATTTGCGAGAAAAAAATCATGCATGCACATTAGAAGGAAGTGAGCAATTCCAGTTGACACAACACTAAAGTCAGTGCATGCAGCATCACCAGCTTGAAGCCCCCCCCCCCTCACAAACGCACACTGACCTTCCCCCTGAGCCAAGTTGATGCTCTCATCCCCGAGGAAGAGACGACGGGCTAGAGTTCTACGATACCAGGCTTTGGGCAGTGATAGTATCTCCGAGAGACGTCTCATGTCATACTTAAAGGAGGCTGTCCCCACATCACAGATTGCTATCAAACAAATGTAAAAATGTAATTAAATAATTAAAAGTTAAAAAAAAAATGATTCAAGTTTTAAAAAGTGATGAAAAATATTTTCTATTCTTTTTTAAATTATGAATGCTCAGTGATAAAGAATGTCAAATTTGTTTTATTCATAGTTTTTGATGAATATCTTTAAGCTTCTATTTTGTTTTCTACTTGATTCATTTTATTGGTTTATAAATGTCAAACTTCACTGACCTGAGAAACGAACAATATTTGATCTGAACTGTTGCTCTCCCTTGGCTGGGTTCTCATTGGGTTCACTGTAACGTTCCAACTTGCGAGTTCTAGAGATGTTGACCTTTATAAACTCAACATTCAGGCTCAGGGAATCTCTCCGGCCCATGTCATGGATAGCACTGCCTGTGTTCTCTGAGATACGTTCTGTGACCACACCAAAATGATAAGATCCTTTAGATATGGACAATTTTATGTCAAAACTAGAGAGAGAACTGGATAAAATCTAAAGAGATTGTGACAATGTGGTCTTTTCTTATCTAAGTGGTCTTTTTCTTAGTAGACTTCATAAGGCTATATATAAACATCAATCTGTTAATGTCTTGGGCAGACATACAAAAAACTGAACTAGTTTCCATGCCTGGAACATGAGTTGAGATGTAAGGCTAGCCAAGAGATTTCACTAATAAAGTCAGAACTATCTCCACCAAGTTTTCACCCCCAAATTACTAATTATATCTTCTAAACCATGCAAAGTGATGTAAGATGGAACAATCCCATTAAGCTTGTAAATTTGGTAAGTTGAAAATGTTTTTCTTAATTGAAATTGTACAAATCTACATCAAAAAACTTTTTAGTGTTGATAAGCTCACCTAGACCTTGGTTTCTGAATGTTGGTGAATCGGAGTTGGCAGCAAACCTTCTTTGAACCCCAGTGCCGTAAGGATGAAAGATGTAGAGAGAGAAATCAGACATGCAGCCTGTGACACTCAGTCCACCAGAGCTGGAGCCTGGGAAGAAGGAGGACTCGGAGATGCCACTGATGTGCCTGGATCTTCCTGCTGCCTGGCTGCTGATATTGCTTGAGGAGGGCACCTTGGCTGAAGGAGACATTAGATAAATAGCAACTAAACATATTAACAAACAAACAAACAAACATAATGAAATTGTTGGTGTGTTAGACTGTGAATAGAACAACGATCAAACACCTTTCATTTTTCTGAAGAATGCCAGAGTAATGTATTTTTAAATACAAATTCAATGAATCTATATGACAATATATAAACTCCACAAGAGAGGTCATAATGACCTCTCTGCTTGTCCCAAGTAAGGAAAAAGGAGCTGCTTGTCCCAAGTAAGGAAAAAGGAGCTGCTTGTCCCAAGTAAGGCTAAAGGAGTGCTGGGCATAGGGCTAGCAAGCCCACCCACCGCCAACAAAAGATGACTGAATACTTTGTCCTGAGCACTAGTACAGACAGTCAATAGAGCAGTGAGATTCATAACAAACAAATATTCACATTTGACTAGAGTAACACCTTTAGTAAAATCACTAAATTTAGAAAGCCTTCAGGATAGAAGACTCAAAAGTAAAGTAGCAGTTATACATAAAATACTGAACCATAATCTTCAAATACAAAAACAAAATCTAATAAAATACTCAGAAAGACAAAAAGATAAAGGCACATTCCTTGTTCCATATGCTAGGACCATTTTGTACAAATGCTCCTTCTTCCCTAGTTCTATTAGAGCATGGAATGGGTTGCCTGAACTAACCAGGAAAACCAGTGAATTAGCAGAATTTAGGTCATTGGTTAATATGCATGACTAAATTCATGACGCATAGGACATAATCATCTGTATTATATAAGTAATGTCTGTATTATATAAGATAAGATAAGAGAGCAGAAGGCTCTTCAAAAGTTTGGTTACAGCTGGAACAAGATGAGATGAATGGCCCAGGACAGCAGACTATGGAGATCTAGTGTTGGTGACCTGTATTTCAATAGGGGTGATATTGGCCTCCGTCAGTTGTAGAACAACATTGATTCATCTCAAACACTTTTTCATATGACTGTGGAGCCCTATTTTGGAGAGACACTCCTGTCCACATATATCGCGGGTCAGGTGGCTTTCGCTTTGGTGGTAGAGGAGCTGACCATTTTCATGCTTTTCTTTAAGGCGTATGTTTTCTCGCTGTCCATAGCTTTCTTCGTCACTGTCTTTCTCCAACTAGTGCGGTCTAGGGCTATGTCTTCCCAATGATCAGTATCAATGTTCACTGATTTTAATTCCCTTTTTATCACATCATGTAACGGAGGTGGAGACAACCAGTTCATCTTAAGCCAGACGCAAGTAGCCCATACAGATTGATTTTCGGGATGCGATTGTCCTCCATCCAGAGAACATGTCTGAGCCAGCATAGGCGGCGTTGCCTGAGGACAGTAAAGATGCTGGGAAGGCCTGTTCTCATGAGGATCTCAGTATTACACTCTTTCTTGCCATGTTATTTTCAATAGGGGTGATAGGCTGTAAGTATATGACAACTATTGGAATACATTGGCTTAACAGGTTTGAATGGACATCTGTAATCACTTCATGCAAATAGACACTTCAATATACAATATAAAAACTTATTCACTTTTAGTTTTGTTTCGAGTTTGATTTTTATTAACTTAATGACTTTAAAAAAAATTATAAGATGTCCAAACCTTTTTTCTCAAACTGACTAGATGACTTTGGTGTTTGGGCACTGTCAGGCTGCATGCCTTCATTCAAGTCTGTCTTCTTGGTAGAGAAAAACAGATCAAGTGATGGTACTTGTAGCAAACATTCCACCCGAGACACGGGGTGACAATTAAATCGTATGAAGGACGGATCCACCTGGAAATAGATGTAATGGCAAGAAAGTACTCAACAAATGTTTAACTCCGATAGAATTATTCATTTTGCTCATTTGTATTTCACTAGCCTGTTCTTATTAAACTTCAAAAACTTTTTTGTTTTTTTTAATCCGGAAATGTTTTATTCGGTATCGAATTATAGGGGAAAGCATGCTCTTTTTACAAAACACAAACCAAAGTTTATAAATCCAAAAATCAATTTAGCTTAACTCTTTCTCTCCTAACATACGCTTCCAGCGTTGATTCCACCAGAATGTGGTAAATAATTACGGAGAGAAAGAGTTAATGGGATCAATTAGGAGAGAAAGATTTAATGAAACACACTCTCCTGGAGTGGAGAAACAAAACTCTTGTTAGTATCATACTATGCCAAAGAATTGTTTAAAGTTCTTTCTTCTTAACACTTTGTAACTCGTGTCCTGTGATGACTCCTTAAAATTCTCCCAACACTTAACAATTCAAAATTGTACTATTGTTTATTATCTCAATAATCTGATTCCTCAAGCTTGGGTATTTCTTGAAAGAATATGCAGAGTGATAATTCTTTTTCTAGGTAAGTGATTGTTTAAACCTTGCTCACAACACAAAGAGCTCAAAGCTAAAAGAATGCCAAACAGTAAGCAAGAAATATTTATTTGAGTCGAAATCAAAGAGTTATTTGATTATGAGCAGAGGCCTAACTCACAGAATTATCATAGCAATTGAATTGAAAAAAACTGAATTGTAATATAACAAAGGAGGCATGATGGCTAAGCCGTAAAGCAATTGGCATCTGAACCAGAGGTCCCAGGTTCAAATCCTGGTGAAGATTTTGTAATTTCAGGATCTTTGGGTACCTCTGAGTCCACCCAGCTTTAGTGGGTACCTGTCATTTGTTGGGGAAAAGCAAAGGCCACATGACACCCTAGTTAACCGTAGGCCACAGAAACAGGCAACCTTTACATCATCTGCTCTATAGACCACAAGGTCTTTAAATATAAGAAAGATAAAAGTTGTGCAAGAAAATGAATTAGATCTCACACTGACTCACAACTAAGTGTTTCTCACTTTCATAGTTAAAGGTACTCACTAACACTGACTCACAACTAAGTGGTTCTCACTTTGATAGTTAAAGGTACTCACTTTGATATGTACCACAACATCCACAGGGAAAAACGCCATGGACTGCTGACCCAGAGAGCCTTGAGACGCATCCAGGTCCATGTTATTGACGAGGCTGTCCATTACATCTGGTCGAATAGACAAACCAATGATTCTATCACATTTGTACAAAATGATCATTTTGTTTCTATGACTACAACTATCTTAAGACATATTTGAATTGGATGTAACTGAGATGTGTTCCAGACCTCTTTTCAATATGGAGGGTGAAGAGTTGGCTGTGATAGGTAGAGGCTCCAGAGCTTGTTCCAAGAAATCCAACAGAGTTGGGCTGATGATCATTTCCTAGAAACAAGAAAAGTGAAAATACGTTTTAGGCAATAGCCATAGAACAATCTAATGTCAGGCACTCATTAGAGTTGGGAAGACTCAGAGGTGCCCAATGATCCTGAAATTTAAAATCCCAGTCTTCACAGGATTCAAACTCGGGACCCCTGATTTGGAAGCAAAGTGCTTTACCATTCAGCCACCGTGCTTCCAAGTGAAGCCAAAAAAAATTTTTTTTAAAGTTTATCTTCTAGCCCTCAAGAGGTCAAATCTTGGTGAAGATTGGGATTTTTAACTTGGGGCTCTTTGGGTGCCTCTGAGTCCACGCAGCTCTAATGGGAGCCCGACATTAGTTGGGGAAAAGTAAAGGTAGTCGGTCATTGTGCTGGCCACATGACACCCTTGTTAACTGTGGGCCACAGAAACACAGGACCCTTACATCATCTGCCCCATAGATTGCAAGGTCTGAAAGGGGAAACTTTACTTTTAATTTATAGAACAGGTTGAAAGAAAAATGTCCAAACGCAAGAAACAAAGAAACAGTGATTTGTACAACTACCATGTGATTTCACATAAAACTAATGTATTATAATAGTGCTAATGTTTTAAAAAACATTTAAAGAAAAAAAAAAAAGGATAACAATTTAGCATACTAAAAACCATACAGAAAGAAAAATAAAAAATGACAAAAGACTTGTTTGAACTTACCTCTGGCAATGTCTGAAGTGTAAACAAAGCGTACAGACTGGCCTTTTTAAGCTGGGTTGACCTTCTGGGGCTCCCAGAGTCCAAAGATAGTGTGGACTCTTCCTTTGTAGACTGCTGAGCTAGTGGACTGGTGACAGTGATTTCTGGAATGAAGGAATAGGGCCTGCTTGGAATGACAGTTTCTGCTGGCTCCTCATATATAGTTGAGCTATTGTTCATGCTAGCAGTGTGATCTGTCTTGGAATTGTAGTGAATCTGTGAAAACCAGTGACATTTGAAAATGAAAACTTTAAAAATAAATTAATAATAATAATATGATTATTAATAATAAGAAAAGCTGAGTTGGAAAAACAACGAAAATATGGGAACCTAGGCTTGGAGATTAAACCGAGCGGATAATAACAACTGACCTCACAGATACCTTCAAGGCTCTTTACATTCCTAGGAACATTCTTGTTACCTGTCAGAGGGCGGTACTGCTGCAGACCTAACACATCACCAGAAAATTCCTCAGAGTAAACTGATAAAGGGACTACAATATATTTTGTTTCTCTTTTAATGAAACTCGACTCTGGCAGCACCAGAGAATGAATACTCGTTCATTTCTAACATAATAATAATAATCTTTATTATCCATAAGGAAATGAGATCATGCTTTAAAAAACAACAATATAAAACCAGAAACATCAACTTAACAAAACAAAATCATGTGTAGTTAAGGAGCATACAAGTTGTGCAGTATAATTTTCTAAGATACAGATTTGGAATACAAAATTTAGATACATACAACTTAATTAAGAATGGGAAGCTAAAAATAAAAAACATTATTTTGATTTTATTCACAATTTGTTGGGTTTATTCCAGCTTTAATTATAGAGGATATCAACAAGAGTGGATTATCAATCAATGATTCATAGAAAAGTTACATAATCTTACTAGTCTTGGATCTTAATGATTTCTTTACTATTTAGATTCCATTACTGAGTATTCCAAAAAGGTTGGCACCTCGGCTCATGTGACAATACACTTGCATACAATAATAATACTGTTTGTCTATCCCCTTCTAGCTTCAAGACTGAAGTCAATTCTAGTCCAGAGTCACTATACATAGATCTAACTCAACAAATTAGATCCAAACCTTGACGGCTACACTGGGAATGAAGAATATCGTGGTGTCAGGGTTTGCGGAGAGTTTCCTCTGACTGGAATAACCTTGACCTGAGGTTTCTTTCTTTAGTTTACGTTTGGCTGAGGGAGATGTCTGTGTGTTGGAATCAGAGGCACCTTGTTTTTCTTTCTTGGCATATCTGGGGATTTAAATATAAATGTATAGAAAACACACAAAAAAAAGGAATATACATTTATGTTAGTTAGGGCTCATTTTGTCTCCAAAGACAATGCATATGCCCATGCAAGTTATAACTGTGATTTATTTGATTGAAAAAATATATATTATAGCTTTTATATAGCGCTACTTTCATGCTTATTGCATGCTCAGAGCGCTTTTGGTCCAATCTCATTTGTAGACCAGAGGGGGGGGGAGGGGGTATCTAGGAGTTGGTTTTCCGTGCTGCCTTTAGGCGCTCAGTAAACACAACTCTGCCCGAGTCGGGCGTCGAACCTCGAGCCCCCTTCTAGGTAGCCAAGCCAAGCTAAGTTCAAGCGCACTTAGCCTCTCGACCAAATATTGAGTAACAAAAAATACTAGATTCAATTAACAACAGATCAGGTGCAAGGCAGATGGCAACATCACAGTTTGAGGTCAAGTTGCCTAAAGAGAGCACAGTGTTCAAGTTTGGCCAAAAGAAACAAATTCATCTCAGCATAATGTTTGCATGTTGACCAAGAGGCAACAAGCTCTCAACACAATGTTTTTGTTTATTCAGGGATGATGGATGCTTTCACAAGTACCAGAGTAACATTGGTTATTACAACAGTAATAGAATAAGTTATTTTATAGATACCTAAATAAAACTTTGAAAGTCACTTTAATTACATATATAAGTAATGTAATCCTCTAGCTCAAGTTAAAAATCTAGCCAATTTCAATAACATATCTAAATTTGACTTCAACCAATTTGTCTTCAACCACATTTTGGCAAGTCTTGCGAATTTAAATGTGTGTCAGATTTGTACTAGATTTAACTAGATGAACAAATGCTAAAACGGTTGGTGAAACCGATACCTGAATACTGCCCTGCAACGTCACAACCTGTGGGAAGTTTAGACCAATAGCTCGTTGCCATGTCACAGATCTGTACGGCATGGCAACTAGCTATTGGTTCAAACTGCCCACAGGCTGTGACAACGCATGTCAGTGTTGAGGCCTTCTATATTGAATGGTCTCTGTGAAACTTACTTTCTGACTTCTTCCTCTTTCGCCTCTTTAGAATACAAAACACACTGACCACTGTCTATGAACACTTTGACGTCCAGCTCAAAGTCAACATTCTGCTCACTCACTTTGTTGGAGGTGACAGAAGCCGAGTCATCTGACTTGAGTTTTCTGCTCAGACAAACATGTTACAACACTTGTATGCCAATAAACAAGTTCAAGGATGCAGATGATAAACGTACTACGGCACATTAAAATGAAACAAACCTTTTTCGGGGAATGCCTTCTTCGGGCTGAGAATCAGATCCTGAACTCTGTACAGCCTCGAGGGAATGAGCTCCTCTTTTGTGTGGGTAAAATGGATCGCTGTCTTCATCATCTTCCTCCTCATCATCAGAGATTGAAAAATGGCCTGGGGTGCTGGTTAACAGATAATACAAGAACCATAGAAGTTAGAAGATTTCTCCCAACCTTTCACTGCAGCTCTATGGATGAGGATGTTGTTTGGCTGCTTTAATAGAGTTGTTGGAAGAGACTTGCAGCCAAACCAAAACTTTGGTCAAATTCTACACACCACAACATTGAAATGACTGAATTTGTTTCAGATAGTTTGTTATGTAGATCTGAAGGTGTCTATGTTAGATAAATAACTTACTGAAGGGATGTATGTTTGTTCAAATAACTTACTTATGGAGTCTATATGTGTTCAAATAACTTACTTATGGAGTGTACATGTGTTCCAATAACTTACTTAGGAGGTGTAAATGTGTTCAAATAACTTACTTAGGGATGTATATGTGTTCAAATAACATTTAAGAGGTGTATGTGTTCAAATAACTTATTTAAGAGGTGTACATGTGTTCAAATAACTTACTTAGGAGGTGTATATGTGTTCAAATGAGAACCAGAGAAAGAGACTTTTGTTATTTTGCTCAAGTCTTCCGACTGACGTCTGCTCTTATAAATGTGAAGAGCAGAAGTAGATGAGGGATGGCGATCAGAGCTGGACCTAAAAATAGAATAGTAACACATCAGAACTTAAGTCACAATTAAATATTCTAATAAGCATAAATCATAAAGGGCAAAGATGTTTAACTTACTTGGCAAGTCTGCGGGCACTGGGAGATTTGGGTCTCAGGTGTGTAGATGGTTTTGAACTAAGTCCCAGTTTACCTTTAATCAAACTGGCCTGGATAAAACAATATAATACACTACAATTTTGTGTTTTGGAAAAGGTATACTAATCCATGCATTCACAGCTCTGTATGTGCTTAAAGTTAAGTGATAACAACTCAGTTACCTTGTCTCCTTTTCTCTTCAACATTTCCAAAAGGTCACGCCTGAAATCCTGGAACAGAAGAGCCTGCAGGTCTTCCAGTTTCTTTCTTTCAATTTCTATAGTGGCTTCAGTAGCTCCACACTCCCTGGTGGTGGATTGAACATAGGAATACATATTAAGAGAAACAAAACATTGACAGCTAGTATACCAAAAGATTATAAAGCAACATCAAATGGTTGTAGACTATGCCCTTGGCATTTGTCGTAAGGATGCTATGAAAATTCACATAACCATACTCCTCCACTCTTTCTGGTCTATCAGAAGCTCAAACAGGCTTTCATCTCTCTAAGTGATCCTCCATATCATTTAGTTTGAAGATTTGAATGAGTCAAACTTTTATATTTTCCCATTGTCTCAAGTTTCCTTTCTTGGGCAGCAGAATACTTAAAGGTTGGGCGCATTCTATCAGCCATGTTTGTTTTGTCCCATATTTTCTAGCAGATTGTCCTAAAACATTCTGTGAGTCTTCATAGTTCTGATTCAATTCCAGGCAACTTACCACCTTTAGGTGTTCCTAGTTGAGATTTGTCTCATAGTTGTACAGATCTTTGCAATATGTCTTCTAAACACATCTACTTCTTCAGACAGAAGAGTTCCATAATCGTTTTCAATAGCAGTGGTTTTAGCTAGTCTTGAGTTAGTTAAAGCTTTTAATGTTCCATACAATTTTTCGCTACTGCCATCTTTCAGGCTACTGGAACTGGTCAATGATCCATTTTTCTTTTTTCCATTTTCATGCCTATTTCTTTGGTTGGTTGAACTGTATCTCCCTCCCACAATGGCCTCAAACAGTTCAACAATGAAATTTACAATGTCTTGTTTAATGCGTGAGTTCATAGGCCACGATTATTCATTGCAATAAAACTGTCATGAAGATCAGGATGACTTCACTGCCTATATCTACTGAAAGGGAAGTTCTGGTTTGAGCTTTGTTGATGCTAGTTTTGAAACTCGATATCGTTAATCTGGCTGTGCTGTTTATTATCTGGTGTGTGCCACATTGCTTTCTGGATGGTTTGTGGGGGAATAAGGTATTAGCTATGGTGTGCTTATCGCTGCTGGCAAACTCTAAAAGCCCTATTTCTCTATAGTAAAGTTCCCCTTTTAGACCTAGTTGGTCTATAGGGCAGATGATGTAAAGGTCATCTGTTTCATCCATAATATTCAGTGGTTCATGGCCACTGCTCGAATGCACCCTTTTCTAACCTGGCAATCCAGTCTCCCCTAATAATGAGGATAACAAAATGATCTATTGACTCATTCTTAAAGTGAGTTACCAATACAAATACTGAAGCTAATAAGTAAAGTTCCCCTTTCTGACCTTGCAATCTCTAGGGGATAATGATGTAAAGGTCATCTGTTTCTGTAGCCCATGGTTAAAGAGGGTGTCATGTGGCCAGCACAACGACCAACTGCTTTTACTTTTCCCCAACTAGTGTCAGGTACCCATTAGAGATGCTGGACTCAGAGGCACCCAAAGTTAAAAATCTGTCTTCACCAGGATTTGAACCTGGGAGCCCCGGTTCAGAAGCCATGTGCTTTACCACTCAGCCACCACACCTCTCTATACTAAGTAAAGATGCAAAAGACATTGAGACAATCACATTCACTCGACAGACATGAATGAGTTCAATCAGCAATGTACACAAATGAAAGAAAGTTTACTTTAGTTCCTGCACTACTTTGGCTTGTTCATTCATTTCTCTCTCAATTTTTCTGGCTCTTTCTTTGGGGTCAAATTTCTCTGAGAATATTTCCTCGGGCAAGATGTCTGATGCAAGGCTTGTACGTCTTTTGAGCTGAAGATCCTTCAAAAAAAGAAACAATTTGTAAAATACAATTTCTTAAAAATAAATAAATAAATTATTGTCTTTAACATTAAAAGACCTAAAAAAATTTGTCCCAGTAATAAAGTCCATTAGGTTTATTGGACTACAATTGGAATGCAACCATTTTATTACAAATTGGTCTAATAATAGAAATATGTCCTGTGGTACAAAACAGTTTCTTTATTTTAGGATTTGGTCCAAATATGTGGCTGGTCCAATTAACTGATTGTCTGAATCATCTAATTTGACTTCTATCAGGCATTTGAAGTTTTTTTTATCATCAATATTTCAAAAGCTAATTTTTGTACAAAGAGAAATCAAATTTGTTTTTTTTACATATAAATAGCATTTTTGTTAGGATGAATGTATTAACTTTTTATTTATTTTTCAGTTCAAATAAACACTTTTTCTTTTTCCTTTAAATTGCAGAAAATTATAGTTACTATTTAATTACTTATTTAATTACTAATTCATTTTTTTTTAAATAGACAGTTATTTGAAATGACTGGAATTTGAGTAATTTATCTCTTCAAGATACATACTTCCAAGCTATTCTCCTGTGTGTCTGGGCTGCTCAAATCTACATCCTCGTCATCATTTTCATCAAACTCTCCGTCAATGTCGTCTCCATGTTTCGACGTGTGTGCCAAGGTGATGCCTTCATCCGTCTCCCCTGCCAGCAGAGTCAGCGTGTTCCCCAGCAGCGTGAACCGCTTCCCAATGTCAGTGTCCAGGTGAACACCGATACCCTTCATGTCCCACTGGACGTTCAGGATCCACTTGGCATTACCGCTGGCAGTGTCTGTGTCATTGAAAGAAAAAGAAACAATGTTATTACCAATGAAAGCTTTGCAGAAGTGAATGTATAAACATAAGTGTGGTACTCAAGTATCATTGCAGATTTGTGATATTTGTTGTTGTTGGATGCTGTTAGTCATAGAATGACTATGACTTATATAAAAAAAAATTTCCTATTGTGGCTAAAAAAAAAAGTTCCTTTTGTGACTATAAGTCCAGTCAGAAAAAGTTTACTCTGGAAATATAAATGTGGTCTCCGTCATAGTTTTTAATGTTTTTTTTAGTCTGGCTCACTTTTAATTATTGGCTTAAAATCATTTCTGACTTGCTTTGACGCCCCTTTAATGACTTGACTACAACTGTGTTCATTATCTACTACAACTGTGTTCATTATCTACTACAACTGTGTTCATTATTTACTACAACTGTGTTCATTAACTACTTAACATCCTTTCAAGAAAGAAAGTATATAAAAAAAAAAGATAATTATTTCCTCCACATATTTAGACAAAACTAAAATGTTCTCTCTTGGATTACAAAAATTGTCAGTGGAGAATATTTACTTAGTAACAACTATACAACTGCTTACTGTAATATAACTATCCCAACTTTATCAACAACAAAAAATGTGCATCAACTTTGAGGTATATGTAGCTAGGGTTCCACATATTCTGTTGCAAATAGTTGAGAACGAGGTGCACTGTTAAACAGTCTTCCACTTTTACTTTCCCATTTCTAGAGCTACATTAGCTCATAGAAGCTCTAACATAAAGAAAAACATATCTTAGTTCTCACTAGTTTTTAAAGTTAGGACTATCAACATGGTAGCCAAGTAGTTAAGCTCTCTGACACCACATCTAGTACAATTAAGATGGCTGCCTGGTCGTGCGGTTTGCGCGCTGGACTGTCGTTCAGATTTATCGATGGTCCAGGGTTCAAACCCTGCCCGCTCCCATCCCCCGTCGTCCTGCGGGAGGTTTGGACTAGGAAGTAATTATCTTCAACTCTGAAGGAACATCCGAAACATGTAAAACAAACATTTTACAAGTATAGTCTAGTCAAAGCTTCAACAAGTTTTAGAAAAGACTAACCTTGTTTGTTGATAGTCCTGGAACAGACTTCATACGTCCCTGAAGGAACATTGCACTGGTTCATGACAGGCCCTGAGTCTGTGGGCCATGGCTTCCAGTCATCCCAAGAGGAGCCAAAGTCATCAGCAAATCTCAAGCAAAAGTCTGGCAAACACAAATACATATCATTAGCCATTCTGTCCAGCAATAGTCAGGATTATTAAATAAATTGAAAGAATAAGAGATATCCAGATTCTAGATGTAAAACTCCATCACCATGTATTCATAAGCATATCGATCTCATATGTTTTTAGACTATAAAGTCTATATCTAGATCTAGAGTAACTTACATCTATCGAACACCTTCGTTTTAAGGTACTTATCGAACACCCCATTGTATTTTTTAAAATTCACCTTTATTTCGATGATTATAAAGAAACTAGTCCATTCTTATTGTGCATCGTCCATTTCTTTATAGTTAAGTTATAATTAGTTTCATTTTCACCCGAGGATCATTTTTTTACTTATATTCAAAGTGCATTGGTAATATTGGTATAAAAATTTCACATTTTTGAACTCTTGGGAAGAGTGGAGTGAGTCTCGGGTTAAGGGTATTTTTTAATGCTAATGATGCTTCAGCTCAAAAAAACTATATAATACGCTTCTAATTAGGCTGAGAAATATTTACAACTATTTATTTGAAAGTGTCCTTTGTTACCTAAACATGAAAATTGAGGTTTAAAAAGGGGGTGTTCGATAATAGCAGTTTTTATATAAGCAATCTCAGCTTCGTAAGATATCGAACGCCATTTTAATGTTAAAAATAAACATCAAAGGGATATAACCCAAAGAAGACAAAATATTTAAATTATATATTTTTTAATTGTTATTTTTTTATATAATGTAATGCAAAGTACAGATATAAATTAATCATATGTTACAATTTGTATCAGTTATTTGTGGTTTACCGTAAATGTGCTATATTTTTTTAAGTAAATAGATTTACATCGATATATGCACTAATTGTACCCATTTTAAAAGCTTGATTTTATGACACATATATTATAGCTAGATGCTAATAGTATCAATGCCTGACGGCAGGGAGGAACACAGTGGAATGTATTCAGTTGTTGTTTCTTTTTCAGATGCCCCATTCTATTAACTTCTGAATTATGTGTTATAAACCAATACCTAGCGCATGTGCTTGATGTGAAGAGATATTAATAAAACGAAAGGGCAAAGGGGAAGGTATAGAATGCAGATATGGTATTTTGAAATAAAAATGTCTTGGGCAGGTAAAAAAAAAAGGTCGGGGGGGGGGGGGTGGGTGGGGGAGAGAAACAGTCAAGACACTGTATCCAGAGATCATCAATAATTGATCGACCATTAGAATGTGACGTCAGCCTCAAATACATAGAGTCAGTTGTGCTTCTCGATCTAGACGTGTGGCGCCGGGTCTATAAAATTATTTATATATATAGATATATATATATATATTAATGCGCTACAAAGACACTCCTTTGAAACATCACAAATACACAAAAATAATAACAATAACGCATTTAACCACTCTCTTATTCTGCCTACACCCCCTTACCCGCGCTTCCACTCTCCAACATTCACACTTTTTCAGTGCAAAGTAACAACTGTAAATTTCAAGACTCAATCCAAACGCAGCCACCAGACTAACACACAACAAAAAAAAAATGGTCAGTGATAGCGTAACACACAGGTGTAAACCAGGCCATCAACACAGCCCCAAAACATTGTTCAAGTTGTAGTAAGAACAATGTTGAGGGGAAAGGGGGAGGAGCCATCAGTCGAGTACCTACGGTCAAGCCGCTAATTAGGTCACAAACACTAGGCATGATAGATACGTAGTATATATAGATATGTTGTTTGTGTGTGTGTGTGACAAATACTAAGCGTGCTCTAAAATACGGTGTTTGTTTTTTTTTTGGTCAACCAGGTGGTTTAGGGAGGGCGGATTTATCTACATCTATAGGTAACACAGCTTGCAAGCTACCATAGCTTTTCAGCACCCCCCCCCCCTCCCCGCCCAGATCGAAAAATATCTAGCACTGACTTTTAGGCTGTTACATACACTGAGCGTGCTAGATCGGCGGCTAGTTACGTAGGGCCGCGTACCGTATGTTTTGTTTTTAGGTCAACCAAGTAAACTGTTGTGTCCTGCAATGACTTGGGGAGGGCGGGATTATCTATTGGCTACCAAAGCTTATTAGGCTCTCCCTCAAATAAATAGTATCTGGATTTAATTTATTAATGGCCTTATGTCTCAAAATAGCTTAGACCTAAATAAGTACTACGGTAATGCGTTACTGGGCTTAGCACCGTCAGTTTCTAAGCAGAGCTGATCAGTGATAGATTCCTTCGATGTGGACCATTTGAAAATGACTAAAAAATCTGTCTTTCTTGACATGGCGTAAAAAGAAAATGATATAAATAAAAAAAATATAGATTATAACACTTTTGAAACACCATACTTTTCACAAAATTTTAGGATTATAACACTTTTAAAACACCATACTTCTCGTGTGTTCGATAAGTTCTTCATATGTTCGATAAGATAAGATAAAGCTTAAAAAGTGTTCGATAATTTAAGCTTTTGAAATCATCAACCTGACCCATTTTAACATCAAATATAAGTTTAACTATGAGTAGTAATAGAATAAAACATGTCTACTTTTTAAGAAAAATGGATGAGGAGTTCACAGATACAATCAGTTTTTTTCTAGGTCTAATTTTTACGGAGATACACAAATTCAAACATAAAAAATGTCGGCGAATGAGCTTAACTTGTTCGATAAACGTAAGTTACTGTAGTTCCTTTAGTAAGTTTAGATTAACAATAAGGTTTATTATAAACTTTTCCCAATAACTTTCCCACTGAAGTTTGCTCTAGTTAGATCTAGTCTTCTTCTATGTAATACAATGCATAAAACATTTTAGCTTTGCAAATTAGTAGACTATAATGTTGAAATCAACTAACTTACTTTTGAATTTTCCCTTGCTGACTAGAGAGCCAGAGGAGCAGGCAGATATCTGGGTATTTTCTACAGTCAAAACTAGTGCAGAGCCTTGCTCTGTTTCTGCTACTCTAGGAGACTGTAGAGTAGCTCCCCCTGCATTTGTCAATGACTAGTAGGAAAAAGTTAAAATATACAAATAAAATATTTGAAGAGGAAATAATGGATGAAAAAGTTTCTTTAAAATTAAATGACATGTTTACTCAAGACTGGCTTAGGCAAAAAGAATTAGAACTGAAGTTTTTACTGATTGGCAATTTTTTAAAATTCCAGCAGTTAAGACTCCAATATTGTAACACAAAATGTGTCTAAGAAATACCTGGTATGGAGATGACAACAAGGGGACACAGATGCCCATATCATCCACTGTCAGCTGCAAGAAGAGTGTTGTCACAGATGGCGCTGTGCTTGGTGCAATGTGTGGCAGTTTATCAATCACCTGTCGTGTGGCAGTCAGCACCTGATTGAAAAGCAGTAAAATATATTCATGATGTGAGGAAATTGCTTCAAAAAAAAAAAAAGCATCCATGAATTACAGTTCCTTTGTAACTGCCTTTGTATATGAGCTAATTGGCTGTAGCTTTTTAAGCAGGGACACATGAGCTAGAAATGTGTCCTTATTTTATTTATCATTAGAAAACTAAAAATAACAATCTTCATCAAAACTATAAATACAATTCAACTTTGCAAGACTACAAAAAAATACAATAGAGAAACAGTTGAGTTGAATGATAAAGATTTTTTACTTAAGAAAAAAAAATACTTTGCACTATCTGACCTCTTTGTTCAGTGCCATTCTTTGTTCTGTCCAGTACTCATAAGCATTTTTATAATTGAGCCAAACTAAGACAGCTGTTGGGGATCAAATATGTGAGTTAGTTTTCTTATAACTGATTTAATATTGGTCTTAATATGTAGACATACATAGAATGAATAATGAGAACTAAACTATGAGAGCTATCTATTTTTATGTAATATCTGGTAACTCTTTATAACTTCATCTTATACATAAGAGTTGGAAAGTGAATACATTAGAAAAGAAAATCTGCAGGAATGGAAAAGAAACTCTCTCCCCTCAACCAAAACAAAGTCAGTTGAGAGTAACCCTTAGTAGATCAACTAAATGTTCCAAGTGATGTTAATTATTGCTATGCCATTACAAATGTAAAGCCATTTTCTTTTGGAGATGTACAATATAAAAGCATCAGAATTTTGTTACGCACTGCCCAGCCAATGAGTTTAATATTTCTGCTTTTGAACAGATCTATAAACTAACCAACCATTATGTCTAAATAATAATTAATAGTTCTGACATTGTTTAATTAACCAATTTATAATTAATTAATAGTTTTGCCTTCTAAATTAATTTAAACTTAACAACCAATAGTAAGGGTTCGGATTACATTCTAACTATTATAATATTTAAATACTAGCACAGTTCAATATAAAGTATTATCATTGCTATTTAGAGACATTGAAAAGTTCAACAATCATAACTATACAATAAAAAAAATAAAAATATTTATGTTACCTTTGTCAAAAGCCAAGGGTTGAGCTAGTATGATTGGACGGGACAAGTTAATCAACAGCGCTTCTTGATCTTTGGCAAAGTTGGGTATCATCTCATGCTGAGAGGAGTCAGAAGTAATCAATTCATAACAATAACGATGGTTATGACAAAATATCATTTACAGAAGCAAGCAAAAACGAGTTAATATGCTAATTACTTTTTAAAAAATCACTAAATTGAAGAAATGTCAAGAAATTCAAGTGACTGTAACACTTGCCTGCAAAGCATTTCTAATTTTGATGGTGGTTTTGAAAAATGCCATTGTGTGGAATTCAGGTTCTGTTTCTTCGTAGACAGGATTCTGAACAAATTTTAAAAAAAAACTAGACTAGTACAACATTGACAATTTAAAGCAGGAGTAATATTGGAAAAGTAACTCAATAGTAATATTTACTTACAAAATAATGTGTATGAAAAAAAATGTAGCCAAAGTGTACTTTTATCTACATCAAAATAAGTTACAGGACTATAAAATATAGTTAGGTTCCATATACATTATGCTCAAAAAAATTATTGTCTCCTGATATCCATTAAAGCTGGCTATATTGAAGTACTTAAACCAATTATCAATATTATCAAAGCAATATTATCACTGATACACAGCTGCGGTAACAGGTTGGGCATATGTCATCACCAGGCGCCGTTGCATTTACACCCTTCTTTCTGCTGCTGTTGTGTATGGCGTCTGCAATCCGAGACCCTTCCTTTATGCTCTCTCTCCATGTGGATCTATCCAGTGCCACTTTTTCCCAGCTGCTAGTGTCGATTTTGAAGAGCTTCATGTTGTGTTTGCATACATCCGTATACCCTAAAAGTGGGCGACCAGCGGCTCTCCTGCCTTCTATTAGATTGCCATACATTCAGAATGTCTTGTGTAAGTTGACCTACTGGCATTCTACAAACGTGGCCAAGCCAACCAAGACATCTGCTGCTGATATCAAGGATTGGCCTCTTTAGTCACACAAGTAGTTGCAAAGGGAAAAGAACGTCTCTTGAGATGTAAAATGCCACAGAATTATCAATGATTAATTTTACAGAAAAATGATAATATCAATACAGAGAGAAGACAACCCACACACACCTGGACCAGCACACGTTTCCGTTACCTTCCCATAACAGCCAAATTAAAATCCCACATATACACCTTACAGCACCCACTCCTAACAATCAGGGTTAGAACTAAGTAAGAAAACTCAAAAGATGTGACAGTGTCGGCATGTTGCCTTAACAATATATGTTAATTCCTTCTGACTTAATGTGGTCAAAAGTCTATCTAATAACACCATGTGATGGACTTAACAAAATAAGTGTGTGTGGGGGGAAATCAGCTCTCTCTCTCTCGCTCTCTGGAGAGAGCTTTGCACCACTAGACAGATATCTGTCTAGTCAGTGTCACTTAGTAAACATCAAGAAACACAAACTAAAAAAGATTTTACCACTTTAATATACTTTTGCTTATCCAGCCAACTATCCTACACTGATATCAGGCTGGAGCATCTGGCCGGATAAAGAAAAACAGCCAGACATCCCGACCAGAGCTAGATCTCAGCTCCAGCTCTCAGCTCCAGGGCAACCTATAATAAATATATATTAGATAAGTGCTTAACACCACTGACCTTTAAAAGTTGACCCAGAGCCAAATTCAAGTCAACTATTGCTTGGATAAACATTTTCTGGCTGCTCAAGTCATGCTCTGAAATATAAGTAAAAGTCCCTTTGAGAGCCTAAAACAATTACAAGGGACTCAAAGAAAGTAATTACTTTAGAGAAATGATCTCATACAAGAGTGTGAAAGGACACAAGAGATGAATGACGTAGCTGATGTAGGGTGGCGGAAAGACAAATATAGTTCATTAAGGAGATGAACAATCTGATAGTAGCTAAAAGAGTTCTTTCATTGTCTATAAGTTTTAAAAAAATTGTCATGAATATATCACTACAATATTTTATTAATTTAATGTATCTTGTTTTCAAGCATAAAACACATCTTGTATCTATAAATACAATTTAGCATTGTCCCAGTTTTCGCAAATTTGTACAAGTGATCCTTCTTCCCTAGGGAAGGCCATTAGGGAATTGAATGGGTTGCCTGAATCAGCCAGGAAAAACAACGTCTTAGCAGAGTTTAAGTTTAAGATTCACATGCATGACTAGGACTATGTTATCTTATTTTTTGAAGTAACATCTGTAATATATAAGATAAGATAAATTGTTTTGAAACCTTTTTCTTTCTGCATATCATGTTCCAAGACAAAGTCCATAGACTATAAGACAGTGTGGACAAGCTTACCTAAGTATAAAAACCTGGACACTAAGATTGAACATGCATACCTTGTTTCTGGCCTGTCTTTGCGTGATGTTTCTCTTCTTTTTTAGGTAAATGAAATCTGTTGGACAAATCCAGTTTGATGGCACCAGTCTCAAACCTGACAGCATTGGAAGTGGGTGTAGTGGCAGTCACCTGGATTCCCTAAAAAAAATACATTTGGTCAATACTTACTGCATTTCTAGCAATGTTCTTAAAATGAACTTTCTTAAGTAAGACTAAGACTAAGACTAAGACTGCTTTATTGATCCTTATGGAAATTTGTTGTGATTACAAGGACTCGTTTCTCATATAAAGACAACACAACAGAAAAATACACATAAATACAACAGACAACATAAAGAGTTCATTCAGCGACTACAAACAGGTATCTTGGTGCATTTCATGTTCCCTGATCAATGAGTGGCGGTGATAGAGTCTGACCGAGTGAGGTACGAACGAGTTTTTGTACCGCTCCGTTCTTGTTTTGATTGACAGCAGTCGCCCACTTCTCGACGACCTGGCGTAGTTCTGATGGAGCGGGTGGCCGTTGTCTTCCAAGATTTTTTCGATTTTTCTTAGGCACGTTTGTTCAAAAAGTAGTTTACACAGTCATCATAGGACATTTTTCTGTAGGGCTTATTAAAAGTTACAAAAGGGTAAACAAAAAAAAAAGTGAAAGGAATGAAATTTTAAAAGTTGTAAAACTTAGAGCTGCAACAAATATATTTTCTGCTGCCACTAATTTTCCCTTGAATGCCTAGAACTACAATAATTATCAGATGCCATGTGTTATTCAGGAGGTCCAACTGAATGTTTCTGAACAAATTGCTCAGCACTTGTGAAATTTGTTTGATACTTGCCACCAACCTTAAATCTAACAGATACAGAGTACAGCATGGGTGTAGTTTCTGGAGTTCCTTCTGACTTTAAATTGGATTTGATGTCTTCAAGGTTGATACTGTTGGAGCCAGACACTTTCTGAACAATTTCATTAATTTCCTGTCAGATAATTTAGTCAATTAGTAAATATCAAAATAAAATTTCATTAATTTTTTTTATTAAAATGTAAAATAATATTTAGCATTTTTCAACACTCTTAAAGTCAGTTAGCAGTTTTTCTCTTAAAGGAATTTTAAATTCAATACATTTATAAAACTGTGCTAAAATGTTCAGATTAAAAATATAGCAAGAAAATTAATACTTAAAATAAACTCAAAGATCATTGACCAAACAAGGATAGAAGTGATAAATAGAAAGATCTAGGTTTAAAGAAAGATCTAGGTTTAAAGAAAGATCTAGGTTTAAAGAAAGATCTAGGTTTAAAGAAATATCTAGGTTTAAAGAAAGATCTAGGTTTAACAGATTTAGAAGACCTAAAAATCCATGAGCACCAGACTGAAAGAGGCTGTGTTAGTCACCTATGACCAATCTTTTGCTGTATCTGGGGTACAAAATAAACTATGTACATACATTTTAGTCTTTTTTTTACCCTTCAAACTCCAAAGTTTCTCAGCTCTTCAATTTGCAGCACAAAATAATTTTAAAATTGGAGGAAAAATTAACTAACACTCTATGACTTAACATAAAAACAACTGGGTAACTAACAAGAGACGTGAAACCAATCTCAACTGCCACACATTGAGTTTGTTCAAATTCGAGCTCAATTCTTCATTTTTTAGTTGGCAACTGTGCAGTTCAATTGACTGTTCATGACATTGTTTAGTTTAGAATGATCATCTCCAATAGATCCTATCATGTAATTATAAAAATGTAAAGATTTCTTTCAGACCATGCGGAAGATAATATGGCACATGGTTAACAGCACAATGACCCACCGCGCTTGCTTTTCCCCAACTATGTCAGGTGCCCATTAGAGCAGGGTGGACTCAGAGGCGACTAAACATCCTGAAATTCAAAACGAGGCACTGACCTTCATGAAAACTTTCTGTACAAAGACCAGGTGGTTGAGAAGGTCTGTGGTCAGACTGTGCTCCAGCATCCCCACTTCAGCCACAGCGTTCAAGTAGTTGCCTTCCAGCAGCTGCAGATCTTCTCCAAGCTCCAGCTGGTTCTCTATGTCCTGGACACCTGGCTTCTGCATCCTGTAGTCTGCAATGACCTGGATAGGGGGCAGGTCTATGCTGGCGGCTGAAGGGATAGATGTGTCAGCAACAGAGGCAACGTTTATCTGAACAAAAATGAAGGTACAGATTTAAAATCAATGGCATTGGTATGAACATACTGCAGCAACTTCAAAGAATCTGGGTCTACATTTACAAGAGGTGCATTGCATAATGTCAGTTTTAAAGTGGCTTCATTAGCCAATATTTAGTGTCTTATGCAAGAGAAAGCCACTAATTATTTTTTTGTCACTATGTATGTGTTCTTCTCTCATTGAATAAACAGCCTGGCACATCTTGACTGAAATATGTGCAAAAGTTATGCATATTAGCTAAAAGCTTCCTATTTTCTTTTAAAAATTAAATATGTACATTTCATGTAAATACATGTACACCATTTTTTAAACATGATTAAAAAGGTGGTTGGTGCTATTCAATTGCTAAGAGATTTAATGTCACAGTACATATAACTATAAAAAGATAACAAGATTTCACTCCATTAAAGTCTGCCAATGGTTGATTGGTTAATTTGGGCTATTGATGTCTAGGTACTAATGAACTGCTAGGGTCACCAGCAAGATTGTGTTTCACTAATGCCAAAGCACAGGCATATTACAAATAATGAAAGAACAAGGTGTGAAAGTTATTTCATCCATAAGGGCAACTAGGATTCAGGGGTTAAAAACTTTGAGGTGGGAGGGGGGCATTATGATCTACATTGAAAGATTTAAAAAAAAAGAAGGTTCTTGCAACAAAATACACAACATTTAGCAACTTGTTCAACATAGATAAACATAGACATCAGCTAATCTTACTATGTGCAATACCTTTGTTAGCACTGCCTAAATAAAAATTTTTTTTCCATCAAATGTTATTTTCATCCAGAGATCTATCTCCAGTTCTATAGCTACTACTGCTAGATCAAAAGAAAAGCTTCTTTCCTTATGTTGCTGGTTAATAAGTTTTGAAACATAGATATAATAATAACTTACCTTAGATTTAAAACTGAGAAGGTGGTATAAAGTTTTGAAACATAGATATAATAATAACTTACCTTAGATTTAAAACTGAGAAGGTGGTATAAAGTTTTGAAACATAGATATAATAATAACTTACCTTAGATTTAAAACTGAGAAGGTGGTATAAAGTTTTGAAACATAGAGATATAATAATAACTTACCTTAGATTTAAAACTGAGAAGGTGGTATAAAGTTTTGAAACATAGATATAATAATAACTTACCTTAGATTTAAAACTGAGAAGGTGGTTTGGTAAAGTCAGCGTAAAGTGAGCCTTTCTGCCCAGGACACCAGTCAGAATAATCGATGTGGTTTTGTACTGGGCCTTTAAAGAGGGCAAGATGGATGCCCCGATCATGAAGCCTTGCAGGACAGCCTTGATGTGTAGGTGCTTTTGCCTGGTCTTGCTGGCCTCTTGAGTGCTTTTACCGGTCCCCGACTGAGGCACCTTCTGATGCTGGAGCTTACTGCTGGCACCCTCAATGTTAGCCGCAGACTGGTTAGAATTGTCATCTGAAGAGTGTTGCATGCGGCTGAAAAAAGAGGAACAGAAAAAAATAAACTTTATGTGGACATATGTTTAATATCCTAAACTTTTAATTTCAGGGATTTTGGGATGCCCCTGAGTCTCCCCCCCCCCATTTGCAAGGTTTAAAAGGGGTACCTATACTTTTAAAGGTGCATTTAGAAAGATGTAAAATTGGTCCTTATTAGCCATTTAGGTCAAATGGAGTTATCTTTTTTTTGCCAAGAAAACTGAGTTGTCACAATTAGATTGACAGGTTGCTTTTCCCCCTCACTTTTTCTTAAACTCTTCCCCCCCCCCCCTTTTTTTTTTCTAGTTGATTGTTAGTGTATTAGTGTATTACGTACTTAAGGTTCTGGCCTCAGGTTTTTAGCAAAATTTTAACTACAGCCATAGACCTCAAGTCATGACTAAAAAATCTTCTCAGGGACATGAACTCATAAAAATGTAAATTTGACTGGTTGACAACCAGTTCATGACAGAAAGATCAAACAATCAAAAAGACAAACACAATCAAATGTAAAAAAACAACAACTTTACTTGGTACTCTGGGCTGGCCATCTAAGTTCCTGTAATGTGGCCGTGATCCTCTTGGAACTTCTCGACATCATGTCATGGAGAATCACTGGGTGCTGAGGAATGTCAATTTCCACTACTCCGATGGAAACAAGGGTAGAGTTATGCTCCTTGCCCCTGCGCATCACAGATGTGAGAAGCGCCTGTGACTTGTGAATGTTGATGGTCACCACAGTTCTAAAAATAGAAACTCATAGTATTTAGTCATTTTTAAATTAAAAATTGACATTTTAGGCAGGGAAAGGGTTAACAAAGAAGGAAAAAAAAGGATCTTAATGTTACAAAGAAGCCTCTTTTTTTTTAATTTGATTTTTGCCAAAGTAAATAATACTTATTAAACATTCTTCTTCTTCTTCTTCTAGCCAGATTTTTACTGCTGAGCTGTCAGCTCTTTTGTAGATTGCGCCAAGGAAAAATAGTGTGCAGTTTTTATTAAACATAAATTATTCCCTTTTCCACAGCAATACAATGTAAAGTATTGACAGACCAATGGAAATTGTAGTGCACAACATTTTTATTAATAAAAATCTTTGATTCAATATATACAACACGAAATTTAATGTAAAAATGAAAATAAAATAAAAGATTTAAACGCAGAAAAGGAAAAAAAAAGGGGGGGGGGGGGGAAGGATGATGAAGGAGAAAAATCGCAGCACTGAAACAGTAAGCAGACTATCAAAGTCGCAGCACTGAAACAGTAAGCAGACTATCAAAGTCACAGCACTGAAACAGTCAGCAGACTATCAAAGTCGCAGCACTGAAACAGTAAGCAGACTATCAAAGTGACAGCACTGAAACAGTAAGCAGACTATCAAAGTCACAGCACTGAAACAGTCAGCAGACTATCAAAGTCACAGCACTGAAACAGTAAGCAGACTATTAAAGTCACAGCACTGAAACAGTAAACAGACTATCAAAGTCACAGCACTGAAACAGTAAGCAGACTATCAAAGTCGCAGCACTGAAACAGTAAGCAGACTATCAAAGTCACAGCACTGAAACAGTAAGCAGACTATCAAAGTCACAGCACTGAAACAGTCAGCAGACTATCAAAGTCACAGCACTGAAATAGTAAGCAGATTATCAAAGTCACAGCACTGAAATAGTAAGCAGATTATCAAAGTCACAGCACTGAAACAGTAAGCAGACTATCAAAGTCACAGCACTGAAACAGTCAGCAGACTATCAAAGTCGCAGCACTGAAACAGTGAGCAGACTGTCAAAGTCACAGCACTGAAACAGTCAGCAGACTATCAAATATGGATGGTGGGTCAAAACCTAGGTTAGTTTGATCTAATGCTTAAACTAGCAGTTCCAAATCGTTATTGCTTCATTTTATAAACAAAAAGTGACCTAAAATAGATAAACAGAGTTTTAAAGAAGGGTTACAATTTTAAATATTTCAATGAGCATCCCATCCCAGTGGCGCTACAGCCCATGGAGGGCCCATTTCACTGAGCATATAATAAGATAAGACAAGATAATTTTTATTGATCCCATCCCATTTAAAATTCAGTTTGACTACCATTGACAACCTCTGCGTAACTACTGTAACAATAACAATAGATTAAAATACGAACAACATTTACACACGAAACACATACACACTCACAACCAGGGCTTTATAAATTAGATTTCTATGTACTTCTCGATGACGACAAATAACCTTGTAACACTCTGACCAAAAGGAGTTTTTAAATCTTTCTGTTTTAGTCCTAATGGAAAGGAGACAACCACTTCAGATCTGATGTAACAGTGGTTTAGTGGGTGCAGGTTATCTTTAATAATAGGTAATTTTATAATTTTGATAAGCAATTACTTTAGCATGTTTTCTATTTAAACTTAATTCTTGAAGCTTTAGTAGGTCATTTATTGTTCATTTATTGTTCTAGGGTTCAAAGAACTTCTAAAAGACTCACTGTAACTCGGGTGGTTCCCCTTCTCTGAGATTGATCTTGGACTGACCTATATGAGCCGTGTATGAGGAGTCAGAGGAAACTCGGTGAAGAAAACCTAAAAAAAAACACAGTACAAGACATACACATCAACTCGAATCAAATAGATGTAGACTAAAGTTACTTGAAGAAACTAATAGATGACATTCTCTATATACACAGTTACCAAAAGAAAAAAAAACCAGAAGCATTGCAAATAAGGAAACAAAACAGCTTCTAGGCTTCTACTTTATTATTCTCTGTAAAAAAAAAACAAAAAAAAACTAACTTTCTTTTGTTTTTTCTACTAGACATTACATTGGGAGGATAAACATTGAGGTTAACATTGTATGTAATTTTCTGTTTTTAGATAAAGATTAATGTCAAGTTTTTATTTGGAGAATGCCAATCAGGTAACAAGCAAGTGCAATAGAATAACTTTGCTAAAAAAAACATTGATTGTGCGTTGTGGCTGATTTGAACCTTTTCTGTTACACTTCTGCTCATTCCATTTTTTTACTTTGCCAAGTCCTAAAGTACTATGTTACTAAGTCTTAAATTGGAGATTCCCTGATTTGATTCTACATACACAATATTAGCTCAATGATAAATTTCCTTCAATGCTGAACTTAAACTTAAGCCAACACAACATCTTGTAAGGCTGAACTAGTTTGAGAACCACTAGAGCATGTTTGAAACTTGTGTACCTTTGACTTTTTTCTTGTATGTCCCACTGGCATGGACTCGGCTGGTGTGAGCCTCAAGTTTAAGTCCACTCAGCTCAGCACTAATCAGGAAAGTCTCCACTCTGAGTATACCATAGACTATGACTGGAACACTCTCTCCAACATAGATACCTGACCATAAAGGATGTAATGGGACTATTGATAAACTGAAGTACAAGACAGATCTCAATGTCTGCAATAACACTTTAACCTATGTATTTCTGATTAAAATCAATGTTTCAAAGCCATTAGATGAAGTGAATCTTATTAAAAACATTAAACTAAACTTGTATCATAAAGTACCATTTAAGTGAATCTTATTCAAAAATACTGAACTAAAATTGTATCATATAAAACTACTTAATATAACTTTTAACTATTAAAAAATACAAAGTCGATAAAAGAGTCCTTACTTTGTTTAAATCTAGTCCTTATGAAAGACTGGTGGGCCAGTGAGGAGTCATTGCCTAATGATTCCTCCTCTTTTGCCAAGGCATCAGCTTTGTTTTTCTGATCCTCTGCCTTTGTTTCTAGTGTTTCTGGGTGGAGGATCTTCTCTTTGTCATTCTTCCATCTCAGGTGAGCATCTTGGCTTTCTGAGGAAGTAGGTGCAAATACAGAAACAAAAGTATTTACCAGCAAAGCAGTTCAAAATAAATGATAAGTTCACATCCACAAATATTGGTCAAGGGTTATGTACAAAAAAACAAATTCTTGTAAAGCCTTCTTTAAAACTGAAAAAATAGTTGCTAAAAATCTTTTTAATTACCTTTTAGATAGTGACAAATTCAGATAACATAAATATGTTTCAGATCTAATGCACAATTTAAAACTGAAAAAAATAGTTGCTTAAAATTTTAAAAATTACCTTTTAGATTGTGACAAATTCAGATAACATAAATATTATTTAGATCTAATGCACAATTTAAAACTGAAAAAAATAGTTGCTTAAAATTTTAAAAATTAACTTTTAGATAGTGACAAATTCAGATAACATAAATATGTTTTAGATCTAATGCACAATGTACCTGAAGATGAGTCTCGTCTTAGGCCATGGAGAACAGAAGACTTCTGAATTAGAGTTGTCAGTTTATTGCCGTAATCAGAGACACGAGATTCTCTCTTCATGGAGGCCTCTTCCCCTTCCTCTTCTTCAATAACAGGAAGTTTGCTGATCACTGAAGAGTCAAATAAAGAGTGTTAGGCGCTTCCGCACTGTGTCTTAAGCAGGTAAGTCCAACGGAGGTAACACTCAAATAACAAAATCAAATAACACAGGCAAAAGGCTAATGAGTTAGTCAATGCTGATTGCAAAGTTCGAATAAGAAGTTTAATAATAACAAAGGGAATCGTCGAATGTCATCATGCTAAATCTCTGTCCATAGAAACTCTCTCTTAAGCCGTCTGTTTACATTTCACTATTTTTCCTAAATTTCTAGAATGTTTTTTAATTTGTCCTGTCATTGTCTCTAAGTAAAACTTTCCCTTTCTATGAAACAAGTCATTTTTCCTGGCGAATTACTAGTTGTGCCATAAAAAATGATTAAAGTACCATTTTCAGATGATCAGCCGCCTTTACCTTTCCCCAATTAATGCCAGGTACCCATTAAAATCCCAGTCTTCACCAGTATTTGACCCAGGAACTCCTCTGTTTGGAAGCCAAGCCACCCCATAACACATTTTTATCCAAAAGTGAAACTATTTACCTTGAGAGTGCCTCATGGCTACAGTCTTTGGCTCTGGCATGGTAGCATAGAGCTCCAGGAGCTGGTACAGGTGGCGCCAACATTGTGGGGTGCTCTCCTTGATCTCATCAATGATGGTCTTCTCATTCAGGGCAGGGGAGGATGTGTCGGCCATGTCCAGAACTACAGAGTCACTGAGGTTCAATGAATGAGGTGGAGTCAGCACATCAGACTCAGAATGAGGACTAATCACCTTCTCTAGAAACAGAATAAAATAATTTTTGCTGATTGTAAGGATCCTACTTCACAAACTCACACCTAAATGGGATCTTTAACAAAAACCCAAAATTCACCAAAAAAACTGATCATTATTATCATTAACTAACTGTATGAATGTAATTGTATGTAAACTGTAAAGTTTAAATATATACAAGCCTAGTCAAAGTATATAATGTGAGGATGAAATGGAACAATAATAAGGTCAGAAAAATCTCATTTTTGGTTTAAGATACTAAATGTCACACTCACCCTCAGGACAAGAGGGCATAATTTTTTATTTAGTTCAAAGAAAAAAATATTTTTGAGATTACTAAAGAAATTTTAAGAGCCTCACCAGTCAATATGTTAACAAGTTTGACAAGTTGCCGTGACAAAATCATTTAAGAAACGTTCAAAAGTCATTGGGGCTTCTAAAAATTGATTTAGATAATATAAAAAAGAGACCAGTGCACATATATAGGTCAGTTAGTTGTGCTCTGTTAATGTCAGTTAATGGCTCTGAAGTTCTACCCAATTGAATGTTCTGTCTATTCAATATAATGTCATTTTTAATTTGACTGTTATTCAAATTTATAAAAAGGATTAAACTTATAATTTCAAAAGTTATCAGTGTCAGGATTTCAATGCACAATGATAACTCTCAAGAACTAAACAAACCTGCCTGGATGCTTATACATTGAAACAAATGTTGATATTTCTGCAGGAGACTTGTGATTTATACAAAATATACACTTGAAATAATCAGCTCATGTTTCTAAAAATAAATAGCGATTACAGAGAGGAACGCAGAACTTCTAGCAGTTGAAGTGGGTGGGAAGTGAGTCACTAAAGGCAGCACGGAAAGCTTTCTCGCAGATTACCCCCCCCCCCCCAACTGGTCCACAAATGAGATTGGACCATAACGCTCTGAGTCTGAGCATGCTATAAGCATGAAAGTAAAACTATATAAAAGCTTTAATTTAAAGAATAAATGAAATAATTAAATGTATATACTTGAGAAATATCCTAAAAATACACTGGTATGACAAAGTAGAAAACACCAAACTGTGGGAGATGAGTGGACAGAAAAATATAGAAGTGCAGATCTTAGAGAGGAAGTGGAGATGGATTGGTCACACCCTTAGAAAAGATACCAGCAACAGACAGAGCTAGGCAGGCCTTAGAGTGGAACCCCCAGGGAACAAGACGCAGAGGAAGACCAAAAAGAACATGGCGACGCAGTGTACTTGAAGAAGCAGAGAAGACCGGGAAGAGCTGGGAAACCATAAAACTAGCAAGAGACCCTGGAGAGTGGTGTGTTTTTGTCGAGGCCCTATGTTCCACGAGGAACTCAAAGGAGTGATGATGATGATCATGAAATACTTGCTCAACAAATATAACTAATGCTTTATTTATGTGACATGCAGAAAATATAAATGTTTTTGTTTTTATTTATCACTGTACATCTACTTTTGCACCGCCTGGTAGATACTGAAAACGAAGCAATATAACAATCTAGAACTGAGAAACACAACACATACTTGCTGCTGGTTCCTTAGTATCCTGTAGGAACCTCAGATGAGCAGGCTTCTTGCCAGGATCCACAGCTAGCTCTTCAGGCCGTTTGGTGTCTGTGTGATGGTGCCTGGTCAGTGGTGTACTTGCACTGTCTAACTGACCTTCCCCAGCCTGCGTCTGCTTGTTCAAAGTGTCACTCCCAAGTTTGGAAGACGAGGTTTGGGTGTGAGCCATCTTTGAGGTGACCTGTGGTGAATATTTGGCTCCAGTCATCAGCTTGAGGTCAAGTTTTGAACTCGAGTTGACAGGAGTTAAAGAGGATTTTATCTCAAGTGGAGGCTTCGATGTGGATGGAGGACTCAGGCGATGGGCTATTGGTATTTCTAGACAAAGGTACAGACACAAATTTAAATATTAAATACAATAAATAGAGGACATTTTGACCATCTAGCAAGAACAAGGTAACATTTTTAAATTGAAATCTTTTTAGGTATGTCATGATTAAAGAATTAGGAAATCTAAACACATTTAAAAAAAAAACAACAATATAAAAACTTTTATAAAAATAATAATTACATAATGACCTGCAAATCGAATATTGGACATGACCTTTTATACATTTTAATTAAACACAGAAAAGTTAATCAGCAATGAAACATAGAAGGGTTTAGTGGGGGGGGGCATGTAGTGTGAAGTCAGGCTTTTTATGAAGCTGTATATGTGATGCGATTCTTATGAGATAATTAATCATACAAGCTTTAATTACTTCATAAAGCTGCATAAATATTTTTACATTTACTAAACTGATGTGCAGCCTGGATAAACTCATAATTTTTTTTTGTATAGGTACCTGACTTTGTTGAGTCCAGTGTTGCCAGATTGGTAAATGATCCCATCAGCCTCTCTGTCTGTGAGGTATCTGACTGGTTGGTTTCCATGCTGGAGGTGGAGTCTTTGGAATCCTGCTTCCTGTGAGTTTGTATCCAGCCTTGTGGATCCACCTTTTTCTGTTTGAGTTCAACCCTGGTTTGTTTCACATTGCTTACCATCGTCAGTACCTGGAAATGAGAATACTACATGAGGAGAACATGGTCTAATGACTGTCCTAGTGCTGCAAACCAAATTTTATAAAATACAATGAGAATACTATATGAGAGTGGAGATGAGATTACTACATGAAGAGAAAATAGAAATTAGTCCTATTTTATTATTTTTGCTGCTCTCTTGAATGATTAAATGGGACACTGAAGCTTTTAAATGGGACTGGCAAAGCATGCACTTGGCTGTAAAAAAACAACTGTCTCCTAGCGAAGGACTTTATATTTTAATACAGGATGTTTGGATGTTTCAATAGCAACTGCTAACATAACAATTTCTGGAGGAGAATAATAAAAGGCTATTTGTTCCTGGCATTGTTTCTTGATTCACTATCTTATCTTCTTATATAATACAGACGTTAGATCAAAAAAGAAGATAATTACGTCCTACGCGTCATAGGGCTGGAAAAATGTTTTTCTCAAATAAGTAATCAATACTCTACATGTCTCCTGCTAGCTAAACCCCTATTAATGACCATCTACAGCTTCCTCTTAATAAATGTCCTTTTCTAACCAACACTTAACTGACCTGGTGAGCCAGTCGGAGCAGAGCCATATCCACATTCTGCCTGATGGCTTGACAGTTGACCAGCAAATTAATTTTTAAGGTGGTTGGTTTGGCTTCCAGTTTATGCATGGCAAACTTGTAGGGAAACTTGGAGGTGTCACCACTGTCACTGGCATCTATGATGGCATCTTTCAGGGAAACCTTCATGTCAAAACTAGAGAGTAAACAGTAGCAATATAGTCATTAAATTCTTCTAATTATAATGTACTGGTATAAAGTATGCTTACAAAAAAATACAAATACAAAATATTTCTTTGTCAAAACTATTGGTTATTTATTTTTGTTAGTTTTTCAATTATATATATATTTTTTTAAGTGTGTGCAAAGTACTATATGTGCTTAAGTACTATTCCAAAAGATTAAAAAGTATTATAACCGTATCATTGACTTATTCTATAAGTTTATTTTTTTATATTAATATCCTCAAGCTCAATGCTAGTTTAAAGTATTTTGGGAGGTAAGGGGGCAAGCGCTATGGACTGTTGTCATGGTGATTCTGAGTTCAAATCTAACAAGCTTCCATCCTCTGCCATCTTACAGGATTGGATTAGGGCCATAATAATAATATTCTTTTCTGAAAAAACTTTTGAAACTCATAAAACAAAGAGTATAATATAAGATGGAGAAATATGATATAATGATGATTATAATGACGATATATGGGAATTTCATTCTTCTAAGAAAAAAAAAATTTCAAACAAATATTCACAAAGAAACAATTTTTTAAACAACTTGTATTTACCATTCACACAAGAAAGCTGGGTTTCCTGTGAGCTTGTGGTGAGTTTTTTTACCAGGCCCCTTGCCCTTAGGCACATGCTCCTTGTGTAAGGTGGGCGTCCCTTCAGACTCAGCAATCAGAATTTTGAACAGGTTGATGTGACACTGCAACAGGAGGTGGCCCCCAAATTTTTTCATCATAGCCGAGGGCCTGACACTCTCAACATGAAGCCCCAGGCTCTGGAGTATGGGTTTGAACAGAATCTGTCAAAAGTACAAAGATTTGCTCCTAGTACATTGTTAAATAGTATGGGCATATAGATTTTTTTTGTCATAGTGAATTTAATAATAAATTCACACTATTTAATTTGAATACGCGTTATAATGACCATTTGTCCTAATATAACTATAGGTCCCAAAGACTACTAAGTGGATTTAATAACAAGCAAAATATAAAAAATACTTTTAAAAAAAACAAAAAAAAAACACAAAGCTTATCTATAGGGAAAAACAGCCATATCTCTCAATATTGTAGGATTAATTCCCCTTTTTATATCAACCAAAATTAATTAACTAACCAGTAAGTGACTAATGTAATTATACATAACCAGTACGTCAATGATGCAGTTATACTTAACCAGTGAGTAACTAATGCAGTCAAACTAAACCAGTAAGTGACTGTTGCAGTTCTGCCAGTAAGTGACTGATGTGAACATACCTGAGCATCAGCTAGCTGCATGATTGACGTGGCCATAGTACAGTTGTCTTCATTCACATCCAGTTTACTGTCGTCCTGGTTCCAGGAACTGGCCAAGCCAGCAGGACAAGACTCGGCTGCATTGGTGCGGTGGTACTGGTGGCTGTCATTGTCTTCCAGATCAAGGCGGAACTCACTGTTCTGCTGCTTGGCCATCCACTGATACAGATTCTCATTTTCATTGTATCTGCGTTCATGTCAGTGAGAAACAAGTTCAAATTCTAATGAAGTACAACTATAGATAAATTGATTTAAGCCAATTAGATTGCAGATATATTGACCCTTGAAGAAGAGTGGGCCAACTTCAAAGATACCACTATTGGGTGCGCGGAAGAAGGCGAGGTTCATACAAGGAACGGTGGATACAAGACAGAACATGGAAATTGATAGATGAGAGGAAAGAGGCCAAACGTAGACGAGATCAAAAAAATGAAACACAGGATCGCAGCCTAGCGGAAGAAGCCTATAGGGAAGCAGATCTGAAAGTAAAGAGAAGCTGTCGGCAAGATAAACGGGACTGGATTGAGCAGAAGGGACAAGAGGCACAAGCAGCTGCAAGCAGAAATGACACAAAAACTCTCCATTGTATTGTCCGAGATCTCACTGGAGCAAAGAGTGGACATGGGGCACCAATAAAAGACAAGCAAGGCAAAACTTTGTTAACGAAAGAAGAACAGGATGCAAGATGGGTAGAGCACTTTAAAGAGACCCTTAACCAACTGTCGCCAGACCTAACTTACATATTCAAGGACCCCTCTCCAGACAATGATCTCAAGGTCAAGACAGACCCAAAAACTGCTGAGGAGGTTACCATGGCCATAGCAGTGCTAAAGAATAACAAAGCACCAGGACTAGACATGATATCAGCAGAAATGCTAAAATATGGGGGACAGTGCATTGTTAACAGAATGACTGATCTCTTAAATCTCTGTTGGCGAACTTCAAAAGTCCCAGAGGACTGGCAAAAGGGAGTGATTGTAAAGCTTCCAAAAAAGGGCAACTTGGCAGACTGCAACAACTGGAGAGGCATTACTCTCCTATCTGTCCCAGGCAAAGTTTTCAGCACTGTTTTGTTGAGACGGCTTCAACAGTCTGTAGATGAAAGGCTCAGAGAAGAACAAGCAGGTTTCCGAAGAGGCAGATCATGTACAGAGCAGATTTTCGTTTTACGAAATATCATAGCACAAAGTCTTGAGTACCAACAACGGCTAACGATCAGTTTTGTGGACTTCAAAAAAGCGTTTGATAGTGTCCACCGAGAATCACTATGGAAAATAGTTAGAGAATACGGTATCCCAGAAAAATTCGTCCAGATCCTACGACACCTTTACAGTCAGTCTAGTTGCTGCATTAAAACAGAAGAGGGAACAACAGAGTTTTTTACAATCGAGACAGGTGTGAGACAGGGGTGCATCTTATCTCCCTTCCTTTTCCTCCTAGCCATCGACTACATAATGAGGAGAGCAATGAAACAGACTGCCTTTGGTATTCCATGGCATGAACAACTCCGATTGACGGACTTGGACTTTGCTGATGATGTTGCACTACTCGGGGCTACAAATAAATGCATTCAAGAAATGACGGAGAGCCTAGACAGAGAGGCACCCAAAATTGGCCTCCGCATAAACTTGGATAAGACTAAAATTATGCGAGTGGGATATAAGGCAAAGGGTGTCCCAGTCAGACTTGGCGAGTCAAAGCTTGAAGAGCTGGACAAGTTCACGTACCTTGGCAGAATCATAACAAATGATGGAGATGCTTAACATGATGTAGCATGTTGAATAGGAAAGGCAGGGAGCATTTTCCAAAGGCTGCAGCCTATTTGGACTAGCCAAGCCATTGGACTCGAGACAAAAATACACCTTCTCAACACAATCGTCATTCCAACTGCTACATATGCATGTGAGACGTGGAAGTCATCTGTCAAAATTGAGAAAAGACTAAATGTGGCTCAACAGAGATGGCTGAGACGGATTTTGGGAGTCAGTTACACAGACCGGATCTCAAACAAGGAAATCCTATGCCGAACTGGGAGTCGAACACTTAGTGAGGTTGTGACTGAGCGTCGCATGAGGTTTGCAGGACATGTTCTACGTCAAAATGAATTAAGCACACCAAGAGTTGCGATAACATGGAAGCCAAAACGAGGAAAGCACAAACAGGGACGTCCTCGTATTACCTGGCGACACACCTTCATGGAGGACCTCAGAACAGTGGACACCAGGTGGGAGGAGGCTTCAGACATTGCCAGTGACAGATCATTATTGAGACAGCTTGCCGCCCAATGCGCCAAACGCGGGAGGACCTAAGTCTAAGTAAGTAAGATACTAGTTAAATCAATTCAAAATAATTAATTTCTGTACAAGTTTTTTTTAAATTTATGTTTCTTTTTGAGAATTCCCAATAATGATGCATTTGCCTTTTTGCGCTTAGCGTCAAAATTTTAAAGGCAAAAATAATTTCCTTTCAAAAAGTTAAGAAAATAAAAATAAAAAGTTTGTTAAAATTAAAAGTATTGATAAACTTTCGAGTGTGGACAAAGTTTGCCAACTGTTACATAACAGTAAGGTCCATTGACTGGCAGTTCAAACATTTACATAGCTCAGTTCTGGGCAGAAAAGTCTTACCTATTCTTTAAAATAGATTGTTTGGGTGCACTGCTCCTCAGTGGCGTCTGCGGGGGAGTTGGCACCACCAGCTGTTCGTTGCTAGAGACACTCTCCAAAAGTGATGTAAAGCTGACATTGCTGTCATTGCGGTTGAGAAACAGGGCAGCCACTGGAGGGGCCAGGTTGGAGGAGCTGTAGTCAACTGGAGAGTCAGTTGTAGTGATGCCCTTTCTAGGCCTGGCAAAAAAAAACAATAACTGACAGCTGTATTCTTATCTTCTAATAATAATAAGGCATGCTATTGGTTGCAGATATTCCTTCAAAATAGAAAATAATTCCATCCTACTTGTCTACTTGTACCCAAGTGTTAACCTAGATGTATAAGTGAATTGGAGGCATGGTGGCTGAGTGGTAAAGCGCTTGACTTCCGAACCGGGGTCTGGGGTTCAAATCCTGTTGAAGACTGGGATTTCTAATTTCGAGATCTTCTGGCACCTCTGAGTCCACCCAGCTCAAATGGGTACCTCACATAAGTTGGGGAAAAGTAAAGGCCGTTGTGTTGGCCAAATGACACCCTCATTAACCGTAGGCCACTGAATCAGAAGACCTTTACATCATCTGCCCTATAGACCCAAGGTCTGAAAGGGGAACTTTACTTTACAAGTAAATTGGTTTCTCTGGCTGATTCATAGAGCACCAGAAACAGCTTAGTCTTTTTCAATCAAAATAGATACTGCTAGGCATAGTGGTGTTTACTAAGAAGTAACAAATTTTTTTTTATCTACATTTCAAATGCCTAATTTTTTTTATTTGCAGACATTTACAATTTCCATGTTTAGGGGCTATATTGTGTATTTTTTTTTATTCTTCTGAAAATTAACAGAAGATACACAAATGTTAAGAATACAAATAAACAAAATAAATTATTTAAGAAAATTACATTTAGATACTAAACAAGCCAATAGTAAATTTAAACTAATCTATATCTATGAATTTTTTTTTTTACTTGTGCATTTTACAAACACACACACACACCAAAACACATACACACACAAAATTGACTCACTGACCTGAAAATACCCAGGACTCTGTGCTTCCCAGCTGCTGCCACTGAGTCTATGCTGGTGTCACCGCCATCTGTTTTGTCCATCTTACCCTGTGTACTCAAAGACTGTCTACTTTTGCTGTTCACACTTTGAAATGACCCTGACCTTTGTGTTATGCCACCTTCTGCCTAAATATTGGAAAAAGAAATTTGAATAAATCATTTCAGTTTCAGTATAACACTTCTTTTTATGCCAAATTTCAACAAAAACAAAAATAAATATTTATGATGATGCTTCACAAAGTCAGCCTTTTGGTGGAAAAGTTAATCAAAGTCAATCAAGAGAAAGAAAAAAAAACTAAAAAAAAAACTAAAACAAAAGTTTATTACTAAGTCAAAGATGCTCTTTAAAAATGTCACAAAGTGATCAAAATAATTTTGATTTTATTAACGGTGTTGATGAAAGTCCAATTGAAAGGCTTTTAAAAAGTGGCAAGAACTCCATTTTGATCTTCAACTGGTGCCAGGTTTAGTCAAGCTGTCATATCAAAAATTGTTCATGAAGTATTTTGTACAAACCAAAACTAAACTGCAGTTCTGAGTCAAGCTCGGAGCTTACCAACAGAAGAGATGTTTTCTCATCCACAACATCAAACTGGTCAAAGGTCATCTCCTCTTCCTCCCCTACCTCTTCATCTTTCTCTGACTTGGGGAGGGCAAAAGACACATTGTAGGGACGAAGATTCTTCCGAGACTAATGAAAATGAAATGAAAAAAAAAAAAGTAGCTCCCTTGAAAAAAACAGTACCAGTACAAACCGAATTTTATTGAAAAAATAATTGAACGAACATTGTTTTACATTGAAACATAAACAGATTTAATTTCATGAAGATAAAAAATTGATGTAACCTAAAAATAAAATGAAGTGATCTTATAGTAAAATTAAGCCTTAACAGAATTCCTTTTTAAAACTCCTGCAGTCTACAAGTGAAGGTATTGTAAATAAAAAGATACATCAAGTCTTTCAAAGTATTATTGTTCCACATGTAATGTCTTCATAACTTAGAATTCAAAATATATGATGTCTCTTATAAAAAAAATCTAATGTTTAATAGTATATAGGGGCAAAAAAAAAGTCTTGAAATAGCTACAACTTTAATCTAACCATGTTTTGCAAGCTTTGGGTCTCAGGATATCATCACCTGGTTGTTTAACATCTCTTCTTTAATTCAGTATTTGTCCTCTTTAAGCATTTTACAAAGCAATACTAATATACCTTGAAATTAATTTCCCCAAGGTTAGGCATGTACAAGACATTCTTCCACTGCCTCATCAGGGCCAGTATGCCCTTCTGCACAGTGATCAACTGTGGCACGGTTTCCGCTGACACAGCTTTCTCCACAGGCTCAATTCCAAATTTGTGCAGGTATTTCCTCAGTACAGTCAGCAGCTGATTGGACGGATCTTCTTGGAGCGTTTTGGATAATGGAGTCAATTTGTTGAACTTGCTCTGATTGAAACATATCAATATTTTAAAAAACTTGACAGGTTCTCATAATAGATGAAAAGACTTAGATTTAATAGCTAACTTACAAATTAAACAATCATCTTGTTTTGTCACAGATAGATCTATAGTAAAACTAAGAGTGTCATCAGCACAATGATTTTTACTCCCCACCTCCCATTACTAAGGAAAGGAACACCAAAAGGTTCTAAAACCTCCAGATGTGTGCCTGCTACAGCCTATAAAATATTTCTCAACCAATCAACCTCGTGTATAAAATTTGTCAATAATAACAATGCTGAAATTTTTTATTTGTTGTAAAATAAAAGAATACATCTTTTCTTTAAAAATGAAAATTCCATATAGTTTATTAAGTTACTATTATTCTAGATTAGCATGATAATAATATTAATAATAATAATAATGTTTAGACACAACAGATTCTGCTCAGATTCAAGGAGAAAAACTGAACCACTATTTAATCTGGGCTCATTCATTGTCTATCCAGGCAGAAGAGGCTGCCTTTAGGCTCAGCACAAGTCAAATTCCAAATTTAAAATTCCTAATTTACATACGGTGGGAATGCAAATTTAAGCACCCTCAGCCAAGTCATTTATTCCAACACACTATACAACAAAACAGCCCAGTACAAAGTAACACATAACTTAACCCACAAGAAGTATACCAGGTGAATATATGTTTTTTTGTTTAATATATATTTTAAAATTGAATACCTTATAAGCCACATGAATTCCTTGACATTCCAGCCCTTCAATCATCATGCAGGCCATCACACAGCACAGCCGCTTGGAATACTCTCGAATCAAGTTTTTAACTGAGGTCATCAGCCTATCACAAGGGTTCAGCCAAGCGTCAATGGCCGGTGTGGCGGTGCTTAGAAGGTTCCAATCCAGTCTTTAAGAAAAAAAAAATTGAAATAAAATAATGTAACAAAATAAAATTTAAAACAAAATTTTAAAGCACATTTGTAATTACATCATTATAGGCACACAAATACTAAAGCAAATGTATTAGGTATTAGTTAAGTTAATGTGAGGGTCTCCACAAAGACACAGGTGCTTCAACAAAGGACCAGGAAAAGTCTTAATAATGATCTGGACTCTACCTGGGAGGAATAAGAGACTTTCCCACTACTTTGATGCTAATACAGAGAGTGCAACAATGGAGAATTTAACATTTTATATAGTTTAGTGCAGCAATAGACACTTTAGTGTTAGAATAAATTTAGGTGCTGCAACCTAGGATTTCTTTCTAGAATAGAAAGTTTTGTAATACAATAAACAGGCATCTAATAGTGTATTTAATAATAATAATTATTATTGCTTTTATATAGCGCTACTTTCATGCTTATAGCATGCTCAGAGCGCTATGGTCCAATCTCATTTGTGGACCGGTGGGGGCATCTAGGAGAAGGTTTTCCGTGCTGCCTTCAGGGGCTCAGTAAACACAACTCTGCCCAAGTCGGGTGTCGAACCTCGAGCCCCCTTCATAGGTAGCCAAGACAAGTTCAAGCATACTTAGCCTCTAGACCACACTTCCCACACTTATCAATTTTTTGTTCACCTGACTCAAAAACAAAATGTTAATTATAGATGAACCTAAACAGCTGCAGTCATTTCCCTTACCTTGTGAAATCCACTTTTTTGTGAATGGATATGGGTGGAGGGGATGCAAAATTGAACCAGATAATTTTGATTTCTAGTTTTCCATTTGATGCATCGCCAACAATCGGTTCCTGAAGTGGGCCTGGAGTGCCAGGGATAATCTCACTGGATACAACAGATTTATCCGAGTCCCATGAAGGGGAGCTCAGAGAAGACGACTGGACGTTTGCTGACGGAGAACTGAGTGGATAAGGCTCGTCAGTGCTGGAGTCACGGCTCCCCATGTCTCTTCCAGCTTTCTCTTTAGGCTCACTTTTCTTTGGTTCCTCATCGGTGTTTGTCTCGGCTTTGTCCCCCTCCACTTTGGACCTGGCCTTTTCCTGCATCTGTGTGACTGTTTTATCTAGGGTACTCAGCTTCTCTTCAATCAGCTGGACGTCGGTGACTTCCTGATAGCCGAGCCTTCGGACAGCGGTGAAGGAGATGTCCTCAAGCCCAGACTCACACATGATGAAGCCGATGTTTGGTAGGACATTGCTGTTCTCTCCGTCAGGATTTTTCATCACAAACTCTGTTTCCTTGTCCCTGCTGGCCGTCCTGGACAAACGCGGCCTTGGCGAAGAGCTCATGAAATTATTTACATCTGAAATAAAATACATCTTCTACATTATGAGATATATTAAATCTATAATATAATTAGGCTTTTGAACCTATTAAACCATTATACTGTATCTATAGCATCATTAGGACTTAAAAACACTTCATATTACTACTATTACATCAGTGGATTATTATATATATATATATTATACACCATTATATCACATTAGATTTCATATATTTATTTATTGACCTATTTTATATTGTTAGGCACCTAGTTTATATTAGTTAGTTAGAGACACACCATAGAAGACATATATTGAACGGGACTAGTGACGCTTGGGATATTTTGGGTTAGAGACTGGAAAATCAGCAATAGGATTCTCTTGGGTAAAGACGTGTTTTATTCGACAGAGACTCTGACTGTGGCCTTTTATTGGATTAAACTTATTATTCATTGTTCATCAGTGTTGACCACATCTTTTCACCAGTTAAAAATAGATGTGTGTTGATTATGTGCTGTCGTTCAACTACATTGAATACACCTGAACAAGACACCCAAACGCTTGCTGAGTAATTGATTGAGATCTAACAATCATCTACAGTTGATTTCAGTACAGAATTAAACATACATCACAATATATTGCATCATTTAATTATATATAAATTAAATCACTATAAGATAGTATCTAATATAAATAAATAATACGATTACGTCTGTAGCTTCTCCTACCTAGATCAATATGTTAACAAAGATGAGAGAATGACTATGTACAATATGTAGAAATATATGTGTATATCTATTACATATTAATAAAGACATAAAAACTATTTCCTATGCACTTTGAATATAATTCACACTTAAAGAAATTACATAATGCCTGACAATTTATTGAAGGATGATTTGAACTATAAGGCAAGAGACAAAGATAAGCAGCTTATGAAATATTGAAAGAGTTCCAAGTTTAAAAATTAAAAATATGTTTAAAAAATATATTTTGATATGATATATTTGATATTTCTGGATTTTTGGTACAATTTAGACCATGTTGTGTACACAATCCCTCAAGAGTTACTTCCCTTATATATGTCAGGTACTTAGAGTTACACAACTGAGGTATTAAAAAATAAGGTCCACTCACAACTCAAATAGTAAAATTTTTAATAATCCAATACAAATCTGTTGTAAATATGTATATATTTAAAAGTAAAAAAAAAAGTAAAGTTCCCCTTTCAGACCGTGTGGTCTATAGGGCAGATGATGTAAAGGTCATCTGATTCAGTGGCCTACAGTTAACGAGGGTGTCATGTGGCCTGCACAACAACTACAACAGCCTTTACTTTTCCCAAACTAACATCAGGTACCCATTAGAGCTGGGTGAACTCAGAGGCACCCGAGGATTCGAACCCCGGTTTGGTAGCCAAGCGCTTTCCTGCTCAGCCACCTCACCTCCCATATATTTATAAGTACTTTGTCAATATGACATAAAAAGATCCTGAACTGGATCCTGGATTTTGCTCTACCACACTTGTTCTCAATCTTTCAGGTCTTAAGAACCCAGACTGATCTTCATTTGCCATCAACACAATGAATTTTACCCCCAGCCTCCCATTATTAAGGCAAGGAACATCCAGTAGAAAGCATCTACAGGCTATACAATATATCTATAGCGATCAACCTCATTTATAAAACTTAAATTAAAACTCTATGTGTTTTCACTTACTCAGGTTGGATTCAGGAACATGGATTGGCTGCGTGGCTGCAGTATCCTGCTCTAAAGAGAAGAGAACTCTGGAACACTGTTCCGGTATGGCAGTGAGCAGCACGTTTTCAGAGAAGTTGCTGAACTTGAGAAGGCGTCTGAGTTGAACATGTATATGTGAAATTTGCAGCGTGCCAACATTTTCTTCTCTGGTTAACTCTTGAGGTCTGTTAAAACATATTTTTGATACTTAACCATTCAGGTCTGTCAAAACATATTTTAGAGATTGAACTCTTGAGGTCTGTCAAAACATATTTTAGAGACTTAACTCTTGAGGTCTGTCAAAACATATTTTAGAGACTTAACTCTTCAGGTCTGTCAAAACATTTTAGAGATTGAACTCTTGAGGTCTGTCAAAACATATTTTAGAGATTGAACTCTTGAGGTCTGTCAAAACATATTTTAGAGACTTAACTCTTCAGGTCTGTCAAAACATTTTAGAGATTGAACTCTTGAGGTCTGTCAAAACATATTTTAGAGACTTAACTCTTGAGGTCTGTCAAAACATATTTTAGAGACTTAACTCTTCAGGTCTGTCAAAACATTTTAGAGATTGAATTCTTGAGGTCTGTCAAAACATATTTTAGAGACTTAACTCTTGAGGTCTGTCAAAACATATTTTAGAGACTTAACTCTTCAGGTCTGTCAAAACATTTTAGAGATTGAACTCTTGAGGTCTGTCAAAACATATTTTAGAGACTTAACTCTTGAGGTCTGTCAAAACATATTTTAGAGACTTAACTCTTCAGGTCTGTCAAAACATTTTAGAGATTGAACTCTTGAGGTCTGTCAAAACATATTTTAGAGACTTAACTCTTGAGGTCTGTCAAAACATATTTTAGAGACTTAACTCTTCAGGTCTGTCAAAACATTTTAGAGATTGAATTCTTGAGGTCTGTCAAAACATTTTAGAGATTGAACTCTTGAGGTCTGTCAAAACATATTTTAGAGACTTAACTCTTCAGGTCTGTCAAAACATTTTAGAGATTGAACTCTTGAGGTCTGTCAAAACATATTTTATAGATTTAACTCTTGAGGTCTGTTAAAACATATTTTATAGATTTAACTCTTGAGGTCTGTCAAAACATATTTTAGAGATTTAACTCTTGAGGTCTGTCAAAACATATTTTAGAGACTTAACTCTTCAGGTCTGTCAAAACATTTTAGAGATTGAACTCTTGAGGTCTGTCAAAACATATTTTAGAGACTTAACTCTTGAGGTCTGTCAAAACATATTTTAGAGACTTAACTCTTCAGGTCTGTCAAAACATATTTTAGAGACTTAACTCTTCAGGTCTGTCAAAACATTTTAGAGATTGAACTCTTGAGGTCTGTCAAAACATATTTTAGAGATTTAACTCTTGAGGTCTGTTAAAAAATATTGTTATGACCCTGGTGATGACACAGTTGGAGTAGTGCTGTGTTTGCCTAATCTACATATAGATTTAAACCCATTGCTACAGCCTGTACTACTATAGATGCTACTCTTCAGGCAAACCAATGAACAACTTGAGAAACATTCTTCAGTAGTCTTCAGTATAATTAGGGTTAAAATGGAAGTTATTTTTTAAAATATTCCTGAATGCCCAAGTTCTAATTTAAGATGTTCAAAAAAATTAATTGATGCTTTACAATAAACTGTTCAATAATTATTATCAATTTATGTTTAAGTCTCAACAAAGGCAAAAATGTTTAAATGTCTATCTAAGATAGACCACTCTGCTTACTTTTCAATATCTGGTTCTGATGGATGCACTTCCACTTTTCCTTTGTGTCCTGACGATGCTTTGGCAGACATTTTGACGGTGACGCTTGTCTTCCTTGTCAATTGTTCTTTAGCTGGTTCTTTGGTAATCTGAGTAAAACGTTTGTTCAATTCATGGTATAACACAAGAAGAAAAGTCAACTTATAACAAGTTAATGTGTGCATCTTGAGGCTAGCAAGTCATTCAACAACATTTAGTTCTCCAAAAGATCTCATCTTGCAATTTACATGTTCTTTCAAAGTAGAAGATAATGAAGTCATCAGTGTATCCATGTGTTAATGTAGACTTTGTTTTTAATTAATCATCCTTCAAAAGCTTATAATTTAACCATTGTTTTCAATATTTATTTATTAGAAAAAAATTAATCAAGTTTTAACAAGTATTTTCATTTTGTCATTAAAATTGCGAAAGTTTAAAATTATGTTTATTTTTTTAAACAATGACTGACCTGGCACAAATGTTTGTTTGATAGCAACTGACATCTGACACCATCAATACAAACAGCTAACAAGGACACGGCAGTCAAATCACTGGCTGAGCTCAGACTTGAGAACGCTATGACCTCCTCCACTATGGAAGCTTGAAGAACACAGATGTTGACCTAAAAACATTCCACACATGCAGACTTCCATTTGATTTCAAAAACCAAAATGAATGAATCACACAAGAATTAGAATCAAGAGCTAAGAATCCAGAGTAAACTTTCTATTTTGGGTAAACATTCATACCAATGGCTTACAAGACAAGCGTTTGAAGACTTCAGGTCTTAAACCTATTTATCAAAGATGCAAGAATAAATGTCTATTTTAAAAACTATTATGTTGCCCATTACATGCTGATATAATGAAGCCTGGACAACAGGTCTCAGTGTAAAGGTTTGTTAAGTCATAAATAAGCCCATCAGGAAGTGATTCTCTGAGTATTCTCCTTGAGATGTCAAATGGAAAACAGCTCATTGTACTGGCAGGGATAAAAAAAAAGCCTCAAAAGCCTATCAAAACAACGCAACATTCTTCAAGGGGCTATTTCACTAATGGTGGACACCTGAAAAGGAAACTGACTCCTTAGTGTTGCTCAGCCTTCAGTTTCACCTTCTAGCCTGAGTGTTGAACAGGTAAAATTAAATTTGCACCTGCCTGTAACCCCTTCAAACAGACAGATTGTTTTAAATCAGGCCAGCTGAAAGGAGCTTCCAATGAACTAGTGTTTAAAGAGGCATCATCTTAAGACTAAAGGCAATCACACATTTGGCAGACTTGAGGAATTGTTAGCGACAATCAAGATTGTTTTTTTCTTTTATATTAAAAACAAGTGAAAGATTAAAAAAAAGATAAATCAATGTAAGTCCTTACTTTGGGCAGAGTGAAGAGGGCCTGGAGGGATGTTTTCTTGGCTGGACTCAGCTCTGTACTCGTGTTGTCAAAGCTGTCTTCTGTTTTGTTCTGACTCCATTCTTTGTCCTTCTTCAACTTGTTTTGTTGTTTAAGTCTGTCTAAACACTGGCTGTGCAGCCCATCTATCAGAGCAGATGGATGAAGTTTGGACAGAGTTGGAGTCACTGCCTCTACATATCTGTCAAATTCGTTGGCAAGATGAGGATGAAATATTAGTGTAATTAAAACATTCTAGACAAGTCTATTCAAAATACTTCTCATGTAAAGAAAATGTGCCCCTTCCAGACCATGCTGACTATAGGGCAGATGATGTCAAGGTCATCTGTTTCTGTGGCCCATGGTTAATGAGGATGTTATGTGGCCAGCACAACAACCAACCATCTTAACTTTTCCCCCTAGTACTGTCAGGTACCCACTGGGTGGACTCAGGTGCGCTAAAGATCCTGACATTAAAAATACCAGTCTTCAACAGGATTTAAAACTGGGATCCTCCAGTTTGAAAGCCAAGAGCTAAATCAATCAGCCACTGAGCTTACAAATAATTCTCATGAGGCTATGACAAATTTGAACTAAGATTGTTAGTTGAACTAGTAAAAAAGGTTTGCCCTCACCAGTAAAAAAGTTTTGCCCTCACCAGTAAAAAAGGTTTGCCCTCACCAGTAAAAAAGGTTTGCCCTCACCGAGCAACAAACCAAATGCATGGACATGGATTAAGGAGTTATGAATGATTTCTATTCAATGCACAGGCTAATCCAGTCTATGTGGTATAATAAAACCCTTTGTTTCCCTGAGCTATGGTTCCATGTAGTAACAAAATGACTTGTACTTTGGATGCCTCACTAGACTGCATGTCTGTATGCCTCATTCCTTGCTGAGCTTAACTTATGTTACTGCTAATGAACTGCATTAAGGATACACTTCGTGAGATGATATTATGGAGAAAACAACAATTATACAAAAACATAACCTCAAGAAACTTCTAAAAATATTAGATATCGAAGAAGATTATAATTTTTCTGTGTAATAAAAAAAACTCAAAATATAAAACCTTTGCAGAGCCTCTAGCAGCAGTGGAGTCATCAACACATCCAGTGATCCAGACAACTGAATGACTGCAGTAGTTTTTGAAATGTTGTCTGCTGGAGAGCCAGTGTCTGATAGAAAAAACAATCATGATTAATAAGAAACATAAAGACAAACATGTATTCTTAGAATAACTTCAAATAATTGCTTTAAAAAAACATAAAGACAAACATGTATTCTTAGAATAACTTCAGATAATTGCTTTAAAAAACATAAAGACAAACATGTATTCTTAGAATAACTTCAGATAATTGCTTTAAAAAAAAAAAAGACAAACATGTATTCTTAGAATAAGTTAAAATTGCTTTAAAAAAACATAAAGACAAACATGTATTCTTAGAATAATTTCAGATAATTGCTTTAAAAAAACATAAAGACAAACATGTATTCTTAGAATAACTTCAGATAATTGCTTTAAAAAAACATAAAGACAAACATGTATTCTTAGAATAACTTCAGATAATTGCTTTAAAAAAACATAAAGACAAACATGTATTCTTAGAATAACTTCAGATAATTGCTTTAAAAAAACATAAAGACAAACATGTATTCTAAGAATCACTTCAGATAACTGCTTTAAAAAAATCATAAAGACAAACATGTATTCTTAGAATCACTTCAGATAACTGCTTTAAAAAAATCATAAGGACAATACTACTTGTGTGCTTTGTAACACATTTTTGTACTCACCTTGATTTGGAAGCATTTGTTTTTTATGTTCTCTGTCTAGTGTAGCTTTAATGTTGTACAAGTCAGCAGTTATATTAGTGGGAGGACTTTTCTGAAAGAAAACATAGTGAGATTCATACACGTTATTAATAATGTGATACAGTTTAAATATACAGCATTGTGATAGTATTATTTTAACAATAGAAATAAATATACAATTCACAGCTGATATTGAGTTTCTGTGATCAGAGTAAATATTTAAGTCAGAGCACTCTCTAATCTTCTGCCTCAAGAGAATTCCTTATTTAGAATATTCATAAGCTCATCATCTGCCCCCCCCCCCACACACACACTTTTCCAGGTCAGCAGCTGTCCTTAGCAGGATATCAAGAGAGAGTCTGGTCTTTCTTTTATGTTATTGAGCCAGCCTTTCTTTGGACGACCCTTTCTTTGTGCTCCCTCCATTGTATCTTGACTTTTGATAGAGAGTCTCGTCTTACAATATGACCAAACCAGCTCAGCCTTTCTTTGGACGACCCTTTCTTTGTGCTCCCTCCATTGTATCTTGACTTTTGATAGAGAGTCTCGTCTTACAATATGACCAAACCAGCTCAGCTTTTCTTTGGACGACCCTTTCTTTGTGCTCCCTCCACTGTATCTTGACTTTTGATAGAGAGTCTCGTCTTACAATATGACCAAACCAGCTCAGCTTTTCTTTGGACGACCCTTTCTTTGTGCTCCCTCCACTGTATCTTGACTTTTGATAGAGAGTCTCGTCTTACAATATGACCAAACCAGCTCAGCTTTTCTTTGGACGACCCTTTCTTTGTGCTCCCTCCACTGTATCTTGACTTTTGATAGAGAGTCTCGTCTTACAATATGACCAAACCAGCTCAGCTTTTCTGGACGACCCTTTCTTTGTGCTCCCTCCATTGTAAATCTTGACTTTTGATAGAGAGTCTCGTCTTACAATATGACCAAACCAAGCTCAGCTTTTCTTTGGACGACCCTTTCTTTGTGCTCCCTCCACTGTATCTTGACTTTTGATAGAGAGTCTCGTCTTACAATATGACCAAACCAGCTCAGCTTTTCTTTGACGACCCTTTCTTTGTGCTCCCTCCACTGTATCTTGACTTTTGATAGAGAGTCTCGTCTTACAATATGACCAAACCAGCTCAGCTTTTCTTTGGACGACCCTTTCTTTGTGCTCCCTCCACTGTATCTTGACTTTTGATAGAGAGTCTCGTCTTACAATATGACCAAAACCAGCTCAGCTTTTCTTTGGACGACCCTTTCTTGTGCTCCCTCCATTGTATCTTGACTTTTGATAGAGAGTCTCGTCTTACAATATGACCAAACCAGCTCAGCTTTTCTTTGGACGACCCTTTCTTTGTGCTCCCTCTACTGTATCCTGACTTTTGATAGAGAGTCTCGTCTTACAATATGACCAAACCAGCTCAGCTTTTCTTTGGACGACCCTTTCTTTGTGCTCCCTCCACTGTATCTTGACTTTTGATAGAGAGTCTCGTCTTACAATATGACCAAACCAGCTCAGCTTTTCTTTGGACGACCCTTTCTTTGTGCTCCCTCCATTGTATCTTTAGACTTTTGATAGAGAGTCTCGTCTTACAATATGACCAAACCAGCTCAGCTTTTCTTTGGACGACCCTTTCTTTGTGCTCCCTCCACTGTATCTTGACTTTTGATAGAGAGTCTCGTCTTACAATATGACCAAACCAGCTCAGCTTTTCTTTGGACGACCCTTTCTTTGTGCTCCCTCCACTGTATCTTGACTTTTGATAGAGAGTCTCGTCTTACAATATGACCAAACCAGCTCAGCTTTTCTTTGGACGACCCTTTCTTTGTGCTCCCTCCACTGTATCTTGACTTTTGATAGAGAGTCTCATCTTACAATATGACCAAACCAGCTCAGCTTTTCTTTGGACGACCCTTTCTTTGTGCTCCCTCCATTGTATCTTGACTTTTGATAGAGAGTCTCGTCTTACAATATGACCAAACCAGCTCAGCTTTTCTTTGGACGACCCTTTCTTTGTGCTCCCTCCACTGTATCTTGACTTTTGATAGAGAGTCTCTTCTTACAATATGACCAAACCAGCTCAGCTTTTCTTTGGACGACCCTTTCTTTGTGCTCCCTCCACTGTATCTTGACTTTTGATAGAGAGTCTCGTCTTACAATATGACCAAACCAGCTCAGCTTTTCTTTGGACGACCCTTTCTTTGTGCTCCCTCCACTGTATCTTGACTTTTGATAGAGAGTCTCGTCTTACAATATGACCAAACCAGCTCAGCTTTTCTTTGGACGACCCTTTCTTTGTGCTCCCTCCATTGTATCTTGACTTTTGATAGAGAGTCTCGTCTTACAATATGACCAAACCAGCTCAGCTTTTCTTTGGACGACCCTTTCTTTGTGCTCCCTCCACTGTATCTTGACTTTTGATAGAGAGTCTCATCTTACAATATGACCAAACCAGCTCAGCTTTTCTTTGGACGACCCTTTCTTTGTGCTCCCTCCACTGTATCTTGACTTTTGATAGAGAGTCTCGTCTTACAATATGACCAAACCAGCTCAGCTTTTCTTTGGACGACCCTTTCTTTGTGCTCCCTCCATTGTATCTTGACTTTTGATAGAGAGTCTCGTCTTACAATATGACCAAACCAGCTCAGCTTTTCTTTGGACGACCCTTTCTTTGTGCTCCCTCCACTGTATCTTGACTTTTGATAGAGAGTCTCGTCTTACAATATGACCAAACCAGCTCAGCTTTTCTTTGGACGACCCTTTCTTTGTGCTCCCTCCACTGTATCTTGACTTTTGATAGAGAGTCTCGTCTTACAATATGACCAAACCAGCTCAGCTTTTCTTTGGACGACCCTTTCTTTGTGCTCCCTCCACTGTATCTTGACTTTTGATAGAGAGTCTCGTCTTACAATATGACCAAACCAGCTCAGCTTTTCTTTGGACGACCCTTTCTTTGTGCTCCCTCCACTGTATCTTGACTTTTGATAGAGAGTCTCGTCTTACAATATGACCAAACCAGCTCAGCTTTTCTTTGGACGACCCTTTCTTTGTGCTCCCTCCACTGTATCTTGACTTTTGATAGAGAGTCTCGTCTTACAATATGACCAAACCAGCTCAGCTTTTCTTTGGACGACCCTTTCTTTGTGCTCCCTCCATTGTATCTTGACTTTTGATAGAGAGTCTCGTCTTACAATATGACCAAACCAGCTCAGCTTTTCTTTGGACGACCCTTTCTTTGTGCTCCCTCCACTGTATCTTGACTTTTGATAGAGAGTCTCGTCTTACAATATGACCAAACCAGCTCAGCTTTTCTTTGGACGACCCTTTCTTTGTGCTCCCTCCACTGTATCTTGACTTTTGATAGAGAGTCTCGTCTTACAATATGACCAAACCAGCTCAGCTTTTCTTTGGACGACCCTTTCTTTGTGCTCCCTCCACTGTATCTTGACTTTTGATAGAGAGTCTCGTCTTACAATATGACCAAACCAGCTCAGCTTTTCTTTGGACGACCCTTTCTTTGTGCTCCCTCCATTGTATCTTGACTTTTGATAGAGAGTCTCGTCTTACAATATGACCAAACCAGCTCAGCTTTTCTTTGGACGACCCTTTCTTTGTGCTCCCTCCACTGTATCTTGACTTTTGATAGAGAGTCTCGTCTTACAATATGATCAAACCAGCTCAGCTTTTCTTTGGACGACCCTTTCTTTGTGCTCCCTCCACTGTATCTTGACTTTTGATAGAGAGTCTCGTCTTACAATATGACCAAACCAGCTCAGCTTTTCTTTGGACGACCCTTTCTTTGTGCTCCCTCCACTGTATCTTGACTTTTGATAGAGAGTCTCGTCTTACAATATGAGACCAAACCAGCTCAGCTTTCGTCTCTTAGGAGCATTGAGGAGTTTTTCCTTTTTTGCCAGCCAGAGTGTTGATTTGTATTCTTATCAGGATATCAGGAGAGATGGTTTAGAGGACTTAATATTGAATTGCATATAATGAATTTTTTTTATTATATATGCAAATACTGCTGACTGCTAGAACAAAAGGTGAATAGCTCCAAATTTGTAAAAACTTATGAATTTAAAACAAAAAATTGTATGTTCCTTTCTTTGCATTTATCGAACTGAAAAAAAAGTTTAAGTTCTGTTTAAGTAATTTTTTAAAATACAAATGAGCCAAGCTAAGTACCTTAGCATCCTGCCGTGGTTTCATGACATTCACACTAAAACCATCCTTGACCTTGACAAAATGTGGAGTCCATGCCACTCCTGCGCTGTACACGGAATGTCCAGCAGAGGACAAAGAGTATTCAGACTGGACAGAGTTCAGGCCATGGATTCGACTAGTGTAGACAGCATTCCAAGGAGCACTTGAAGTCCAATCCTGAAGTCAGAGAAGCGTAATGGTTCAGTAACAATATAGAAACCATTAAACATTACAGTTACTAAAGATAGAAAGATATTGATTTGCTATATATGTTCTTTCTTTGCTGTCATAATACACATTTTGTTTAAAATTGATTTTTCATTTTCTTGCTTTGATATAGCAACTCTTCCATGCTCCTATAGTATGCTCAGTGCACTCAATATATTTTGCGGAAATGTGGGTTTGGGATATCTAGGTGCTCAGCAAGCACAACTAGGCTTGAGCCAAACCTTGAATTAAAAATCCCTATTCTACATCAGGATCAAACTTGAGCTTTTCATTTATGTGGCCAGGTTTTTTTTTACCAAACATCCAATTTGAAATTTACATAGAAACTATAAAGATGTTTTCTTTGACAGATTTATTTTTCCTTATCAATTAATTTCTGTTTCTAAATCTTGTTTTCATGTTCTCTTTCTTCTTCACTCTGTTTTCATATCCTATATATGGCCAACATGAAGGTAACAATAATACAGGTTGTGAATATTTCTTTATGTTTATGTTTATGTTAATCAACTAATACATTTCAATGAAAGATTATTGTATCATAGCAACAGAGAGCAACAAATTCAACATGTGTCAGGATCTGTAAACGTTTCTTATATTAAATATTTAATTTAATAATAATATCACTGCCTTGTGCTTTTGGAAGTTTAATTACAACACTCAAGTTACTCCTTTATGGAACCTGGAACCTTAACGCTGATCTCAAAAACGACTCTAATGGTTTTCCTAGATATTTAACAGTTTATCAATGAGAAAGAATTACCAGCTCGTTGGCCACACTGGGAAAAATCTAGTTTGACCGTTATAATTTTTCAAAGTAAAAAATTAAATAAACCTTAATTTGGCTGGAGACTATATCTAGGTTTAGAGCCAACATGGCGTTGTCAGCCGTATTCTTATCTTATCTTATATAATACAGACGTTACTTCAAAAAAGATGATTACGTCCTACGCGTCATGCATTTAGTCATGCATATTAACCAATGACTTAAATTCTGCCAAGTCACTGGTTTTCCTGGCTAGCTCAGGCAACCCATTCCATGCTCTAATAGCACTAGGGAAGAAGGAGTATTTGTACAAATTTGTCCTAGCATATGGGACGAGGAATGTGCCTTTAATTATTAAGTATTACCATATAACTGAGTAAATTTAAAGTTACTTCAATTTTATTGAAGTTCATAAACATTGCTTATATTTTTACGTCAAGTAGATCTAGACTGGATCTTAAGAGTTCTAAATCAGAACTTTAGATCTAGTGTTAGATCTAGATGTCCATATAATGAACATACCAATAAATAATCGCTGGCTGAATCAGAAAATGCATAAGTTCTAGCAGATAAGGATGTCACGGGTTCAATACCTTAATTGAACCAAATATTTTTCTAATTTTTTTTAAAATTATTTTACATTTTATGATGTTTGAAGTTTAATAACGGAGGTATTGTCATTTTAAAAAATATTTTTTTTTTTTAAATGTTTTTCTTGTTTTACTATTACTGAGGCTTTCCCATTGTTCAAGTGGGCTGTTATTTCCTTAGCTTTAGGGCTCAATTTAGCTGTTAGTAAATTTTAATGGGTCCCATATGCTAGGACAAATTTGTACAAATGCTCCTTCTTCCCTGGTGCTATTAGAGCATGGAAAACCAGTGACTTGGCAGAATTTAAGTCATTGGTTAATATGCATGACTGAATGCATGACGCGTAGGACGTAATCATCTTCTTTTTTGAAGTAACATCTGTATTATATAAGATAAGATAAATGTTAAGTATTAACCAGTTTTCATATATATCTGCCTGAGCTAAAGTTTCTCTCCAAGATATGTATTATTTTAGTTTATTCCATACTCTTGTTTATAGGCTTTGAATGTAATATTGTACTATGATCCAACATGGAATACCTGACATATATAATGTGACAAGTGCTGAGAGTAGCAGGACAGCAAGAGGGGGCTCTGTGTGATGGGGAGATTCATGTGGCTATGCAAGTTGATCATGTCAATCAGCTCCTCAGGGTCCACCTGAGAGTCCAGCATCTCGGAGTCATTGTCTGAGGTGGCTGAGCAGTACGATAGGGTACTGGCCAGGGAAGACACACTTGAGGTAGCTGAAACAAAACCCCGGTTCCCATCTTTCGGTTTTCTCCTGTCTCTCTCTTTCATACTTTGGGACTGGGAGAGCCTCTTAACTGTACTAGGACAACTCTCATCATCTAGGAAGGAAACAAACAAAAAAAAATTCATTTATATTCGTACTCATCAGAAGCTGAACAAGGATTGTTGTTAATTCTTTTAAAGAGAATTTACAGATCAAACAAGGATATTACATCAATGTAATAATGTTAAATACACTTAAACATTGGTGGGTTTTTTTTGTCAAAGGTGAATGAAAAGGAACATTAAATTCAAACAAATTAACATTCTAGCTCATCTTTGTTTATTTTACAATAGTGCAATGGAAAATTGTTTGGGGGGGGGGGGGGGGGGGTCGGAAGGAGTGATCAGTAAAATCCAGAAAATATTTGTTTCCCAACCATCCAGTGATAGAATTTCAAGGATTGTAAAAGAAAGATAGTGAGAAAGATTGTGCTTGTATCTAAATGTATCTGTAAATATATATGCAATATATGTAATAAATATATATGTAAACCTGTGTCAGCTGACACTGCAGCTAACAAAGATAGTGGCAGAGAATTTTTTTCTAAAATACCAGTTAGTTGAGATAAATCCATTATGGAGAAAAAAAAAAAGAAAAACTCTTAGTTTAATGTTGAGTAGTTAGCATAAATGTTTTTGAACATAACTTTAGAAAAATGTAGTTTAGTTAGAGTAGAGGTATCTAATACATTGCCTAACACTCATTACTGATAGGCTAAAAGTGCTAATTATTGATCAAATGATTTTTAAGTTGGCATCATCTTCAAAGATTAAGGATGAATGCAGTATTTCACATGGCCATGCAAGACCAGTTGAGACCTGCATGTTTTGCCACATGTGATGCAGACAAAGCTATTGTCTACTGGGGATCTCCTATTTAAGTTTTCATCTTCAGCACCCCTCTTTAACAATGGCTTTTTGAAAGGCCATCTGCTGAAAGCTGCTTTCCTCTATGCCAAGGCAAAATGGCACCTGAGTTTCAGGGGAAGGGCACCTCTGTTGCAGAATTCTACTTCAAGCTCACAAAAAAAAAAAAGATTGCCTTTGGAAAACGGTCATACCCAAGTTGCATAGGTGTCCGACCTAGCACAGCTGTCGAACAGTAAGTCCACACCGGACACCAGTAGAATATGCTCTCTTGTAAGCAGAAAGCAGAAATGGAGTGAAAGTACCTTGGATGGAAGCATTCAAGGAGCTGCCTCTTATACAGCACCCAGGCTGCAGTGCCATACTAAAGTGTATTGAGAACCACTGCACTATAGACAAGAAACTAAAATACCTAACAATGTGTAGTAGTAATATAATCTTAGTAAACTATTGAAATACAATTATAAAGTAACACCAGCTAATTATCAATGTTTTCTATCCTACATGAAAATTTCATAGAAACAAATGTGCTTTGTTAAAGTTATAATTTAACATTAGGAATTATAAGTTCATATATTGGTAAAAATAATAAATTAATAAAACAATTATCAGCTTGCAATGTTTGAATTGGATCAAAATATTAAACAAAAAATATTTTAAAATACTTTTAAAAAAAAGCTTATAATAAGCGTACTTGTATAAAATAGTTTTAGTTCATATCAATCATTTAATTAAATTTGTAATAGATGTAGACAAAAAATAAAAAAGCATTTATAAATATATAAAAAAAGGGGAAATGATCTGAATTCGAACTCGCTCAAGCTTTCTCAGGCTTCTCAAGCCAACACGGTAACCGCTCTGCTAGTGGAGAGTTTATGAACATGGAAGATTGAAAAGTTTTCTATTGTTTCTATAGTCTTGTCCTATTTTTCAGGTTAGTGTTAACTAATCAGACCACGACTAATTCAGCTTATACCACCACTACAGTCAATTACAATTTCTTTCCCTTGTTCAAGATACCAAATAAAAGTTTATTACCAATAGTTAATTAACTACTTTGTTAAATTTTTTTTATTGATTCTAGTGTTGTCAGGTAAAAGAAATAATTGTGCAAAATTTCAGCTTGATCCCAGATTGGGTTTGGGAGAAATAAGGTGTACAAACTTTTTACCAGATAGAATGAGTTTATATAAACTTTGCAAAAATATTTAACATTGCTAGAAATTTTAAATCCAGACTGACCAGTCCATACATTAAGTCAGACTAGCCAGGATGAAGGAAGGTTTTAAGAAAGTATCAAAAGTCACTGTTTCTAGATAAGTTCATTTAAATACTATGAAAAGAAGACGAGTTGTTGTTTTTTTTATAGTCAGCTGAGCTTTGGTAAAGTGCACATGTTCTACCAGAGTAATGTTATAACTGTTACTGTGATTTTACTGTCTCATATTTAGATTTACATTCTTATCACTGTGTTCATTTAGGGGTTCAATGTTTATTGACTACTGCTATAAGCTTTTACTTTTTATCTATCATTTAGTTGAGATTAATAAAAAAAGAAGGTGTCATAAGACATTTTTTTGTGCTCACCAGAAAACATCCCTCTCCTGGCACCCTCCCATGTCAGTGTGCCACTTCCGCTTTCCAGGTCTGAGTCATCAGCCTCGTTAGCTGTGTAGTAAATGTCACTCTCCATGCTAGCTTTGGACATCAGGCGACGCAAGTTGGCAGGAGACATGGAACTGGCTGAACTGGTCTGGTAGTGCCCTGTGAGTGTCAGATCTGATGACACAGCACTCCTGGGTTTACTGTTTGAAGGACTGGTCTGATTGGAATGAACTTTACTCAATTTCTTTCTGCTGCTTTTGCGATTTTCTGTTTTGCAAAAAATATATATATATATATATATAAAACAATATATTTTTCAATTAATAAATTTTTCAATTAATACATTTTTCAATAGAAAAAATTGTTAGGTAAAAAAAAAGTTCAACATTTTTATTATGTTTCATAACTGTATGCCGTTACTAAAGAAAATACCTTTTCTTAAAGAGCAGCTATTGGTGATTCAAAAAGTTACTAATAAAAATACTCTTCATGAAATGTATTCTCAGATAATCAGATATAACAATAAACTACTACAGTTATCTGTAAAGTTTAATAAACTTATGATTGTCACATTTGATGCAGACAAAGCCATTGTCCACATTGGCTACCAGCAGAATATGCTTAGCTGTACAGTAGTCTTGCCAGTTTAAAATATAAAAGGGACCATTCAGAACAATCTCATCAATTCCACAGTACCTTAAAGAAATAATTGGTCTTTCTATATTAATTCACAGCTTCACAAGATATGGTGGTACATAGAAAATAATTCCTTTTGTTTTCTTCACCAGTTCAACAGATAACTTATTGCAATGACAACACTAAGTGCCTACTTTAATCACAAATTAAAAAAAAAATTGATCAGAACCAACCAATGGAATGATGGTGCTGCAGAGCTGATATCTTGTCTGCAGAAGGGAGAGAACTTTGCCTGGTGAGTACACTCTCTTTGCTTAGCCTCCTCAACTCCTCTTGTCTGAAGCCAGACATTAACATCTGTGTGTCACTCAATGCAGACTTTGGGACCATGTCTTCAGTAGGAGTCTCCTTGGGCCTCATTATAAGATTTCCTAATGTAGTAGAAGATGGAATATAAAACATAAAACTTAATTTCCAACCTTTCTATTTCTTAATTTCAAAACCTTTTTGAGATATATAAATAAAAATGAATCGTAACTCTGGTTTCTCGATTCAATAGCTGCCTAGTTTTGCAGTATGTGTCCCGGACTGTCATTCAGTCACCTCAATGGTTCAATTTAAAATTGTCTTTTACCCACTTTGTTTGTTCATTGTACATGTTTCCAAAGTTCCTACAGATTGATGTCTTAGCCCAAAGCTCCAGCAAGATATCAGGGGTTGATGACAGGCAGGCTTAAAAGCCAAGACCATGACGATGAGTATATACCACACAACCAAGCAGCCAAGTATTTCAACAGCAATTGTTGAAGAAATAATTTAGATAACGCATTTCATCTCTATTTTCCATCTGTTTATTTATATTTCCTATAGATAAAAGGTACGAAGTAAAGGCACCACTGAGAAATGACATCAAAGCCAGGGCAGAAAGCTTGAAGGTTGCTTAGACTTCTTAATGTAAAGATTTTTTTTCTTCCTAAACCCACTTTCTTCCCTTATAATTTTTTTTTATTATTTTGTTTGCACTTAACTTATATTTGATACTTATGTATTGTAGATTACATCCTAATAATATCTTATCTTATCTTATATAATACAGACGTTACTTCAAAAAAGAAGATGATTACGTCCTACGCGTCATGCATTTAGTCATGCATATTAACCAATGACTTAAATTCTGCCAAGTCACTGGTTTTCCTGGCTAGCTCAGGCAACCCATTCCATGCTCTAATAGCACTAGGGAAGAAGGAGTATTTGTACAAATTTGTCCTAGCATATGGGACGAGGAATGTGCCTTTATCTTTGTGTCTTTCAGAGTATTTTATTAAATTTTGTTTTTGTATTTGAAGATTATGGTTCAGTGTTTTATGTATGATTGCTACTTTACTTTTGAGCCTTCTGTCCTGAAGGCTTTCTAAATTTAGTGATTTTACTAAAGGTGTTACTCTAGTCATGTGAATATTCGTTTGTTATGAATCGCACTGCTCTATTTTGTGTCTGTTCTAGTTTCTTAATGTTTTCTTGAGTTGAGGGGTCCCAAACAGAGGATGCATATTCTATTATTGGCCTAACCAAGGTTAAATAACATTTTAGTTTTATGTTCTTATTTGATTTATAGAAATTTCTTTTAATAAATCCTAATGCTTTGTTTGATTTTTTTGTAGTTTCATCAATATGTGGATTCCATGACAGTTTTTCATTTATTATAACACCTAGGTATTTTGCGTTTTTAGTCTGTGTTACTGGTTTGCCATGAATAAGATAAGTGGAATTAATTTGTTTTAGTTTTTTTGTTACTCTTAACAACTGACATTTTTCTGGGTGGAAAGACATGCTCCAATTTGATTCCCATTTCTGTAATTCATCTAATTCTCTTTGTAAAATATCTGTGTCTTGTGTTGTTTTTATTGTTCTATATATTATGCAATCGTCTGCAAATAATCTGACTTTTGTTCCTGAACTAATGCAATTTGGTAAATCATTTATGTAAATTAAAAATAGTAGTGGACCCAAGACTGTTCCTTGAGGTACACCTGAGTTTACTGTTATCTGTGTTGATTTAGAGCCATTTATTATTACAGTTTGTTCTCTCCCTATCAGAAAGTCTTTAATCCACTGATGCAGTGGACCATTAATGCCGAAATATTTTATTTTTTTAAGCAAACTATGGTGGTGAACTTTGTCAAAAGCCTTAGAAAAATCTAGTAAGATAGCATCTATTTGTTCACTATTATCTAAACCTTTTGAAAAATCATCAATTAGTCCTATTAGTTGTGTTTCACATGATCTATATTTCCTAAAGCCATGTTGGTATGGTGTGAGGACATTATGTTTGTCTAAGTGGTTTATGATGTTGCTACATATTATGTGTTCTAGGATTTTACATGTGATGCTGGTAAGTGATACTGGTCTGTAGTTTCCTGGGTCAGATTTTTCTCCTTTTTTAAATAGGGGGGTGACATTAGCTTCTTTCCAGTCCTTTGGTACTCTGCCCTGGTTAAGTGAAGCCTGAAAGAGTATTTTGAACACTGGGGCTAGCTCATTACTTAGTTCTTTGAGTAATCTAGCTGGAATACCATCAGGTCCAGAAGCTTTATTTGGTTTGGTGTTGGCTAATAGTTTTTGAATTCCATTTTCTTGTACTACTATATCTTCTATGTTGTCTACTTGGTTCAAATTCAGTAATATGTCTTTGTCTCCTGGGGCTGAGAATGCTGATGCAAAGTATTTGTTTAGAATGTTTGCTTTAGTTTCATTATCATTATGTATTATGTTATGTTCATCTTTTAATGGCGCTACGCCTGTTGTTTCCATTTTCTTAGACTTAATGTATGACCATAGGTTTTTGTTGTTGTCTTTAGATATTACATTGTTTATGTATTCACTCTGCAGCTGTCTGCTTACTTTTTGGGTTAAGTGTTTAATTTTTATATACTTTTTGTAAACTCTTTCTGCATTAGTTTCTTTAAATTTTCTATATAGGTTTTCCTTCTGTTTACAAAGCTTCTTTAGTCTATTATTAAACCAGCATTTATTTATTTTGTTTGATGTGTATTTAGTTGGTATTTGGTTTTCTATAATGCTTTTAAGATGGTTTTTAATAAAATTCCAGAGGTCATCGACTGGTTGGTTAATGTCTTTTTCTAATAAGAATGTTTGTTGAAAGTTTAATGCAGTTTAATGCAGCTTGGTGTAGTTGTGTTAGGTTACATTTATTCCAGAGTAAGATTTTTCTTTTGGGTTTTGTATTGGCTACTGCTTTTATCTGACTGTGTATTTTTATGATCTCATGGTCTGATAGACCAGGGATAATATCATAATCAACTACTAATCCAGGTCTGTTGGTTAAGAAGAGATCTAATGTGTTGTTTAATCTAGTTGGCTTTTTAATGATTTGATCTAAACTTAGGTTGTGTAAAGTTTCTATGAAAAGCTCATTAAGGTTTTGGTGTTTATCTATGGTTAGTGTTTTCCAATTTATATCAGGTAGGTTGAAATCACCCATAATCCAAAAAACTGCATTTTTATTTGTCTCTTTAAGTGTCGTAATCTGATTACATAGTTCCTGCATGTATTCTAAACTAGAATTTGGTGGTCTGTAAATGCTGCCTATTATTAGGGATGTTGAGGTGGTATTAATTTTACAAAATGTTGATTCTATATTTTTTGAGTTAGGTAAGGTAATTTCTTCTGCTATAAGAGTGTTTTTTATTGCTAAAAGAACTCCTCCATGATTATCAGCCCTATCTTTTCTAAAAATTTCATAATTACTATTGAAAATTTCTGCATTATAAATTTCAGGATGTAGCCAAGTTTCTGTGCCTGCAATTATGTCTGGTTTCTCACATTCTAATAAAATTTCTAAGTCTGCTGTTTTGTTCCTAATGCTTTGAAAATTTATTACTAAGGTTTTAAGGTATTTTGGTGTTACTTCTTTAGTAGGTTTGTTTAGTGAGGCTGTTGTATTAATTTTAGTAGATTTAGGTTTAACAGGAGTGGATCTGGCTAGTGGTTGGTGAGTTTGGTTTGGGATGGTGTTTAGGATGTTGTATGGGTTAGAAGTGTCTGCATCAAAGGAATCAAACAGTCCTGATGTAAACTGAGGTAACCCACACGGTACACAGTGCCATGATGCATCTTTGTTGCCTAAGGCATAATACACAGGTGTATTCATATGGAGACATGATGCATGGTACCATTCATCGCAGGTGTCACATTGAATGGCTTTCTGTTTCATGGTGCATACTTTTTTGCAGATGTTGCATCTATCTTTAGATCTAGGCCCTGGATTTGACTCTACATCTCCTGCTATTAATATTAACAGTGATAGGTATTTATTTCTGCTGTGTCTGATTGAGAACTTCCATTTGTGATGGGTAATCTTCTTTAGTGTTATGGATGTGTATGTTAGGTTATTTTTTAAGTTGCTTTGATCTAAAGTGTGATGATTGATTATGACTGTTGTTTCTTTTTTAAGTTTAGTGTTGACTAAGGTAGATCTGGTTCTGTGTTCAGCTAGTATGTATTTGGTAATTATTAGGATAAATAGCCAGAGCAATTTCATGATGACTGTTGTTGATTTTAGTTTTTAAAGGGGTCTAGTCTAAATCTAGTTTAAGGTTTACAATGCCTAATTTATGTCTAAATCTAAATTGAAAGCTAATTTACAATGACAATTAAATCAAATGAAATGGTTTATTAAATTCAAAATATGGACCTAGACTAGATCTAATTCTAGATCAATATATTTACGTGTATAATTAACTATATAGAATATTACTATTAGTTATTATTAGTAGTATTAGTAGATGATTAGTAGATCTAAAGCCTTAATTAATATGACCTATGATCGCAGACATTGTGATTCAAGTGTAAAACAAGATTCTAAAACATGTGAAACAAAACACCCTGTGATAGTCCTGCATGAAATGTGAAGGTCCTGTTCAAGATGTAACCAAGGAGAAGCTCTAGGCATACCCCAGTCTCAAGAAATGTATTATTTAATGTTAATGTAACAACCCAAAAAAATAACTTGAATTAGTTAATATTCTAGACTTGTACACATAATTATTACAACGTGAATAACTGAAGCATAACCAATCAACTGTTTGGATCTAGCTTCGAATGAAAAGGAAGATATTGAGCTTACCATCTTCATCTCCCACTGGACTGGTCAGTTCACTCATGTAACCTCTAGTAAAACTAAACCCAGTCACATCAGCAGGTGCTTTGACTGGAGATACACGAAGGGTCAACTGGCTGGTTTCAAACACTAGCTTCCCAGCATGCAGCAGGCTTTGTCCAAATCCTGGATCACTGCCGTCTTTGCACACCTAAAAACAGAATTTTATTTGGTCTATATCGTAATCCATTTTTTTAACCAGCTACAAAGTCAATGAAATTAGATAACATCCTTTGAATTAATTAATACAATACAAAGCACATTATTCTCATGATTCAAACAGAACTGAAGCTGGCGGGTCAAGCATGAGACAAGTTTTGGGTGTTGTTTGGGACTAAACAGTTTAACCATAAAGTGTGTGGTGCCAAATTTCAAAGTTTTGAATTGAATCTCAAAAGAAACATGAAAGCTAACATTAACAATCTGTCCCCAGGTTAAGCGTGGGTTGTCAACTACCAGTGACAGATCTTTGTGGAGACAGCTTGCCGCCCAATGCACTGAATGGCAGAGGATCTAAGTCTAAGCAATTAAGTCAGCTACTGTCAAATATCAGTTTTAGAACCCTTGCAACATTTAGTCACTAGTAGTCACTTAACTATTCCGTGCGTTCAGCACGAGATTTTGCTTGGTCAAGTAAATGACCACGAGGTGAACACCTCAGTTGATCCTGGACTCTTAGAGAGAGAGGAGCGTTGCTATCTCCTCGAGTAGAAAGTATAAGTACTAAGTGATTATTATTAAGTAAGCAGAGTTATTTCTTTTGGATATGTATAATGTGTGATGGCTGAAGTCGCCAATATCTTTTGTGAATTATTTCATTCTTATTATGTAATAAAATCCATGTCTGCTACCAGCGTGTTTATTAATGATTCTAAATGTTGTCGTTGGAGAGTTTAGTATATTAGTGTTCTTACGCACTTGCAAATCTAGTGCGTGTAAGAAAGTATTTAGTTAAGAAGAACATTATAGTAGTACCAGAAGAGGTATCTACAACACACAGAGACATTCGCGTCATCACGCCTATAACAAAAACCAGGCCGTGACAGCTACCAAGTACCAAGATAAATTTTACTTGCCCAAAATATGTCATTCAAAAAGAACAAATGTAAGTAAATTACCTAAATGTTAGACAGCAATTAACCCTTTAGACGCGCGTGGTGGTTTAGCCTCTACACACTATAATTGTAATTCCATTTTGTATGCCCTCGTTGTAAAAAAGCTCAGCCCTTTAAGGGTTAAAAACCTGGTAAAATACCTATCAGCAATTCGTGCTCTAAGAAGCTGACACATTTCAGAGTACCAGCAAAATTGGTTAAGCCCTTACTGCATCTATATTTAACTTTTTATCAATATACCCAGGGCTTTTTTTTTTGTGACAATACGGCACCTTTTTTCAATGTGGGGAAAAATTATTACATTCCTTGTATTTTAACATTTATTATTAATATATTAGTAGTTAAAAGTTAGGCAATCCATCACTGAGTACCGGCACCTAATCACTGAGTACCTGCACCTATTTCTTTTTACAAAAAAAGCACTGAATATACCTGTGGTATTGCCACGACCTGTGTGCCATCTCTGTGCCTCTTAAGTTTGAAGAAAGAGATCCCATTTTTATTTTTACCAAAGAAAGCACACCCGCCCAGGCAGCCACACTTGCCATACACAGAGGAATGGATGGGAGATAACAGTTCTGACTCATTCCACAAGAACCACAACCTTTTTGTCTTGGCATCATGCACTTTAAGGAACTTGTTTTGAATCTGGAAGAAACATCAGAAACACAGTTTTCATTCTGCAGTCTTAATGAAGAAAAACATTTTAAAAACATTAATATTTGTAAGAAGCAAACAGAAACAGTTGTTTTAATCTAATCCACTCAAATTTTGTTTTCTAGTTCACAAGTTACAAGGATAATGTTTTAAACAATAATATTTTGCAATTTCCATCAAAACATTATAAAACTCACACTGCAATCCAGGGCTTGAGACTCTTATATCTCATTGGAGATTTAAATCATTAAACAAAGCAGAATCTAAATAACTCTTAAAATTTCCATCACCCACACAAAAACTTATCAATAATCGAAAAAGATCATTTTGTTTTGATTGATGAACAGTGAATACAAATAGCAAAATGTTATTCTCTAAGATTCATCTACCTGACAAAGCTGCACAAAGGCTAAAGCCACAGCAGCCTCCAACATGATGGGACCAAGGCTGAATCCCCCTGCCTCTAGCCAATTCTGGAGATTGGTTTTGGATGGGATGCCGCAGACATATTGCTTGAGCTCAACTCTCTCTATCATTCCAGTGATCCCTGCACGTGTGCTAGGGCCATGCAGGTTACAGTTGGCTATGCGTACAGGATGTACCTGTCAGAGAGCAGAGAAGACATTTTCTTTCATATTTTATTTAAAAAGTAAAAAAGTAAAGTTTTCCTTTCAGACCTTCTGGTCTATAGGGCAGATGACGTAAAGGTCATCTGTTTCTGTGGCCCACGGTTAACGTGGGTGTGATGTGTACAGTACAAAGACCAAACACCTTTACTTTACCCCAACTAATGTCAGGTACCCATTAGAGCTGGGTGGATTCAGAGGCACCAAAAGATCCCAAAATTAAAAATCCCAGTCTTCACCAGGATTCGAACCTGGGACCTCAGCCACTGCGCCTCCAATGTTTTATTTACTTATATTAATAACTTATATTAAACAAAAATACAAATTGAATGCATTTTAATTGTTTTTACAAAATGTCTAAACAAACAAGAATGTCTAAATTTTAGAAAGCAGATAAGAATTTTTTTTCTAAATGTTTTACCCCTAACTAAAGTGAAATACAAACATTTGTTTAAACTAAAAAGCACAGCTATCACAAATTCCATATTTTGCTTTCACAGTAAAACATAGACTTAGTGTAAATCTGAATTGTCTATAAATGTCCTGACTATACAGACCTGAATGTTCAGAGCTGAACAAGGTTCCACCAGGAAAATGTTCACAAAGTCCACAGAGAACCTGCTCATCTCATACTTGATGTCCTCTGAACTTGGACAAGGAAACGGCAAGTTTTTGGTCTCGTAGCAAGAATGTTGTGGCACTATATGCTGACACATCTTGTGTGTTATCGGACTCTGTAGCTTATTCTCCGCATTTTCAACCATCATGATGAAGGTCTGAAGGAATTCTGCCACATTCTGTACCTGATCAGACATTGGACATGACAGGAGAAACAAATTAGTTCATTTAATTACTTTTATTTTAATTTCTATTTTATTTATTCACACAGACATTATGGTTATTCTTCTTCTTCTTCTAGCCAGCTTTATTGCTGCTGAGCTGTGAGCTCTTTTGCAGACTGTGCCAAGGAAAAAAAGTGTGCTGTTTTCTTCAGTTGTTCAGCACTGCCATACAGGGTGTTGGTTATGTTGGGCTGTAGTGGAAGTAGGATCTGCCTAAGGTGGATTAGGGAGGGGCATTCAGAAAGGATATGGTTTACGATTTCAAAGGGGTGAGCGCAGTGTCTGCAAAGGGGGAGTTGTGTGGAGTTAATTTTGTTCAGGTGGTAATTTAATAGTGGTGTGTGTGTCCTAAGTTGGAAAATTGTAGATTGTTCTTTGCGGGGGAGGAAGTTAATACTGTCCAGTTTGTTAGGCGTAGTCATTTCTTTGTACAACATTATGGTTATAAAATGAATGCAAACTTCAAGAGCACTAAATAGACTAAAGAGAGTTAAGAAGGTATAAAATAAATGAAATAGCTATGGCTAAAAGAGTGATTTAAACTCCTATTGCAGGGGAATATAGCATTTACGGTAGACTACAAGACTAAGACTTCTTTATTGATCCTTATGGAAATTTGTTGTAATTACAAGGACTGCTTTCTCATATAAAGACAACACAACAGAAACATAACACATAAATAGAACAAACACAATATAAAGAGTTCATTCAGCGACTTCAAACAGGCATTTTGGTCCTTTCCATGTTTCCTGATCAACGAGTGGCATTGATATAGTCTGACCCAGTAAGGTATGAACACTCCATCTAAACTGTTGCGCCTTGCCAACAAGTTATTCCGTATGTTAGCAGATTTTGCATAGTCAAACCATAAAAAGTATCTAGGATCTTCTAATTTAGTTTAAAGCTATTGAGTTCCTATAGAAAAAAAGTCGCTGGGCTGTTTTCTTTGTCAGAGTTCTAAGGTGGTCATCCCACGAAAGCTCGTTCTATAGATGTAGTGTTTATCTACAGTTCATGGTACAATGTCATACCATGCCTTAAGAAGTTACCATATCTCATTCAGAAGATAAACTTATTATATTTATTTTAGTAAAATCAGGATGTCCTAAGATTGTTTTCTTTCATAAAGTTTTTTTGATAAAAGAATGAAGATAAAATATTATGTGTTGATTTAGTACTATCTGATGAAATCACATGGAAAAATTTAATTTTGTTAGTGGCCAAACATCACATTCTATGCTGCGGGGATTACCCACCTGTGGAGTGGTTAGTTTGCCAGTGAGCTCCCCTACAATCACTTCAATCAGCCAAGCATATTCCAAAGTCTCATAATCCAAAGGCAGGCCTTCTAAAGAGAACATGGCATGCCCTCTGACCTGTAGCCCAGACAGTGCCAAGTGCCCATCTTTCAGGTGCTCTTGATCTGTGTCTCTCTGAAACAAAATGGTTACAAATGAATATTCACAGTATGTAGGCACTGGCTAAACAGTGGCAGAATCAACCTGGGGGGAAGGATGTTTTAAGTTAAAATCACAGTTATTAATAGACTATTTAATTGCCTTACAGAAAGATACAGGACAGGAAGATATATATAACACCCTCAACACGAAGTTGGAGGTTAGTTACTAGATGTAGTTCTAGGCTTTTAAAGTTCCCCATTTCAGGCCATGCTATCTATAGGGCAGATGATGAAAACGTCATCTGTTTCTGTGGGCCTATCACACAAGGGTGTGATGTGGCTAGCACATTTACTTTTCCCAAACAAATGTCAGGTACTCATTAGAGTTAAGTTGACTAGGGGACAGGAGGGGCTTGTTAGCCTTGACTGGCTACCAGCCTAGGAGAAAGGTGAATTCAAACCTCTTCCCAAACATGGGAAAGGCTTCAGGAGTTAACAGTGATGAAAAATCAGGAGCTGGGGGACCCTTAGGTAACTTGTAACACACAGTGCTACAACCTGGCAGAGTCTGCAATATTGCTATCCCAAACTTGCAGTTCCTTTGAATCAGCTAGAAGTGTGGAGATGGGGAACTGCTGTGTGGGTGAAATCATTCCAACACCAGCTAATTTTATTTCCCTGAGATGATCCAAAGTCATTTTTCTACAGAAGGCTTTTAAAGATGTGCAGATCTGTAAGTGTAAGTTCTAAGGGTTTTTTTTGTTGTTGTTTTATTAAGTTTACAGTTTTGTAAGTGTAAGTTCTAGGACTTTTTTAGATCTAAGATGAGAAAAACAAAGCTCAAAATTGTGTTAAAAAAATCTTACACTGTTGCCATCTTTGGCCAGCAAGACACAAGGTGATAAAAGCAGCTGGAGCTTAGTTTCCCTGAAAGATTTATCCAGTTCAAAACAAAGTCTTTCAACATAGGCACTTGGACAGGGCTGGTCATCTGAGGTGCAGTTCTGAAGACAGAAACACTACTGATAAAAACATCTACTGTACAATGTTCATAATAGAAAACTTAAGTAAAAACAGCTAATACTTTGTCTAAGGAAATGTTTCGCCAGAGGAAAGACAATGTTTCCTTATATTACTATTTCCAACTTATGACTGCTAGCGAGCAGACGTTTTCAGGGACCAGATAGCAATGTGTCACGTAGCATAAAGCATTATGTTTATTTTTAGATTTCTGCAACCATCTCCATAGCAATGTCAAGGTTGGTTGCCGATGGGTTCTTGCAGCAAGCATGCTATCTTAGAACAGAAGGGATGCCATGACTATAAAAAGAGCGAAGGTTTAGCGGGGTGAAAGGCGTGGTTTGTTCGCAAATGCAGAGAGAGGTTCATGAATAAGAAGTTTAGGAAGGGACAGAAAAAATCAGTTGTAGATTGAGTTGTGGAACCAGAACGAGTTGTAGTTTATGAGCTTCAGAAGATTATTAACTTTAAAAATTATTTTGTACAGTGTGTATTTTATTTAAGTGATTCCTAGTTCCAGAATTCAAGCTTTGTATATATTGTTGAAGAATCTTCATTATTTGAATTAATATTTTGTATTTGAATCTCCGGCATAAAGATCTTATTTGACTGTTCAGTAGTTGTTTAAAATAGAAATCTACACTAAATTATAATAGCAGAAACGCATTGACTGATCAACACAATTTCATTGTAACATCAAAACACTCAAAGAGAAATGATCGTTACACAATGCATCATGGGCAAGCTATTTCCTGCAGGCTATTTGTTATGGACATCAATGTTGTAGACAAAGGTAATGTCAGCCTAGTATTGTTTTTTATTGTTTGTATCTTGTAGGTTTACAAACTAACATTTGAATGCCCTAATGGATGGAAATGTCTATTTCTACTTTCAATGTTTTCTGTTTTATTTTTTTTTAGTTTTTGATTTGTAGCATGGTTAATTGTACTCTTGAGCATTGATATACATAATAATATAATTGGTTCAACTTTGAGCATATTAAAGATGAAAAGAGATAGTGTTGAATAGATGAAATGCTACATATATAATACACATATTATGTCACGAACTTATTCTAATTTCTTTTATAAGGTACAAATTTCAAAATATACCAAGTAGTGGATAGATCAGACAATGGCATGTTTACCTTGGCTAAATGTGCTTGGATGTCGTGCAGGGTCACTGAGACAGTGACTGCAAATGGACGGTACATTCTGTAGTCAAACACCTCCTCGTCGTCTGGTGCCTCCAGATGCACATAGCTGGCTTCCACCTCTTTCATTTTGTTCTGGCTCTCCTCATAGTCTGTGGCTTTTTGAAACTCACCAAGATAGTTCTCCTAGAATAGAGTTTAGATTTGTTTCAGATAAACATCTCCAAGAGATGAGATTAAATTAGTTAGATCAGTTTAAATAAACATCTAGAATAGAGTTTAGATTAGTTCAAATAAGCATCTCCAAAAATTGGTGTTTAGATTAGTTATATCAATTTAAATAAACATTTAGAATAGAGTTTAGATTAGTTCAAATAAGCATCTCCAAGAATAGGGTCTAGATTAGTTATATCAATTTAAATAAACATTTAGAATAGAGTTTAGATTAGTTCCAATAAGCATCTCCAAGAATAGGGTTTAGATTAGTTATATCAATTTAAATAAACATCTAGAATAGAGTTTAGATTAGTTCAAATAGACTTTATTTTATGAGTCACTTTAAAGGCCCTACCTGCCAGCATATTATAAAGCAACATTATTTATAGATTTCCTTTTGTAACAGCTATTAGGTTCCTTTTTTTTCTAATGCCAGTTAAGGAAAAACAATGTACTTCAGCATAAAATTATCTAGTTTTATAAATATACCCCAAGGTTATATAAATTTAAAAAATCTACTGCAAAGACTAAAAAAGTTAAAAAAAAAAAACAGGATTCAGTCAGAATTCAAACACATGAGATTTAGCTGTGTGGTTAAGTGTTTAATCACTTAGTTACCACACTCCCACTCATGATAAATATTTATGCATTATTTCTTTACTTTACAACAAAGAAAATGCCTGAACCAAAAGATTAAGCCACTAAACTATATTCAAAAAATCATATATATATATATATATCTTAGCAGCTCACAATTTAAGTTTTCTGATCAAGAGGTTTTATTATTTGCATATAGTTCTTAGATTTTGAATAAATGAGCTCACCTATTGCCAATTTATTTTAAACTAACCTTTAAATTGATCAGATTTCTCAACAAGGATCCATAGAGCACAAGGGTAGATGGGGAAACTTCCAGCTCCACTTGGATAAAATCAGGCTTTAAATCTCCTGGATCAAACAATGTGGACTCCTCTTTGGCTGGACCTGAGACGCCTGAGCTAGCAGGCTGTTCCAACAGGTTAACATCCCCCTCCTCCAGGTCCTCTTTGAATTGATCCCATGGCTCAGTTGTTGATTTGATTACAGGCATGGGGAAGTAGGTGTAGGTCACAGAGAGGAAAACATAGTTAGTCTGCCAGCAGTCAACCCAGCCATTGCTAAAACAAACCCAAAAGCAATAGTTTTATAGTAGAAATAACCTAAGTTGACTTCTTTTTTTTTCAGAACTGTGAAATGGAGGACAATCTTAAACAAAAACTTCTGAGAATCAGTTTGAAGTAAAATAAATTCTCTTTTATTTAAGTTTTCATCTCCCCTTCATTTTCATTCTTATCAAGTTTGAGGGTTCAATTAACTATTACTATATCTGAAATGAACTGTGCAGTGGTGTCCAGCTCTATTATATAGTTTGTCTTCTAAAGGGTGTTCTGAGGAATGTATACTGTATAATGTTGGCAGCTCTTGATAAATCTTTCAGCTTTGAAGGATGTCTTCAGCATTCTTGAATTTTCCTATTCAAGAGCATGTGTTGTCTGTGTACAGAGGCCAAACATTTGATGCTGGTTTTCCTGAAGTTCAGGTGGGAACTGGTCCATCTTCAACCTGTGGGTCGCGAGCCTCTTGTGGTCGATTGACGATTTGCCAGGGGTTGCCAATGACATCAAAAAAGTGTATTGTTTCGTCTATCCTCTATTGCTGTGTATGTGAGCAAGAGGGGGGGGGTCGCGACAGAGTGGGGGATTGTAAAAAGGGGTCGGCGAGCTTAAAAGGTTGAGAACCGCTGATCTTAGGATTATAGTACTCTCTAGAATTCTTTATAATATACATTTGACATCCCTTCAAAACAGAAGAATACTATATGCTACATCTGGACAGTTGTATTTCAGACTGCTTGCTCATTCTTCCCTGTCAGTTTTTTCATTGCCTTAAATGTGTATTTCATCAATTTATAACATTTGAACCCAATGGACCTCATTCACCAATCGTAAACAAACAACGTTTAGTCATGTGATCTTATTGATAAAACAATGAAAAAAAACTGTCACATGACAACCATCATGAATTAAACATGAGATCGTAAATTATATAGAAGAGATAGAGCACCACGTGGCTAAAGGTTGTTTGTTTATGATTGGTGAATGAGGTCCATTCTAAATTTAAGCCAGTTTCACAACAAAGTGAAATGTCTATTTAAAGCACGGTTGAAAAGAAGAATATGTTAAGCTACCCAATATAACTAGCTAGCCATTCATGCATACCTTTTCAATGTGACGTTTCTCCACTCTTTTTTGTTTGGATACACAAATGGCTGACAAGTCACATGACCTTCCCTGTCAACCACTCTGATATTCTCAGACAAGGCAATGACAACATGTTTCATGGTATTGCTCTCTGGCAGATAAAGGCGACAGAAGACAGTGTCTCCCTAGACAAGAAATTTTAAAAAAAATTGAATAATCTTGGCTAATTTAGGTTGGTTTTTTTAATGACTTATATTGCTTGAATTATAATTTTGTTTACAATAAACCAGCATTCTTGGGATACTTTTATTATAAAATCACAACACTAGCTGAGAGCTTGGTATTCATCATTGAAAAATAATTATTAAAAAATCAGTGCTAAAGCAAAAGTGAGTTGTAAACAGTCAGGCATTTCAATCAATGCGCTGCAGTATTAACCTAAATCTTAACAAATCCAAACAATCCGCAATGCCATAATCCAAGAATGTCTAAATGTATTCACAGTCCAAGAGAATTTTTTTTTTTTAATTTTCTTTTTTTTTTGGGGGGGGGGGGGGGGGGTGGACGAAGCAAAGATTTTTGTTACTAAATAAAAAATTAAATTATAGCTTTTATATAGCGCTACTTTCATGCTTATTGCATGCTCAGAGCGCTGTGGTCCAATCTCATTTGTGGACCAGTGTGGGGAGGGGGTATATAGGACAAGGTTTTTCCGTGCTGCCTTTAGGCGCTCAGTAAACACAACTCTGTCCGAGTCGGGTGTCGAACCTCGAGCCCCCTTCATAGGTAGCCAAGCCAAGTTCAAGCGCACTAAGCCTCTCTACCACGCTTCCCACTTTCTAAAGTAATGTGATGAATACAAATTCTGTAAAGGTAAAACCGTATCAGGGTATGAAGGTGTTTACAGAGAGAATCAGAATAATTGCATAGTTATCTCAACAATAACTTTGTTATGTTCTGAATATTTTAAAATGATTTCTTTACCAAACTGGTACATTACAAGATTATAAGATGTATGTATCTAATACATTCTATTGTACATTGATGTTTGTTTTTTTCTAACAGATTTAAGTTTTAAGTAACACATGTACCGGAAGCTCAAAATTGGAACCAGTGAAACCTGCCCATGTGGAGTATCACCAGAGAATGTTCGAACACGTCCTCCAAAACTGCTCTCTTTACCAAGAGGCCCGTATAAGACATTGGCCGCAAATCACCCCAATTGAAAGAAAACTATATGGAGAGCTCCCTGATTTGGAAACCACTGCGTCGTTCATCTCATGTATTGGCCTAGTCATCTGAACGCTCCAACATAACAATGAGAACGAAGAAGAAGAAGAAGAAGAAGAACTGCTTTAAGTTTTATGGTTGTATATCAAGACATTTTCAAAGACACCATAATGATTTTAAAAGAAATAGTGTCTTCATCTGCATCCTCTCTATCATTGCCTCTACATTACCACAATCATTGCCTATACATTTCCACAATCATTGCCTCTACATTTCCACAACCAATGCCTCTACATTTCCACAATCATTGCCACTCTACATTTCCACAACCAATGCCTCTACATTTCTACAATCATTGCCACTCTACATTTCCACAATCATTGCCACTCTACATTTCCACAACCATTGCCACTCTACATTTCCACAATCATTGCCACTCTACATTTCCACAACCAATGCCTCTACATTTCCACAATCATTGCCACTCTACATTTCCACAATCATTGCCACTCTACATTTCCACAACCAATGCCTCTACATTTCCACAATCATTGCCACTCTACATTTCCACAATCATTGCCACTCTACATTTCCACAACCAATGCCTCTACATTTCCACAATCATTGCCACTCTACATTTCCACAATCATTGCCACTCTACATTTCCACAATCATTGCCACTCTACATTTCCACAATCATTGCCACTCTACATTTCCACAACCAATGCCTCTACATTTCCACAATCATTGCCACTCTACATTTCCACAATCATTGCCACTCTACATTTCCACAACCAATGCCTCTACATTTCCACAATCATTGCCACTCTACATTTCCACAATCATTGCCACTCTACATTTCCACAATCATTGCCACTCTACATTTCCACAATCATTGCCACTCTACATTTCCACAATCAGTGCCTCAACATTTCCACAATCATTACCACTCTACATTTTCACAATGATTGCCACTCATTATTCACTCTAAATATATATATCATAACAGTATACATTTATTAATACTACAGAGATGTATGCTCAACAACTTGTTGAGAACAAGACACTCTACAACAGCGGTTCTCAACCTTTTATGCTCCTCGACCCCTTTTTACAATCCCCCACTCTGCCGCGACACCCCCCCCCCACACACAAATACACACAGCAATAGAAGAATAGACAAAAACAATCCATTTTTTTTTATGGTCTTTGGCGACCCCTGGCAAATTTTCAATCGACCCCCAAAGGGGTAACGACCCACAGGTTGAGAACCCCTGCTCTACACTATTTTGTCAATCTTTATATTGAAATTGACTCTACCTTGATAAGAAGCTGCACAGGTACAGTCTCAGGAACAAAGTCACTAAAAGGAAACGTCACACACAACTCAAACACCTCTCCACAGAATGCAATATGTGCTGAAAAAAAAAATGTAGTTCACAGCTGGGTCCTGGTAGCAACAAAAAATATGTCAATATTCCTAAATCTTAACCCGATAGCTCCTACCGCAGTACAGTGAGTCTTTTCTGTTTAAGTCTTACAGCAGGATAACGCATTATGAACTGGAAACAGTTTATAAAACTTTCCTATATGAAAAAGCTCATCATGTCTCATTTTGAGCAAAAACTAGAGCGTGGTTACAATTTTTTTTATTGAAAACTGGATGTGTATCACATTTTAAAATATTTTGAAAAGAATATTTCAAACAAAATGTCCCATAGTCACAGTGTATAAGCCCCCACCCAGAAAATGGTGTGTTTTTTTAAGCTTTTTTATATTCTAAAGGTATTAAAAGTATCTATTTTTTAAAACTAGTTATATCATTCTATTTTTTAAAGTTTGTTAATTATTTATTAGTTTTAGTTCTTAAATTTTATTATTTTTTTCAAAATGTTTATTTTTTTAAAGAATTTTATTCAGAGTCGCCCCTCTTTGCTTAGTGTACGGGATGAATTTTTCAAACCAGTAATAGGAGCTTTTAGCTACTTTAAATCAGTAATATCTTTGCTGTGACTACGCTAATGTTTATAGTCCAGGACATTTAGCAAGCACAAGCGAGTCTGAATAAACCTAATTCTGGACCAGGGCTGCAGAGCTTCAAGTCACTCTTTTCAAGGATAGGGGATGCCTAAAACCAAGAGTGCATAGAGTTACAGTTTTGGCCCTATATCTTTCTTCAGTACTTTTAAGACTAGTTGCTGTCTACAAAATTTTATGACATCTAAATGCTTCTTGTTCAGTTGATTGTTATTCTAAACTATACACATTATATGAACACACCATTCTCTTGGTGCTGAGATGATGTATCCACCCAGTTGTTCTCATTAGCTAAGGTCAGGATCTCAAACTGCTTCACAGTCAGATTTAATGTCCATGTATATGGAACAAAGGTGTATAGGTCAGGGGCAGACTTTGAGGACCAGTCCCCAACCAAATCTGAAACAAAAAAAAAAAGGAAGAGTAAGGACTGTCTATGAAAAATGTGAAAATGCAATAACTGAAAAAAAAAATGTATTATCTTTTTCTTAAATTACTCAAGCCATGCTGCTTTTACAACTACCAAAGCTGACCATACTTACATTGTTAAGATGATATATACTCTAAACAAAGTAGACTAGCTACCATTTGACTGAAGTATTAAGGATTATATTTACTTTCATAAATAAATTTAAATATATTGCCATGCTGCTTTTACAACTATCATAGTTGACCATACTTAAATTGTTAAGATATATACTCTAAACAAAGTAGACTAGCTACCATTTGACTGAAGTATTAAGGATTATATTTACTTTCATAAATAAATTTAAATATATTGCCATGCAGATTTTACAACTATCATAGTTGACCATACTTAAATTGTTAAGATATATACTCTAAACAAAGTAGACTAGCTACCATTTGACTGAAGTATTAAGGATTATATTTTACTTTCATAAATAAATTTAAATATATTCAAGTTAGCAATGAGTTAGAGTTTCCTAGCTTTATTGACAGTATGTAAATGGATAAAAGTATCCCTGATCTATAATAATTTTTGATGCATGAGGTGTGTATGCTTACTTCTTAATAAAAAAAAAATGTGAACAAACATTTGGTGGCAAGTTAGGCAATGAGACTATAAAATACAAATATCTTTTGATAGTCCTAACAGCTATCTTCTGAAGTTATTTCTGTCCTCTCCCGATCACCAATACCTCCACTACTTATATTAAGGCCTAAGCTAATCTTTATGTGAACAAAAATTTGGTGACAAGTTAATACAAAGTTGTGAGGTATACAGAAATAGAAAGGAGAAATGAAACTATAAAATACAAATATCTTTTGATAGTCCTAACAGCTATCTTCTGAAGTTATTTCTGTCCTCTCCCAATCTCCAATACCTCCACTACTTATATTAAGGCCTAGGCTAATCTTTATGCATGTGATATACATCTTAACTGGTAAGCATGTTGAGCCACAGCTTATTGTGTAAGTCTGACAGCTATTTGGAAATCAAGGTATCTTAATACTGGTACTATTCATTTGAGAGATTTATGTTTGATATTACTTTGATTCATTCTTTAATTATTTATTTCCTTCATTTGAGCTTGTAAATATTTTACACTTAAATAAATTTAATCACAAAGTTTCTTCAATGTCTTACTAAGAACCTACAAGTTTGTGCATGAATTGAGAGATGGCTACTAGTATTGTAAATATTGCAATTCTTTAACTCTTTGACTGCTGTGGTTTTTTTTTCATAAAAATGCTACTTTTTTTAAAAAAATAAGAAAATGTTCCAAACATGGCTAAAACAAAAATTTATTGTTTAAGTACCAATAATGCTATAGTAACATATTTGGTATCAAAGTAAAGGTAAATGAATGGAGAATGTGAAAATGTAAACATTTTTCTATTTAAATATAAGATACAAATTATAATCTAAATAATATGACACTCAGAAAAAAAAATGGATGCCAACTTTAGAACTTTTGAGACCTAAATTTAGATTTTGTTCTTTGTATTACTGTTGAAACAGCATATTTAGACTATTTACAGCATTTTCAAAAAGAAATCTGATAAAACAGTCAATAAAAGATGATGAATCATTGATTATATTATTATTTTTACCTGTTTTTTTTAGTCTGAAAAAAAGTGAAAATTATTGCGCTTTTCATTACTACCAATAACAATAGATACCAGTACTAAATCTATCAACCAAATGCACTCAAATATTATGTACATTTGAATCAATGGGATATAGATCTAGATTTGTCTTCTTTTTATTTGCCTAGAACATCTTTTATTCTAATACTAGACCAGTGCAAGACATAGGCTAACGAGAGATCAAAGCCTAAATCTCTAACTAGATGAAGGACAATAAAAATCCTAATTCATTTTACTTAAGATATAGACATCTAATAGATCATTATTACTGTTCCTTTGTGATAAATTATGGATTTAGAATACTTTTATACTTTTCTTTTATTTAGTAGTAAACCTTTTGGAGTGCAACTTGAACCAGTATTGTGATGGTGATGATTTTTACCAAAAAGCAATACTAAAAAAAATTGCTAGAAAATATACAAAGAAAAGGCCTAGCATGGTGGATGAATATTGGATTTAGATCTGCCATTTCTGTTGTTTTCATTTATCTTAGGCTTAATTCTATAGGAATCTACAAAGGTGTAAAGATAAAAGCATAGATCTAGTCAACCTTGATCTACATTCAGGACCTAGCCCTATAGTCTAGGTACTTTGATAAAAAATTCAACTTTAATGAATCTAAATGAAACTAGTATAGTTAGATAGATCTTTTTGAATGGAGTTCATTGATACCTCATTTATGCTTCTAGGTTAATTAGAACATAAGTTATGACCATTTTAGTGTCGGAGAATTAGCCTATTAAAATACCCAAAAAATTGTGACCGAAAGGAGGAGCTTATACATTTAAACTGCTATAACTTTTTAACGCTTAAAGATAATGTAATGAAATTTTCCATAGAAATGCGCAATTATGTTCTGATAATTAAGACAATTTTAAATCTGGGATATCTATTAACACTTTTTTGTGTTACGCCCTTGATGTAGGGGTAGGTGTTGAAAAACTACAGAAACAGAATACATAGTCACACATAAATGGTCATAACTTTTAAACCAATAGAGATAATTGAATGAAATTTTCAACAGAAATGCATGTTTATGTGTTATTTATTTCTTCTTTATAATTCTGAGATAGAAGTTGAAACTTTTTTTTTTAATTTCTTAAATGTGGGTCGACATTTCGAAAACGACAAAAAACAAAAAAATGTTGACACTTAAATGGTTATAACTTTTTAACCAATAGAGATATGCAAATGAAATTTTCAACAGAAATGCATGAATATGTGTTATTTATTTATTCTATTATAAGAGAAAGGCTTTAAGAAAAAAAATTTCTTTGTTAACGTGGAACGACAATTTAAAAAACGACCAAAATTTATGTTGGTCATAACTCTTTAACCAATTGAGATATTTAAATGAAATTTTGAACAGAAATGCATGATTATGTGTTATTTGTTTATTCTATTTTAACACTAAGATAATATTTTTTTTGAAAATTTGATTTTTGATAAATGTGGAATGACAAGTTTGAGTTTTTTTCGACAAAATATTATGTTGACACTTATGGTTATAACAACCAAAATTTATGTTGGTTATAAATTTTTAACTAATTGAGAAATTTAAATGAAGTTTTCTAGAGGAATGCATGCATGATTATGTGTTATTTGTTTATTTTATTATAATCTGAGAGAGAAGTTTTCATTATGTTGACACTTAAAATGTTGCAACTTTTTTAGCCGTAAATTACTTTTTAGGCTTTTAACTGAAATGAACAACTTTTTGCTGATACTTATAATAAACTTTGGATGAATAACATGTTGGAAAAACAACACAAAAATAAAAACCAAAAATTTCTATTTCATACTTTGAGAGCTGTAACATTTTAATCTAGACTTTAGAGATAATTATACAAGATTTACAAAATTAAAAAAAATTTAAAAAAAAAAAGAGTATATTTAAATTTACATATAATGTAAATAACAAATATAGATTTCTTGATGTCATCAGTCTGAGTGCGTTTGCAAATGTACGTCAGTATCCAAAGCTTGCGAGGATCATGCATGATTGTTTGAAGATGAACATTGTTTGGGTGTACCCTATCTGTTTTGCTGAAATAGAATAAATACTTTTAATGCATACCAATTTAGGCTTGCTGAAAAGGTAAAATTATCAAGACTTAATATAAATGGTTCATAGCACAATTATCAGCTGTATTGTGAAATTATATTTTTCACATTAAATAAATATAAATAAACATGTTCCCTTAAAATAAAATATATCTAACTATTTGATGGGTAAGCACATAATGGATTTGTTTGTTGTTGGAAATTATCAATTGAAGTACTGTCTCTGTAGCACCTTACAAAAACCTTCAGCAAGTTTTTTAGTGATCTCGATAAATACTTCATCAACAGTCACATTTCTCAGGGTTTTCAGAACGAGATCTTCAGTATCCAGAGTCTGGCCAAAGCAATCACTTAGTATTGAAAGGAGATTCTCTGGAGAATCCACAATGGCCTTTAGTGGCTTTAGTTTGTCAATGCAGACCTTCACATGAGAGATCTAGAAAACAAGAGAATAAATATAATAGCTGCATAAATGGTATCTTTAATTTGTTTCATCTTTCATTTTGTAGATCAGTGTCATCCACGGTCCAGTCAACATCTTGCCAAAAAGCCCTGTTAATAAATATAATAAATGTCAAAAGGGTTGAGACACCTAAAAAGGAATTGTTTTGAAACTATAAAAATGAATTTACAAAAGAAAATGTAAAAGTTATTACCTTAAAAGACTAACCGCTTTTCTGCAACAAGCACAGTGTTGTTCTGTGTTACCTGGCCTTTCAGTAGCCTCAACATCACCTTCAGGTCGCAACTTCTTCACCATACTAGGTCGTTCAGTGCTGTCTTGGGACTTGGATAGGTGTCTTTTTGCCAGCAGCATCGATAGAAATTTTTTTATCCAAGTAGGGTGCAACTAGGTGCCAGCTGCGAGTAATCTTCCTGCAAAAGTTCTTCACATCAGTCATATGCCTTCGAAACTTATTGTCAACAACATCGACATCAAGGCCTGCCACGCCCACATTATCTGGGGAAAATGTAACAAAAAAAAGTTAGTTTTATTTAATTGTGAAAAAAAAATGTTTCAAACAAAATTACACATATGTACAATTTTAATAAAATGCAGTTTAAAGATTTTATTTATAAAAGGATATAAGACATTTAATGTAAAATAGAAGGCTCAACTTCATAAGTCCAAGTCCAGCCAAGCCTTTACTTTAAAATAAATTATCCCAATTATATTACCAGCCATTGCAAGAAATTTAACTAAAAACGAAAAATAATAATTGAACTAGTTTAAAATCATTCTAAAAATTTAAAAAATTGCATTCAAAATCACGGATGACTAAATAAAACTGTTCTTGATGATGGATTAAAAAAAAATCGATCTAACAAAAAAGCTATGCAGCCATTGATAACCATTGAATCTATCATTTCCGGTTAGTAATGGCGGCTGGTTTCGTTTTCTAGCCAAGATACCTGATGCACTGGGTCCGTTTTTACTAATAAAGTGGAACACTTATTGCGATAATATGAACAAAAATAGTTAGATTAGATATTAAGGTACACGGATTGACTTTAAAAAATATGCTTTTCAGAATAATAAAAAAATTATGGATGGTCAACTTACCCCTATGCTCAACACGCTGGAACTCCAATGAAGACGATAGAAAAGCACTGATATAAATCCAAAGAATTAACTGATATCCGATCCTTGAACAAACAAAGGGCTCTGACTATCCTTTTGTGTCTGATTTTGAAGACAAAACCAGACTGGAACGAAATCTCTATTGTTATCGGCTTAAATACTGCCGCACGAATACTACCGGTTCCGGTAACAAAAAAAAATATCGCGCGACCGGAAAATCGAAGTATCTACTATAGTCTAAGGCTAAGGCCTAAGCAAGGCAATACTAGATCTAAGTCTAAATGCTAATAATGTCCAAGTCTGCCTCATCCTATGCTAAATCTTGATCAAGATCTTCATTATTACAATTCATAGAAGTATAAATAAAACAATAAAGCTTCTTCAGTAGTAAACATTGTGGGTGTGTCTTGGACAAGCATAGCCATGATGTTGTAGATTTTTACAGATAAAGAATGCTAAAAAAAAAAAAAAAGAAAATGGGGAAAAAATGCCCACAGTGGATGATTATTTGATGTAGATCTACCATTTCCTTTCTTTTTATTTACCATAAGCTTAGATCTAGAGATATATCTAGATTGACTAGATCTAGAGTCCAAGTCTATAGATAAAAGCTTAGATCTAGTCAATCTCGATCTACAGACTACACCTGACCTACTGACAATAATAGATTTAGATATTAAATATAGATATAAATACGCTAAATTTAGACCTACCTGGATCTAATCCTAATGCTAATCTATATATCTAGATCAAATTCTTCATTATTACTATTTATTTGTGATAAATTTTAGAATAATTATAAAGTTTCTTCAGTAGTCAACATTGTGGGTGTGTCTTGGAATAGCGTAGTCATGGCGACGTTTTTTTAACATTGTAAAAAAAGTAATAAATAAATGTCTAAATAAAGCCAAAAGCTTCTCATTTCTATGTAAACAAAGGATGAAGAACTCTTTTATAAAGTAAAAATAGTTCCACTGTTGTTAGTTAAAAATTTTAATTTAAAAATGCAACGAAACAAAGGTAGGGTAAGAACGTCTATGGGATAGACGTTCCGTGCGTTTAGGGCGGACAGACCGTCTATGGGATAGACGCTCCGCACTCATTGAGTTAACTAAATTGAAATGAACCCACCACAGTATAAAATATATGCAAAATAATTTACTTATTATTTTGTAATGGATCTTTAAGGTTAACATGTCTTACTAAGAACCTACAAGTTTGTGCATGAATTGAGAGATGGCTACTTGTATTGTAAATATTGCAATTCTTTTACTAAATTGAAATGAACCCACCACAGTGTAAAATAATTTTACTTATTTTTTTGTCATGGATCTTTAATGTTAACATAGATAATTAACCCAAAACCTTTAAACTAATGCAAAGCCTACAGTTTAAACAATGATAATTAGAACATATTTAAAAGCTTTTTGATCATGATTTTGGGAATAATTCTAATATAGTGGTAAATTGTAGGTTCCTTCATATGAACATAAAAACATTAACTGAATGTTCCATTAATACTTTCAAAAAAAATAAAAGTTACATTGATGATAAGAAGATCAAATGGAGATATGCTCCAATCCTAAATATCCTAAATAAATATTTATGCTTTATTTATAAACATAAACATTTATCGTTTTTAACATTAAAATTGAAATACCTGAGAAAAACTGTTTCAGGTCATAGATCAGATAAACTAAAGCTTTACAAGCGGTAAAGTCACAACACCAATCTTGACAGGCGTTCCATTCTCTGGGGTATTTAGCAGTCACATCAAACTGAAAAGTATTTTGTTTGTGAGACAGGGGAACACAGGCTAATAAACTGCATATAAAAATAAATCTCTACTAAGCAATCATATAATTCTGGAAAAAAGCTACAAGAGCTTGTACATTTGTAATGACAGAAAATGTCCAAAACAAAATGAGTGGTTCATAAAACTGAGGACTTCATCTTGAAACCTTACAGCCTACAGTCAATGTATGCTTGTGTGTGTAGAAAAATATATAAGCACAACTTTATCAATTCTATGCTAGCGGTTTATAAAATAGAAAAATTATTTTTATTTGTATGCAATAAATGTTATTGCAATAAAAGGCTGGACTGAGTTAAAGCTATATATAGCAAGCTATATTCAAAAGGAGAAATTTTAGAATTTTAATGCACTATATTTTATTTCACTTTTTTTTTCTTATTTTGTCAATACTCTTAAGAGGAAAAATAAAGTTCACCATTTTCAGCAGCTCAGAATTGTATAAATCTTGGGAATTAGATATTTTGAAATTGAAATCTGGGAAATAATCTTATAGTTTGAAGTGTATCTGCACTATTTAACTCCTTTCATGCCATTCTAGTATAAACTCATACAAGTAAGTCAACAAAGGGCTCCAATTACAAATAAAAACAACTAGTAAAGAAACTAAAATTTTTTTTTTTAAATAGTCTTTTTAGGCTTTTAATTAGAGCCAACACTTCATCACTTATCTTAACTTAATGAAAGAGTATACTTAGGCTTTTAATTAGAGCCAACACTTCATCACTTAACTTAATGAAAGAGTATACTTAGGCTTTTAATTAGAGCTAACACTTCATCACCTATCTGAATTTAATGAAAGCGTATACTTACTTCCAGTGTCTCACACTCCAGCAGAGATCTGAAGGGCATACTCGTTGTGGCATCAACCAGCATCAGCTGACCTTTCACCTTTGTCATGTAGCCATCATCCTCTATAATGTAGGGAACAGTCACTTCAATATAGGAACCTTTGCCAGCATTCATGTGTAGAGCATGTGTTATCTGTGAGATGGAACATTACAAAAATGTAGATCATCTCCATAAACAAATAAATAAATCTAATCAACTGAAAGTTCAAAGTTCAAGGAAGCTGTTAAGTCAGATAGTCAACTAGCAGCTAATAATCCTTGTTCAGCATACTAATACTTTGTTGGGAGGCACGGTGGCTGAGTGGTAAAGTGCTTGGCTTCTGAACCGAAAGTCCCTTGTTGGAATTTCTTTATGATACCAATGAGTCCACCCAGCTCTAATGGGTACCTCACATTAGTAGTGAAAAGTAAAAACAGTTGGTTGTTGTGCTAGCCACACGATGCTTTCACTAACCATATGCCATAGAAATAGATGACCTTTACATCATCTGCTTAATAGATCACAAAATCTGAAAGGGGAACTTTACTTTTTGTAAGGGGTACTTCTTGGACCTGCCAAGTAAGCTTTTTAACTGAAAAGGAATATCAGCTGAAATAAAAATTTTCCAATCTATGATGTAAGCACGGGTGCACATCGGTACGTCTGCTCTGAAATGCGCAAAACATAGCAGACAGCTAGAAAGGTACAATACTACAAGTCAGTGCTGTCTTTAAATAAGGTTTCTTAAGCACAAATTTTCTCCTTTTCTGTTGATTATTATATCCTCAATATGCTTTAAAATGGATCTCTTCATATTTTGGGTATAGATAAGTACTTTTTATCAAATGTTTAGTCAAGCAATCTGCTGTTTACCTGCTAACCCTAACAAAATATAAGATGGGGTCCAAAAAAAAAAGCATTCACAATTTCTCTGATAGAAACAGAATGGACCCCATAGCCAAAAATAATATTTAAGTTCTCAACACTTAACCAATGTCTTAAATTGATACTTAACCCTAACAAGATATAAAATGAGGTCCAAAAAAACATTCACAATTTCTCTGAAATGAAACAGAATGGACCCCATAGCAAAAAAAATAATATTTAAGTTCTCAACACTTATCCGATGTCTTAAATTGATACTTACAGAGTTTTTAGTAAAGAGAATGTCAATTGCAGATATGGCATTGATGGTCATTTTGACCTCCAGAGACTTAAACTGACGCTTCTCTCCAGGCTGAGCTCTCTTGGTGGGCAGCAGTGATTGATAGTCAGGAGGGAAAAAGAATGACCAGATCAACTCTCTGTAATAATGAACACATGTTAAGTAGCTTAGAGTCTATTCACAAAATTTTAAAACCAAAATACACAATAAGAACACACATTTTGTTTTGGTAATAATTACTAACAAAAAAGCTATGGTATACTAGAAAGTAATTTTTTCAAAAATTCCTCTTTATTGATCAGATTTATAATTTTTAAAATAATAATTGTATATTGTTATAACCCTATTCGCGACGCAAAAGGGTTAACTGTGTGTGATCGGCTGACGTATTACAGGCCAGTAATACAGTTTAGTGTGCTATATTGAAAGACAAGGGACAGTACTGGCATGAACTTTGCACGTGAATAGCGCCTGTGTTATGGTCATCTGATCATAGGCCTGCGCAGACCAGAGACACAGTGTGTAAGAAAGCGGCAGTTCAAGACCGGAGAGCGTTGAGACCGGGACTGTTAGTCGGCCATGAAGTCGGTCCTGGTGCAGTCCTTCAGTGAAACGTACGAGTCCAGGAAGAGACAGTAGAGTTTATTAGTTTAGTTCGGTGATGTACAGTCTAATGTTGTAGCAGTTGATTGTGTTGCCAATTGTGTCGTATTGACTGTTTGATTTGACCCTTATTAAAGTACCAGATTATTTGGAGCCTTGTTGTCAAGTTCTTGATGTGTTGATGTGTTGTGTTGTGTTTAGCAGTGTTTACAGAAGGCCTAATTAGGAGAGAGAAGCATAACAATATGAAAGATAGATTTTGTGGTAGTTACTCATTAACTAAGTCAACAACAAAAAAAAAAAAAAAAAAAGAAAGACATAGTACTAGACCAAGTTAGCATGCCCACATGATTCTCACCTTTGTCGATCAACCCAAGGGCCGTAGTTGAAGTCTGTATTTTTACCACACTTTATGTCAACACCAATGCAAGGGAATGTTCTTTTAACAAGCACCTCACCATCCGCCATTTGAATCTGTTCCAGCTCATGTTGAACTATTCCTGTTAAAAGGAACAAATGCTTGAACAAAAATATTCAAACCAAGTTAAAATGCTGTGTTGTATAAAGGACTAAGCTATTGTCTTTAGAACCAAGAAAGACGCCCACAAAGTCTTTCTAAACTATCAATTACCTGGCTCATCCTGATAGTAATAAATCTCAACATGATTAGACAACATCACAACAAAACCTTCTCCCATGAAACGTGGAGGTCTGAGGAGAAAATAAAGTGTTCTCAAGTTATACAAATGGTTGCTAAGCAAAAAAAAGAGTTCATATTTAATATATGATCAAAAAGATTTATGGATCCATTATAATACATTCGGTGAGGAGGCGCAGTGGCTGAGTGGTAAAATGGTTGGCTTCTGAACCAGGGGTCCTAGGTTCCAATCCTAATGAAGACTGGGATTTTTTTTTTCTGATCTTTAGGGCGCCACTGAGTCCACCAAGCTCAAATGGGTACAGGACATAAGTTGAGGAAAAGTAAATTGATAAGTCATTGTGCTGACCACATGACATCCTAGTTAATCGTGAGGCTCAGAAACAGATGACCTTTACATATATGCCCAATAAATCTCAAGGTCTGAAAGGGGAACTTTTACCTTTTTCTTTACACTAGGAGAAGAAATCAACAAGAGTTTATCTAGATGCATGTCCACACTTAGACATACATACTGAAGAAGCTCTACATACTGTGAATCAATGAAAGCTAACATATTCAGACACACCATTAGAAGAGATAACTTCATCAGCTGAGATAATCCTTAAGAGTACAGTAACAGAAGCATGCAAACAGGGTCAGAATTTGGTTGGATAAAGTGAAGTGGATTACTAATGCGGATAGCTTGTGTCCAGGAGGAATAAAGAGCTTTGATAGTATAGACTCCCACACTCACCCAACACATACACACAATGCAAGTGATGGGTTCAATGAAGATGAAGATGAATAATTCTTTAGGTTTATTTGTTTTGAGTTTTTGGTGTTTTCTTGCTTTTGTTAATCAAACTAGTCTTCTTCTTCTAGCCAGATTTTTGCAGCTGAGCTGTAAGCTTTTTTGCAGACTGTGCCAAGGAAAACTAGTGTGCTGTTCTCTTCCGTTGTTCAGCACTGCTGTACAGGGTGCTGGTTATGTTGGGCTGTAGTGGTAGTAGGGTCTGCCTAAGGTGGATTAAGAAGGGGAAATCAAAGAGGATAAGGTTTACAGTTTCATAAGGGTGGGTGCAGTGTCTACAAAGGGGTAGGTTAGTGGGATGTATTTTGTTAAGATGGTAATTTAACAGAGGTGTGTGTCCTGTTTTTAGTTGAAAGATTGTACATTGCTCTTTGCAGGTGAGGGAGTTAATACTGTCCAGTTTGTTTGGTATGGTCATTTCGTTGTACAATAAAACTAGTAAAATTTTATTTTGTAATTGTAAGCATAGGTTACTGTATAATTAGCATTTAGTGCATATCCTGCACACAGGTTACTAATTACTGATGCCCTAGTTGCTTATCATGCCAGCAGAGTTAATTACATATGTCATAACTTACTCATCCTGAACAGGTCCATTGTATTTGGGACTTGGCACCAGCATGATCCTAGTGTTCTCTAAGTCACATTTTAAGATGTGCATAAACTTATCAAAAACTGTAGACGCTGGCTTGGTGGTGTACACCATATTGCACTTATCAAACTTCAACAGACAACTGTAAGGCATCAAATAATTCCCAAACACCCAGCGCCCCTGCAGACAAGAAATCAATTGAAAATTGAATGGAAATATAGTTTCAACTCTCATCTGTCACAAAATGATGATGTATAATTGTGAGGTAATTATAACTGTGCCTAATAAGATATCAAAAGAAAGTCAATCATTTTATAAGGCCAATGAAGTGAAATTTCTAAGCCGATGACTATCTGAAAGGTAATGTGGCTGTGAGGTTAAGCGCTTGGCTTCTGAATCGGGGGTCCCAGGTTCTAATCCTGGGATCTTTGGGCACCTCTGAGTTCTTCCATCTTTAATAGGTATCCGACATTAATCGTGGAAAAGTAAGGTGGCTGGTCGTTGTGCTGACCACATGACATGCTCGTTAACCATGGTCCACAGAAACGATGACCTTTACATTATCTGCCCTACAGCGCTCAAGAGCTCTGAAGAAGGAACTGAATCAAAATTTTAAAAAATGACTATCTGCCTATTACTTCATTTGAGTCATGCCCTGTATCTGTTTTAAGCTAGATGGGCCAGGTACTTTATTACCCAAAAACATTTGCATAAATCTTGATCTCCACCTAGACTCAAACTCTTAGCCTCAAAGTTTTTTTTAAGTTCAAGCTGCATCACTTGACTATAGATTAACAAATTATTTTAAGAACTGGTGCTTTAAAAGGGGAAAGATTTCACATCTATTAAAAGCATCCCTGATCTGAAGTTTCATAAATGATAAGAAAATCTAATTTTCTATGTACCAAAGGTAACTGATAGATCCAATTTCTGTTTTAATAATTATATTTGGGGCAAGGGTAAGTGGGTCTGATTACACTTGATTTTCCTTAGCTCTGAGTTTCAGGCTTATCTGCCTTCCTCACATTTATTATTTTCGCTACAAAGTAAGAAATTCCAAAACTGGCTTTTTCAAACTAAAAGAATTAATGTTGAGCTAACTTCTCCAAAGAAAAAATTCCAAATTCTTTAAAGAAAACCTTTATTGTAAATTAAGAATAATGTCAGGTATCCATTAGATCTGAGAGGCCCCCTAAAGATCCAGAAATTAAAAATCCCAGTATTCACCAGGATTCAAACCTGGAACCCCGGATCAGAAGCCAAGTACTTTACCACTTAGCCATCATGCTTCCAATAAGACATTAGCTTACAAATAATTAAACTTAAAAGGTAGTGTCAATGAATACAACTTACAGAGGATATTTCTATTTTTGTGACTGGAATCAAATCTCTCCAATGTATGTCTTTAAATCTGAAATTTAAAATACATTAAATGAAAATATTCATTTATGAAACTTGTACTTGGACTCTATTTCAACCTAAACATAGCCAAATGAGAAGAATGATTTCAGCTGAATATTTCCATGTAGCAAACTTGAGCCAAGTTGATACAAATAACAAACCTTCCTTTAGCCTTGCTTGTGTCAGGTGGTGGGGAAGTCTGACTAATGTCATCAGTTTCTCCTCTAAAAATTCTTTCTAACCGTTCATAAACTTTGGATTTATTGTACACATGAAATTCAAAGCCCTCCAAAAACAGGGACATCCTTGTCTCCATGTGTGATAAATCTGTAAGAGCAGAATGTTCACAAGTCAAAACGCATACAGGTACTCTACCATGAGATAGCTTTATATATGCATTGCACACAGGCTTGGCAAGAAGTCTGCTTTGAAATTACAAGGTAGGAAAAAAAAATATGCCTAGAGGTTATATGATTATATTATTAATATAAAACATTTTTCAAGCCACTTAAAAAGACCAAAAAAAAATTGATTTTTAAACTTTGGTAATAGTGATGAGAATTGGAAAAGTGAAGAGCCCTTACCTAATAATCATAAAGCTAAATAAATGTTTAACAAAGGCATTTTATAGCCATCTAAACAGATTTTACTTTTCACCACAAATTCAAGTACTAATTGAAGCTATTTAGATTCAGAGATGCACTACCAAATGCAAAAAGGAAAGTAAAAATCTGTAATCTCCATTTAGGATTCTTTCAAGAATTTCAGTTTGCATCCTATAACTTTGACTTTTACTAAATTATTATAACTTTTCTAACTATTCATTCATTAAGATCTCTCATAATAAAACAGAACAGCCATGTGTATTTTCCTAATAAAACAAAACAGCCATATGTATTTGCATACTAAAACAGAACAGCCATGTGTATTTTTGTAATAAAACAGAATAGCCATGTGTATTTTTCCTAATAAAACAGAACAGCCATGTATATTTTAATACTAACTAACATTACATTTAAATAACAAAATTTGGTTATACAGATGCCAATGATTTAAAACAAAACAAAAGTGCTACTCTATTCACTAGTACTAACTACCTTCAGTAAGTTCTTTGTAGACATAAGGTCTCCACCACCTGAAGATGAGCCACCCGTACTGCACTCTGATAGAAAAGTCTTCCGTCACTAGATGCACATCTCTAAACATAACTTTACCCGACAGTAAAGAAAAGGAAAATGAACCTGAAAAGTATAAATAGTTTATTAGTACCCAGATCACTGATCCATGTTTGTTTATTTCCCTCAAAGGGAAGGGTAAATTAACATAATCAATGTAAAGGTAAGGGCTTGTAGAGTACCTGGTTATGGTAACTTAGTAAATATATACTATACACATAGCACATTTTAATGTCAAACATATAGTTTAATTTTGTTGCCAGGGTTATGAATACAGTTGAATCTGGTTAATCAGACCAGCTGGTAATTAGGACCAAAGTAATCCCATCCTACTAGAGTCAACTGTATTATTAAAGAGGACACATAAAAGCTCCTTGATCTGGATCTGTATGGAAATATACATGCATTAGGCACAAGTGGAGGGTATTTTAATAAGGACTCTAAAAAGGGGGGACTGACTCATTCAAACAAAAGTTAAATGTTGATTACATCAAAATAAGAAAAAACAAAATTCAGTCTTCGTTTTTTTAATTTCATTTTGTTAATAAGAATTCAGCTTTTGGTAAGTTCTATATTATTCTTAGGCCATGATTCTTTGTATTATCTTGATAGTAAAAAGAATGCCAGAAGGTCGACTTCCACAAGACATTCTGTATGGCAAACTAAAGGAAGGCAGGAAAACCACTAGTCGCCAACTTTTACGGTATATGGATGTATTCAAATGTGACATGAAGCTCTTCAAAATCAACACTAGCAGCTGGGAAAAGTGATACAGGATAGATCCACATGTAGAGCGAGCATAAAGGAAGGGTCCTGGATTGCAGATGCCATAGTAGAAAATGGGTGAAAATGCAACTGCGCCTGGTGATTACATATGCCCAACCTGTGACTATCAAAAATTGGCCTCTTTAGTCACACAAGAAGTTGCAAAGGGAAAAGATTGTCTCTCAAGAGGTAAAATGCCACAGAGATTAAAATAAAATGGTGACTAAGGATAACTTGCCTAGTTTAATGTGTCCATATCTAGCTAGTTTGTTGATGATTGCTGTGATAATCAGACCTAATACTCGACTATTATAGTATGTCAGATAAATAGTCCATGCATAGGCTGCAACAATGGCAATCAGCATAAAGTAGCCAGATGACTCAGGAAGCTCTTTCTCCAACCTGTTTCAAAATTTGAACACTTATTTTAGCATCACAGGAAAATATATCTAAGGATTAATTAATTGTTTTAAAACAATTATAACAAATATAAAAAAACAATTAGACATAAATCATTGTAAACTATATGTACCTTGTAAGGATGGACTCATTGCTTGATGTTTTCATCATTTTTGCAGACTTCTTTAACTGCCAATGATGTTTGAATTTAAATTATACCCATTTTTACTAGAATCTGTACTCACTATTTTATTCAAATCTGTGAAAATTATAAAATACAATTTTTTTCAATTATTATGTTTCCTGCATATGTGAAGAAAATAGTAACGGAAGTAATCTGAAACAAAACATATGTTTTCCTACTTTCTAAGCTTCTGAAATGCATTTTTTTTGCATCTACGAAGCTCTTTCCCTCATAAATAGTTAGTAAAACCCAGGTCAAATAAAGCTGAAGTAAGAAGGGGTGGAATGGGCCAATATTGAAGCATTTTTATGTAGAAATGCATTCTCCTGGCCAAATTAAGGATGCAACACTGGTTAATACTTTAATGTGAGGGACATTCAAAGTGCATAGATATAGCCCACTTACATCTGTAATGGGTGTTATCATGGTAAAATGATCTTAGTGTTAAGATGTCTTGTGGCTGACCTTTTTGTTTTTTTGTTTTGCGAAAAATGGCAAAAAAAGACCTTGCTTGTTAACTGTTGGCTATAGAAACATATGACTTTAACATCATCTGCCCTATAGATCACAAGAGGGACTTTTTTTTAAGACTTCTATAAGATAAAAACTTTTATCAGAATGTTTCACTAGATTTTTTATGTGCTATGAAAATGTTGGTCAAAATGTTTCACTTTAATTTTAAAAGCTAATATATCCTTATTAATGTTTTACTAGTCTTTTATGCCGCTTAGAAAAGTTTGATCAGAATGTTTCACTAGACTAGGTCATTGTTCTGGCCATATGACACCCTGCTTGTTAACTGTTGGCCATAGAAACAGATGACTTTAACATTATCTGCCCTATAGTTCACAAGATCTGAAAGAGAATCTTTTTTTTTTTAGATTTCTATAAAATAAGCAGTTTTATTAGAATATTTATATTTGTATGTTTTATGCAAAGCTTTGTCAAAATGTTTCTCTTGTTTCTTATAAGCTGTAAAAAGTTTTATCATAATATTTCAATTGTATTCTATGCACTTGGCAATGTTTGATCAGAAATTTTCACTACACTCCTTTGTGCTTTACAAAATTTGATAATGTTTCACTAGTGTTATGGAGTGGGGGGGTGTTTCTATGGTGACAATGGGAAAAGGTTAGCGATTGGTTGTGAATGATGCAACATAGTTGGCATTGTCATCATTTGGTCTAAGTTAGAGGAGACGACTCCGGAAATTGAGACTGAAAGGTTGTGCTATTGCAATGAGTTAGATTTTGTTTAAAAATATTATTTCTCAAGTCTACTACATATATTTCATTTTATCACAAGTTGATTTTGCCTGTATATAAATAAAGTTATATTTAGCATTGTTCACCAGAAAATTATCAAGTTATTTGAGATTTCATTAGTTATGATATATTACCCCTACAATGGTTTAGTTATCTACCAGCAGTTTGGTGCTACACGTCACCGACCAGCAACAACAACTAGACATTTATGCACTTTACAAAGATTAATAAGAATTTTCCACTAGACATATATATATGCGCTAAACAAAAGTTTTATCAAAATGTTTTACTAGTCTTCTATTTAATATAGTTTGATTAGAATGTTTCACTAGACATCTATGAACATATCAATGTTTAATCAGAATTTTTCACTAGACTCCTATGCAACTTACAAAGTTTGATCAGAATTTTAAACTAGATGTATACGCACTTAACGAAGTTTAACCCTTACCAGTTCTTAATATTTTTTAATGAGTTGGCAGCCTGGTCTGAATTAAATTCTAGCTGATTCATAGCATTTTACAAGTAAAGCAGAAAAAAACAAATCCAGTTAATTTTTATGCAATATTTTATTTAATAACAAAGTTTGATTAGAATGTTTGACAAGATTTTTTTTTTTATGTACAAAATGCAGTTCACCCTGACCAATTCTTTCTTTCTTTATTTTCTTCTATCAATTCCAAGGCTTTAAGTTTAAATATAGATCTAATATCTATGTTACTATTTTGTTAGTATGTTAAATAGATCAAATTATGCCTACACACTTACAAGCTGCTCTTTCCTCAGGGCCCATCAGTTTCTCATGAGTGCAGCGTCCATCAGTTGACCACCATTGTTGTTACCAAGAAATATCAAGTTCAGGCACCATACATGGCTCTCATACATAAACCCCTCACCGCCTTTGTAGAAAGAACTAGATCTAGATCATAGACATCTATCTATATCTAATTCGAAGAAACTAATAGTAGTCTAATTAGATCTAGATAGTATTATAATTAGTCAAGACTTCTTATCTTATAATTCTTAGAAAATGCAGACAGTACTTCAAAGAAGAAGATGATTACGCGTGTTCCTAGACTCTAGTAGTACTCAAGAGTAAAATAGTATAATAGAGAATTCTCTTCTAAACTCTAGACTCTTGGACTCTATCTGAGTTATGAGTATGAGTACTATGAGTATCTGAGTATGTCTCTAAGTCTACCTATAGAGTGGCTATAGCCTATACTCCTATACTATAGATCTACTAGCTTGGCCTAGGCCGAGGCTATCTAGTTAAAGTATAGTATAGTCTTTTTTAAATTAATAAAATTAATTCAATTAATTGTAATTGTTACAACTTAAATTCACATTGTAACTTATTGTTATGATTGTAATTCAAGTAATGTAAGTTTAAAGTTACACAGATAAAATCATAAATGAGTTAAGAATCATTAAGAATGTAAAGACTAACTCTAGATAGTAGAGTCTCAGACTGAGTCTAGATAGACCTAGAAATAGTAGAAAATACGGAAATACACTTAAATTAAATGAGACACAGACAGAGACGATTAAGACGACTAGAGTAGAGTAGTAGACTCTAGACTAGACATTAAGTAGAAGTCTAAAATCTAAAAGTAAAAGATCTAGAATATCATTTTGACCATTCAGATATAATAATAGGTTAAACTGGTTCAAAGATTTGATAGATTAGAATGTTGTCTAGATCTAGAAGATCTAGATATCTATCATTTGTCTTAAATCTATGAATTCCCTTTAGTCACTTTAGTTAGGTAGTTCGATAAAAAATTCAAACTCACAATATACTAATAAAACCTATATGGTTGAATAGGGATTGAAAAAATATTTCCAACCATATTAAATTTATCATTGTATGACAAGTGGAAGGGGAGATATTAATTTTTATTTGAGAGGGGGAAAGTCTTGATTTTTTAGATCCATGTCATTTCTGTTCACTACCGGAAGTTGAATCAAACTGGGAAATAGGTCAAGAGTATTTTTTTGTTTGTGCTGCCAATTTATCTAATTTTGTGACAAGAATGATCCTCAATTTTTTTCTAATTTTGTTTTGAGTTTCTCTTTATTGCATGTAACATTGAATCAATTTTGAATGTATTGATAGGATTAATAATTATTATTTAAAGAAATATAAGTGTACTCTTAATGAATATATAGTAAAACACTATTTGTAATTGAAAAGTACTTATGTTTGTTAAAAATTCATTTTGAAAGATTTAAATCTTGAAAGAGAATTTTTTTTTTATTTAAGTGTCTGGTATCTATACTTTTAAAGTATGAATTAATTATTATGCTGAAAATATTATTTAAAAAATTGAAAAGTAATGCTTTGATTTTAAGTAATTTTTGAAGAATGAAGTAAATAATTTTTAAATCTATATCAAATCTGCAACACAAGTTAATGAAGAACATAATTAATATTATGAAAAGAATAGATGCATTCTAAATATTAATACCTAATGCATGATTTTATATAAGAAAAATGTCTAGATATTCTATTTTATGGGTTGATTATTAATCAAAATAGATTTTTTTTATTGCAACAAATGTTTGTTGTTGTTTTTTTGGAAATAAAATAGCATATTTACAATCATAACAGACATCAGCAAATCAATCAAATAAAATTAAAATACATTTAAGGAAATGTAAAATATTATCACAATTAAAGAATAATTATAATCTCAGCATCATCCATAATTTTTCTAATAGGCTATGGGTAATCTCACAGATTCTTAGATTATTTGCTGTTGTAAACAATATATTTTCTTTAAGAATAGGCACTCCAACATCTTTCAAAGCAGCTTTTATTTCATTTGCCATTTCATTTCTTGCTCATCTGTCCACACTAAATTAATTAATCCATAATAATTTCCCCACATCTTTTTCTTGGTAAACAAAAAGAAAATTTATCTCTTGCTCATCTCTTTTTTAGTGCAATAATAATTTCCCCACATCTTTTTCTTGGTAAACAAAAAGAAAATTTATGTCTTGCTCATTTCTTTTTTAGTGCAAAGATAATGCAAGCGTTGTTGCCATTGACTTTTGTCTTACCATCTAAAAATAGCCATTTTAGCATTTGGTGCTTTTCATGATAATAAATTAAAAAACCTAAGATTCTTTCAGCCCAAGTATTGTGGTGAAGCACATTTTTTTATACATACTAATGGGCCTGATAAATCCCTTTGTAATGAGAAACTCATTAATATGCCCAGTGTAGACTGAGGTATAGTTTGATTTAAAAATTGAGTGGAGTTTACTAACAGTAGAGATATCATGATTTGATAATTAATTTAGAGGACAACTAAAAGCATTAATCTGAGAGTTAAATAGAAACTCTGGTGCATCTAGCAATTTTTAATGCAGTGTAAAGTGTCCTTGATGTTTCACCTAAATGTGAAAAACAAACCTTAGTATTGCCTTTAATAATGTAATTCAATTTCTTATATTTTTGTATTTAACAATAATAGCTATATAATATTTTAATCAAAAAATCTTAAAATTAATAGTAATAAAATATAATAATAATAATAGTAAAAAAAAATTATAGTGAAATAATAATAACCTAACTAGAGTAGTTGATAATTATATGATGCAAACAAAGCTTAAATTCTATGAACATTACAAATGACTAGTGGTACAAACTTATTTAAAAGATAAATAAGAATTTTTTAAAATTGTATAGATTACATTAAATCATATATTGTATTGAATTGGAATAATTAGAAAATTATTTAACCTTATGTAAAAATAATTAATTTTATATATAGATTAATCAATTGTTTTTAAAAAGAAATTATTCAAATCATAGATGGTTATAAATAGGGGGCCGATTGAGATGGATTTAAATACGTACTGACAGTGATGGATGTATATATGTTTTAGCAAAGCTCTTGTTTTCATGGATAATTTTGTTTCTGCCAACTTGTCCAAAAATATAGTGTTCAGTGCTGAAAAATGTCAACTATCGATAATTGGTCACATATTTGAGTGAATCGAGAGGACTTCACTCGAAGACGTTTTTCTAATTAAATCTGATTGAAAATATGCTTCTAAGTTATCAATTACGAATCTTTAAGTAATTACCAATATGAGCCTCTTTTAAAAAGGATGAAACACGGATTATTTCAATTGACAAACATAAAAACAAAAATATGCAGTCATTTGATCTTCATTTTAATAAAAACAAGCCAACACTGGAATAATCGGGACATGCCATTTGAAAATATTAACATTCTAGAGCACATTGAGCACAAATTTTGTACAAAAAAAAAATAAAAATGTAATTTTACTATGAAATTCAAAATACCAACGTTTATGGACCTATGCAGGTTTTATATGAAAAATGGAATACTACTTCCGGTGTTTATACGCGGATTTCGAACTCACTACTTTAGTCTATTATTTATTATTTTATAGAATAAGTTTATTATCAAGAACAATATCAAGAAGACATATTGATAAAAACCCAGAAAAGTAGTCGTGATATTGTTGATGTCTAGTTAATGCTTCTATTTTGGATCTAAATACAGAAAAAGTGCGTTTGTTACTTAAAAGCTTTATAAATAGTTTAAATTTTTACAAATATTTGTTTGTATTATTTTTTATTTTTTTGCATGTTTCGGATGTCTTAAATTCAGAATTGAAGTCAAACCTCCCGCAGGACGACGAGTGATGGCAGTGTCAGTGGGCAGGAGGGTATGAACCTTGAGCCATCTAAACGACCGAACGACAGATCAGCACGCATAACTGAATAACGCACGACCAAGCAACCATTTGTTTCCTTGTATGAAATGTATGCATCAGTACAATTATAAAAGTTTTTTTTTTAAAGTCCAAAATGGAAATTGCTTTATTTATTTTAACTGTATCCTATATTAGACATTAATTTTATTAGTTTTCCGGTTAATTAGTAACTAGATGATTATCCTGGCTGGCAAGGCATAATTTTAATTCCTGTTGCCTTTTATATATATTACAAATGCCCAGCCTGTGACTGCAGTTGTATATCAAGGATTGGCCTCTTTAGTCACACGAGAAGTTACAAATTTTAGACAAATTAACCCCAACCAAATCATTGAAATCGTCTCTAAGTAATCTTCAAGGGGGGTCGCAACTCTTGGGTTGAGAACCGCTGGACTAGGTCTTCAGAATCTATCGTCTTTTAGTCAAACCATTTAGCAAAGGAGGATCACCGAAAGTAAACAAATCAGACAAATAAAGTACAAGCACGTCAAAATCAATGTCTAGAATCTAGATCTAGAGGCTAGTAGAGTACACTATAGCTAGATTCTAGATTGACTTACTTAGATTTAGTCTTAAAAAGTCTAAACTTTGTTTCACTAGAGTAGACCATCTACTAGTAGAGTAGTAGTATTACTAGTAGTAGACAACTTATTGACAAGAAGTTGAAGAAGTGAGTCTCATGATATCATCATTGATGATGATGATAATGATTCTACTTCTAGTACTACTGTCTAGTACTGTAACTGTCAGTACTGTAACTTAGTGTGAAACTGTACTAGTATTATACTAAGTTATAGTAGTAAGTAGACTCTCGTCTCTATTAGTTTAAGTTGCTAGTTCTAGTGTCTAGTACTACTACTAAATGTAGATCATCTCGTACAGTTTCACTAAGTTACAGTACTGACAGTAGTACTAGAATTAGGTACTAGAATCATGAGACTCACTTCTTGTCAGTAAGTTGTCTACTACTACTCTACTAGGCTACTTAGAGTGACTTAGACTTAGACTACTAGTAACCTACTAATCTACTAATATTACATTATAATGATCATTATGATTATAATATTATTAGTATTAAATTACTAAGACTAATCTGATATCTAAATCTAGACTACTTCACTAGAGTAAGAGTCACTAGCTAGGGCTAGGTCTAGAGTTAGAGATACTCAGATAGACTTATGACTTAACTGACTTATGATAAACTATGATATTAATTATTATTATAATTACTAAATATTATTAAACTCTAGGTAAAACTTTAGAGTATCTAAGTCTAGAGTAATGTAATCAAGTAATGAGTTTAAGTTTAAATGAGTAACTAATACACATAGAATACCATTGACAATTGAGCCTTGAATTGACTTGATTGACCATTCAGACTTCAGACCATTGATGATTGGCATTTATGATTATCCCCTTGCCATTTTATTTTTATCATAGATTCTAATCTAGATCTAGATTCTATAATAAAGTGCCAAGTTCGATCACATTAAGCCCGCTGGCAGCATTTTTCACGTTTGGATTTTTTATAGCACCCTAACAATCTGACCTATGAAAAAACTGAATTCCTTGTCCTTTTGTCTATAAAAATAGATCTGATTTAATGTATCACTAGGCTTAGTTAAAATTAAATATGAGGTCAAAGAGGTGTAGGGTGGGTATTGCCAAGCATATTTTCCCTCAATCGGATTTCTCCCCTAGTTAGTAAGTTCGATCGGGCTGATGGAAGGCTCGATCAGATCAAAGAAAATATATCTAAAACGTTTTAATCTTTAATTTTCACTATGAAGTCATTTTCTTTTTACTCCAGCGCAAGAACACCATTTACTGCCACCTCTCTCATGCTCCACAGCTCCAAATAGTCTCTTTGAGCTAATGAGCCATCAGACTTAAACATAGCCATAAGCCCATGACCCATCTCCTTCACTATCGGGTAGTAAAAAATAATAATTCCACACCTCTTGAGATTGACCTCATCATGAACTTAGCCTTTACAAGGCAAAGGAAATAGTATGTGTTGGAAGGGAAGCAAAAAGGTGAATGCACAGTAGCAATATAGTAGTAATTTGGTTAACATTCAAATAAAAAAGTTTTAGCAATAAAAACTGAACCGATCGAACCTCTATACAAATCGGGGCTGTTCGAGCTTTGCACTTTACTATAGATTCTAGTTAATCTACAGACATTTCAGCCAGTTCAGGACAGAAGAATAAAAAGTAAAGAAGATTAGCTGTAGACAGAGATTAGCTGTAGACAGAGAATCTGGATCTAGATCTAATAGATATACATTATAAAACATTGAACCATAATTTACAAATAGAAAAACAAAACCTTTGAAAAAGACTCTGCAAGACTACTGTCAAAGTATAGAGTAGAGGCACATTTCAGTTCTTATTTCATATCTAGACCAAATTTGTACAAGTGCTACTTCTCCCCAAGTGCCATCATGATTACAGCATTAGAGAATCATTATTTATGATTATGGGTTGTCTAAATTCAGCCAGGAAGACCAATGACTTAGCAGAGTTTAAGACATTGAATTGATTAACATGCATGACTAGATTGACACATGAAATGCGTAGGACTCTAGGACGTAATTGTCTTCTTTTTTAAGTAACGTCTGTAATATACAAGATAGGACTAGGGCTAGAACTTTATAGAAAGATTATAAAATAGATACTAGATGTCAATGTCTAGAGTCTAGAATCTATTGTAGTCTAGATCTAGGTTAACAATTAAAATTTAAATAGTAAATCTAACTTTTTAAAAAATCCATTCATTCATCATTGATTGATTCACTGTTAAATTTCAGATTCATTTACAAAAGTCATGCACATAAGAATTCTAGAAACTAGACTGTGTAGAGTATAGTCTACATATTGAGATAGATCCATCTAGATTATATTGTAGATTTAGATCTAGAGTATAGGGGGTGCGGTGGTCAAGAGGTTAAGTGCTTGGCTTCTAAAACTGGGGTCCTGGGTTCGAATCCAGATGAAGACTGGGATTTTGAATTTCGGGATTTTTAGGGCGCCCCTGAGTCCACCCAACTCTAATGGGTACCTGACTTTAGTTGGGGAAAGTAAAGGCGGTTGGTCATTGTGCTGGCCACATAACACCCTGCTTGTTAATCATTGGCCAAAGAAACAGCTAGTGACCTTAACATCATCTGCCCCAATAGATCGTAAGGTCTGAAAGGGAAAACTTTACTTAGATCTGAGTATATAAATATTGACTTCAAGATTATAGATCTAGAATAATCTAGATTTCAGAAATCTAGACATTAGATATCTCCAGAGAGATCTATCATTAAAATGATAAATTCTTCTAGAATATATCTATCAAATATTAAGTCATGTTTTTTTGGTTTGGGTGTTCCTTCAAAATTTAAGATTATATGTACTGAGTATACATCCTCTAGCCAAAATCTTCCTAGTGTTCTGTTGTCACAGATGACTATTAACATACTGTAGACATTAATCAATAATAATAACAGACTTTGTGTTAATACCAGTAGACATAGAAAACTATCTTTTTTTATTACGTCACATCCTACTTTCTCACAAAACATTCACAATAAACAACATATTAGCACACCTAGTTTACCATCATCAATCCATCATCCATTTGATTGTGGGCTTGAGAGTTAGAGGCTCAAATCCTCTTGTAAAAGGCCTTCACCCTGGACACAAACCCAGAGCACCCATATTATCCAGCTGAGTAGTACACAAATCTCACCATACACAGGTCAAGAACTTTTGGATTCCCAGACATGTTGTGTTGTAAATCAGCAAGTCTGGGCCCATAAAAACAAATGTATTACACAGGGTTACCTCTTCCTCACTGCAGCAGGGGCACAGTAAGTCAAAATTTGACATGTAATGTGCAAAATATAAACCAATAGGACAGTGGCCCATCCTGCTCTTTGCTATAAAATGTTTGTTCAGGCCTGGACAACCTCAACCACAGGAAGGCGTGGTCAGGCACATCAAGTGCTTTCAGACTCCACAGGCTTTTAGGGACTTGTCCCAGCACTCAAACCATTTTTCCATTTCTAACATTAAGATAGTTGCCATAGCATCATGGCATGATGGAAACTCACCGCCTGCTTGGTAGGTGATGTTAGCCCTCCCTGGTAGACCAATGAGTCTGCAATATTGTTGCCAGTCACACCAGTGTGATGTGTTGTTCCATTTTGTTATGTTCTGTTTGGTAGTGAAAAATTATTCCTTGCTTGTATTTTACATTATTTTTACCTAAGTCACCAATAAAGATGAATAGTTTGGAAACTTAACTGACATTTCTGTGTTCCAAAAAAGGTGTTTATGTTGCATTTTATTCTTCTCAACAGGTAAATAGAAATGAGTAAGGAAAAGTCAGAACACATTTCAAGCACCTTTGACTCTCTGACTATATCTGGTGAACGTTTGCAACAGACCTCACCATCCAATAGTTCAAAAGAGTCCAACAGCGTGGGATCACCATCAAAGTCATTGAGCTCATCATCCTCTACCTCATCCGAAAACATGCATCCCCATGAAGCTAAGGTATACAACTGAATCGGTTTGATAGAAGTAAAATTTAAAAATGCTTTGTTTTAGTTCAGCTGGAACATTGCAGCATTGTTATGGTACATTAATGCAAATGTTCTTATAGAGAACTATTTTGTGAGTGATTCTTTAGTAAGGTATTAACAAACTAAATGTACACTTAAAGGTCTTTGAGAAAATGAAAAACATAGTACAGAACCAGGTAGTTTTGAAAATATCCATGCCCTGTTAGATTAACTCACCAAACCGTCTGTCTAAAATAAAAATATAAAGAAAAATTACTGATCATGTACCTATGGACTCTTTGTAAATGATAGTATTGATTTTTCCTTTTTTTTTGTCATTAAGTCAGTAAAGTTTAGGTAATTAGATGGAAATTTAGTTTCTACAATAGCTGTGATATGACATATGAGCTATGTGAGTCGACGCTGTATGTTGAATGTTCCACTTTTATAGTAGCAATATATTTGACCCTGAACAACACAAACTCTTGGTCATTAGACTTACTTTGATATTATAGAATCACAAAGATGGTAAAAAAGCAGCACAAAATGAAGACTGTCTACTTCTTGAGGGAGAAATAGTCAAGGGAAAAGGTTGGTAAAGAATTGCTTGGATCAATAATGTTCATAAACTTTTCATGTATATATATGGAATTTGAGGCTATCCTCTACTATAAGGTCTAACTTGATACAGATTCACTAGAATCGATCTATTCAACAATATCTAACTTCATAGAGAGATGAGATCTTATCTAGTCTGAAAAATTACTACCTTTATTTTTTTCATCCCACAAAATTTGGTTTGGTAAATGGTAAATACCCAGTACACAGATTTTGAAAGCAAATGTTTTCTGTTAAATAAATAGAGCTCATCTGTAAATTTTAAGCATGTTTAATTATGTTTAATTATTCACTTTGTTCTTGTTAAAATATGTAGAAGCAATTAGTTATATTTAACTAGTGTAAAGGGACTTTTTTTTTTTTTTTCACAGCCCCAGATGTGACCTACCTGTGTCCATTCAGTGGACCTATTCGTGGAATTCTAACTGTCACAAACTATAAACTTTACTTTAAAAGTATTGAGAGGGTAAGTTCAGAGTAGGTGGTCCAATTGGTTTGAATTATTGACACAACCATACATTTTAAAACCTATGAGAGAGTAATTCATAGCAAGTGATTTTTAGTACATTTTTTAAAACTTTATTTAAGACCTTGGAAATGCAGTCTTCTCTATTCTTTCCATTATAGGAACCTCCTTTCATTCTAGATGCACCTTTAGGTGTCGCTAGCCAAGTTGAGAAGATAGGGGGCGCCACCAGCAGAGGAGTGAATTCATATGGAATTGATATTTTATGCAAAGTATGAGGATTTTTTTCTTTAATACATGACAGATTGCAGATCTATTCATTAAATTGTTTTAATTACCTAACTTTTTTTTTAACAATGCATTTTATATCTATTAAGCATAATAAGAAAAAATATATATGTACATTTTTGTAATGAAATTTTAGCATGTGGTTTTAATATTAAAAACATATAAAATTTGTTTCATGATATTAAATGATCAATAGATAGGTTGGGCTTCTTATTTTAATCCCAATCAATATTGATGATATATCATAATGATCATATAAAGAACTTTCATATCAAGTTAAAAAGAAATGTATTAAAATAAGTAAAAATAATTTTTTTGAAGGATATACGCAATTTGCGTTTTGCTCACAAACAAGAGAATCATTCCAGGAGGCAGGTGTTTGAAACTATCCAGCAGTTTGCCTTTCCTATTACTAACAAATTAGTAAGTCATACAAACATTTTTTAAAGATATTATTGAAATGTTATTTTGTTTTATGATCTATAAGCAGTCTCTGTCATGAAAATGAGAAATTTTTATTTGGAAGATTGTGTGTTTGCATCTTATGGTCCGAAAGTAACGCTGGGCAGGTCACATATCCTGTATGGAGACGAACATATGCCAGAAGCTGTCTTTTTTTTTTTGGTGAGCTGAAAGGTGGTTGATGTAACATAGGTGCTCTATGGAAACACTTTAAGGACCAGCTAAGGCGCCAACTTGCTTTAACTGACATAGAAGAGAGCACCTGGTTGCATGTGGCTTCAGAACGAGACAACTGGAGGTCACTTAGAAAGGCAGCGGGATACACATTTGAGACCAAAAGAAAATACCTAGATGGCTAAAGAGAATCTAAGTCGACCACCCAGGAACAATTGTTATGCCTGCGCTTGATGTGGCAAAATATGTAGGTCACAGCTGGGGCTGCGTAGCTTGGGGAAATACTGCATTCTTCATTAATCTTCGGACTCGAAGACAAGCCCTATTATTATTATTGCCATCTTTAAATAATAAAATAATGACGCTTCTTTAATATTTCTATTTTCTACATAGCCTTTCTTCGCATTTGAATTTAAAGAGAAATACGGTCAAGAAAATGGCTGGAAGCTGTATGACCCAGCTAAGGAGTTAAAGAGAATGGTATTTATTTATTTATTTTTTGATTTTTTAAAAGCTAAGTTTTTTTAAACGTGTGCAAAAAGTTTCTTTTTTGCTTCAAGACAACATTTGGCCTGATCAGTAAGTTTGTAATTGAAAGATTCTCAGCAGTTTTATGAATCTATTAAAGATGTTTGAAAACGTGTTCCGTCTGTTTTGCAGGGAGTTCCCAATGAAAGTTGGCGGATCAGCAAAGCCAATGAGAGCTATCTGCTGTGTGACAGCTACCCAGCATTAGTAAGTCTTCTTAGTCATCTATACAATCATTGACTAATAATTTATAAGTTTGACTATTTGTCGAAGCAGTTCCAAGTACCTAGCACCACAGTAATGATATTATACAGGGATGTGCAAAAGTAGGTATACAGTACTTAAAAAAATATATATATTTATATGTTGTTTAGTAAAATGTTTTACATGTTTCGGATGTTCCTTCAGAGTTGAAGATAGTTTACTTCCTAGTCCAAACCTCCCGCAGGACGACAGGATGGGAGTGGGCAGGGTTTGAACCCAATACCATTGATAAATCCGAATGACAGCCCAGTGCGCAAACCACACGACCAGGCAGCCATAATTACTGGATTTATAATACAAACAAACTAATGTCACATAAATTATTTTTTTTCAATTAAAGCATTAATTAATCTTGAGCAAGAATATACTTTTAATCATTACTTTCAGTTAAAATAAATGCAGTAAATTATATACATTTTTTTTCTCTTTTTTTTTATCACTGTATACCTACTTTTGCACCCCTCTGCATATGGCCTAAGATAACGTATTTGATTTGTCTTTTCAACTTCTCAGATTGCTGTTCCAAAAACTGCAACAGACCAAGATCTTATCAAAGTGGCTGAATTCAGAAGCAGACAAAGAATTCCAGTAAATCATTTTTTTTAATTTGTTTTTCAGTTTATTATTATTTTTTTTGTTTATATACAAAATTATACTTGAGAATAGCACATGGATATGTATAGAAAGTGTTTTTTTTTTTTTTTTTTTGTTTTTCTTTTTAAGAAAGTTTTTAGATCATTAATGATTGGCTCTGGTGGGCGGGATTGAGAAAAAAGAAGCTTAACATGTTTATAGGAAAATTATTGTCTTAAATATCTGAAGAGACACTAGTCTCATAGAATTAAGTGGATACTTGACATAAGTAAGCATATTATAAATAAGTGGTATATATTTTTTTTAAACTTTATGACTTCTATTCTTCTACCATTTATCCAAACCTCTTCTATCAGTCTTAGACTGGCAGCCTAAAGCTTGAACTAAGTATGTTTACTCAATTTACACTTATTTTTTTTATAGCTTATAAGATGCTCCTGGATTTGATAGTTTTCAGGGGGTTTTTTTAGGTGAATCTGGGTGTGAAAAGAAACATTAGCTAGTTGAAGATAGTGTTGTGTTTCTTTGGTAGACATGCCACATAGTATGAAGCTATTATTTCAAATTCATTCCAATGATGTATTAAAAATTTAATATAAATTGTTTATGAAGAAGAGATATTTGTTTTCATTTAAGTGCCAATTTTGTTTGTTTCCCTTGTAATTCTTCTGTAGGTGTTGTCATGGATACATCCAGAAAGCCAAGCCTCTATCACTAGGTCCTCTCAGCCTCTTGTAGGCATGACCAGCAAGACAAACAAAGACGATGAGCGCTATATCCAGATGATAATGGACACCAATGCACAGTCCCACAAACTCTACATCATGGACGCTCGACCATCAGTCAATGCTGTTGCTAACAAAGTAGGTTTCAAACAAAAAAGATTTTTTTCACAGATGCTGTAAGAAAGCTTTAATCACATTGAAAGTAGTAGCAAATTTATTTTATGCTTTATATCTATGTCATCATTGCTGTGGCGTAGCTAGTGTTGGAGGGGGGGGGGGGGGAGAATTTGAAAATCCCCCCTGGGCCCGCACTTGAAGGGGTCCTCCAAATGAGTGTTTTTTTTTACATTAAAAATGAAATATTATGCAAAATGCAGGTCCCCCCCGACCCCCAAACGATGGAGAACTCCTAGCTACGCCCCTACATCATTGGTTCTTTGTACATGTTGTAAAACTCTCTCTCCTCTTTGAAACCATGGCCTTATCTTAAGCTTGAACTTGAACAAGAATGTGTATCTGTTTGATCTTATTTACTTGGCTTAATGTTAACAATATCACTTCGATTGTTTGATCATTATTTCTTGTATGCAAACTTTACACATTCAAGACAAAGATTTATATATTTCATAAAATCCTTTTATTATTTTCTTTGCTCCTACTGTCACAAGTCTGTGTGGTCACGTCACTATTTCTACCATTGCTAACTTAAGTGTACAATTTCTATATTTAAATTACTCTGCTCTATAATCTAACCCTAAAGTAACTGTTCTTTCAGCTTCCTCTGTAAAGTTGTCTTGGCAGTTATAGTTCTCTTCTTAGCATTTGCCCTTGAAATTTCTCTACTGTTTTAAATTAATTATGTTCAAATTAGTAAAGAAATGACTACGCCTAACAAACTGGACAGTATTAACTTCCTCCCCCGCAAAGAACAATCTACAATTTTCCAACTAAGAACAGGACACACACCACTATTAAATTACCACCTGAACAAAATAAACACCACACAACTCCCCCTTTGCAGACACTGCGCCCACCCCTTTGAAACCGTAAACCATATCCTCTTTGAATGCCCCTCCCTAATCCACCTTAGGCAGACCCTACTTCCACTACAGCCCAACATAACCAACACCCTGTACGGCAGTGCTGAACAACTGAAGAGAACAGCAGGCTATTTTTCCTTGGCACAGTCTGCAAAAAAGCTGACAGCTCAGCAGCAATAAAGCTGGCTAGAAGAAGAAGAAGAAGAAATGTTCAAATTAGTTAATGAAATACTTCCCTATTGGTTCTAACTTCTTGATATAGAGCTATAAGCCCAGTTATTTTTTACTGTCTTGATATAGAGCTATAAGCCCAGTTATTTTTTACTGTCTTGATATAGAGCTAAAAGCCCAGTTATTTTTTACTGTTTTGATATAGAGCTAAAAGCCCAGTTATTTTTTACTGTTTTGATATAGAGCTAAAAGCCCAGTTATTTTTTACTGTTTTGATATAGAGCTAAAAGCCCAGTTATTTTTACTGTTTTGTCAGTTCTCCTAATTTGACTGTTTGTATAAAGTACTGATCATAATTGATGAAGGTTCTAGTTCTTACTGTTCTGCTCTTTAGGCCAGGGGTGGTGGATTTGAAAGTGAGGACGCCTACCAGAATGCTGAGCTCATCTTTCTGGACATCCATAACATCCATGTGATGAGAGAAAGGTAATATAAAACAAATCATTGGCAATCATTTTAATAAACAAGCTAACACTCAGATGGTACAAATTGTCTCTTTTTATAATAGTTACTAGTCTCTTACCAAAACACTTCAGGATGTACATGCCAAGCTAAGTCAGCTAGTAAAAATGCTTTAACTAACTATCCCATGGTTTTTTTTTTAGCCTTTAGAGCTAGTAACAGCTGAATAGTGCCTATAACTAGTTCCCTCATTCACAAGATTACATTTGATCTCAGCTCATCATTTCTAATTTCTTAGACCTGATACTTATGCTAATTGGATTATGTTACATAGGTTTTAAATTTTTAGGTCTCTGTTTAAGTAGTGTAAGTCCTGTTAGAAGTTATTTTTGTTTCTTGTTACTCTACAGTTTACGCAAGTTAAAGGAAGTGTGTTTTCCTACCATTGATGATTCTCATTGGCTGTCCAATATAGAATCTACCCATTGGCTGGAGCACATCAAGGTGAACGAACAATGGCTTTACATTTTTGAGGGATTTGTTTTATTGCTGATGAAGATTATTTTTTTATTAGCCAAGCATCATTTCAAGACCCTTGTTTTTTTTTTTTTATTATTTACTTTGGGCTACTGTAAATCGAATACATTAGTGTCTGTGTGATTGTGCTTTGGTCAGATGATTTACTATTTACTCTAGGTTAATCAAATGAATAAAATAATGTAGACATTGATGAAAGGACATACAGCCTTCTTGTGCTGTGCTATGTTAAACTTATGTATGTATAATTAAGTTCAAGTAGTAAACTTAAAATCAAGTTTTATCATTTGTGGGATGACATGGCCTAAATTGTGCAGATGTGCCAAAAATCTAAAATATCAAATCTTTTCATTTGTAAATATAATTTTGATTTTAAATAACTCAAAATACATCTATGACAAGTTTATTATATATATTTTTGTTTGTAAATAAAGTACCCTTTTCTGCAATCTAAAGGACAGATGATGTAAGGTCATCTGTTTCTTTGGCCGATGAATAATGTCCAGTGCCTATTAGAGTTGGGAGAACTTAGGGGACGGGGTCCCAAAAGTTCAAAATCTCAGCCTTCATCAAGATTTGAACCCAGAACCTTTCAGTTCAGAAGCTAATGGCTTTATTACTCAGCCACCATGCCACATTTTTGTTGTTAACCATGTAGATATGTGCTGGTGATCCATTTGTAATTGTCCAATGGAATGAGCAGCTTAATTGTGTAATTTTGTTCTTAATTTGCATAAACAATTCTGAAATGTAATTTTAAACTTCTTTTACCGACAGATCATACTAGCTGGTGCTTTAAAAATAGCAGATAAAGTTGAAAGTAACAAAACCTCAGTACTAGTCCATTGCAGTGATGGCTGGGATAGAACAGCTCAGGTACTTACACCTTTTACAATATAGTACTTTACACATAACAAAATATTACAACCATGTAAATGTACATTCATGCATCGGTTTCAAACTATGAGAGTCAACATTAGAGAGTTGGAATTTAATTGCTAAGGGAACAAAAGAGTTCTTGCATCTGTTTTTATCATCATGGACTTGTATCTTGATGATAAAAGTTTGAACTCATGCCCCAAAGCATTTTATTTTATGTTTAAAATCTTTTTTTGACTTGATAACCAAGAGGAACCTTCTTTAGATTAGTGAATAAATAAATTTAAAAAAAAAGGTTTATTAAAAAATTTAGAATGGAAAAAAATATTCATGATTTAAAAGGCGTTCCAAGGCAAGCATTCTGGGAACTTGAAAATGTTTTAAAATTAGATGGTACAGACTTTAAAAAAAAATTTAAAAATATTTTTTTATGTCTTATCACAGCTGTTTTCATTTTGTGTCTGCTTGTTACTAATGTCTTATTCTCCACACTTTTATTGTCCAGTTGACTTCGTTATCTATGCTGATGTTGGACCCATACTATCGCACTATACGAGGCTTTGAAATTCTAATTGAACAAGAATGGCTGAGCTTTGGTCACAAATTTAAAACAGTAAGTAACTAAAGCTAAAACAATGATACCAATCCTTCACTTTTTAAAAAAACAAAAGCAGAGTTGACTGTTGTTAAACAAATTACAGGCTTATTTATTTAGTTTTTGTCACAGTTGAGATTTAACCCCTCTTTTCCTTTCTCCTTAATCTTTTCTAACATAATATTGTATCAAAATTATACTAACATATTAGGATCTGATGATTGTTAAATTTTATTTTTTTACATCTGTAAATTATAAATTAAAATCATCATCATCATCATTCCTTTGGGTTCCTCATGGAACAAAAACACGCCACTCTCCACTGTCTCTTGCTAGTTTTTTGATGGCTTCCCAGCTCTTTCCGGTCCTCTCGGATTCCTCTAGTATACTGCGTCACCTTGTTCTTTTTGGTCTTCCTCTACATCTTGTTCCCTGGGGGTTCCAATCTAAGGCCTGCCTAGCTCTGTTGTTGGTATCTTTTCTAAGGGTGTGACCAATCCATCTCCACTTCCTCTCTAAGATCTGCACCTCTATATTTTTCTGCCCACTCATCTCCCACAGTTTGGTGTTTTGTCATACCAGTGTATTTTAGGACATTTCTCAAGCATCTGTTGATGAAGGTCTTTACTTTTTTTGTTGTGGCTTCAGTTGTTCTCCATGTTTCAGAAACATACTGTAGGACAGCCTTGTCTATAAAGATAGAAAAGACTAAACAGAAAATAAGGAAATGTGTTAAGATTAAAAAATAATTTGTTTGGTAGATTTAATAAAGGAGCCGCTTTCTATTTTCTGGCTCATTTAGCTGGATCTGTAGATTATAGATTTGATTGTTTTGGTACATTTCTATTCTTCTTTACCATTCAGTAATGTAATGTTTTACAATCACAGAGATCTTGTGATCTTGTAATTGTTGGTCTATCCATGTCTAAGTTATGTTTTTCTAGATATAATTAGAATTAATATGTATGTTTATTTACCTCATGTAGAAATGTTAAGATGGACGCTCTGAAATGTCTTGTAACTAAATATATTTCCTCAGCGTGTGGGACATGGAGAAGATAAACACTCTGATGCAGACAGGTCTCCAGTGTTTCTCCAATTTGTTGATTGTGTCTGGCAGATGACACAGCAGGTGACTATTTTAAAACTACTCCCATTACTGCTGCCTCTAGATGCCATTTTTTTGTCACCATAACTCAGTATAAGAGGAATTTTCAAGAGATGTTGTTTTTTTCTATATCATTTAAACATAAAAAGTTGTTTTTTTTAATTTATATTTAATACTGTTAGTATTGACTATTTTTGTTGAATCTAAATTGAAAACTAGAATTTAAAAAAAAGTTGTCTAATCTCTGTTTATTTTCAATTGCAGTTTCCAAATGCTTTTGAATTTAATGAGCACTTCTTGATCACCATTTTGGATCACTTGTACAGCTGTCTGTTTGGAACTTTTCTATTTAACTGTGAGAGAGAACGAGTCAAAGAGGTAAGAGACTTTGAATCTCAGAGTTCACAGAGTTTCATTTCCTGTGGTCAGTCCTGGTCAAGCTATTTGTAAAGGTGTTTAGACATTGTTATTGCCTTGTCAGTTATTATAATTTATTTTGTTTTGCTTTTTCATTTTTATAATCATGAAGCTGATAAAAAAAAATGTTTATTGACCTTGTTTAATTTTAATAATCTAAAGCTTTACTTGCGTTCGGATTAATGTGACTATGAATGGTACTGGAGATAAAAAAAAAACTTGGATAATGTTTGACTTCTGAAACTGAAATATTTTTTTAGCCTTGTATTTTTTGTATATGTTATGTGTCCTCTAGAGATCATAGCAAGGCCGGTGTAGCCACTTGAAAGACTTTGATTTTTATCTTCATACTCACTGCCTTATTGTGTGCCCCCCAGCGTGTGCAGGAGTTGACTGTATCCCTGTGGTCCTTCATCAATTGCCAGTTGGAAGAGTTCACGAACCCCCTGTACGTGGCTCACATCCACCAACATGTTCTGTTCCCAGTGGCCAGTGTTAGGAGGATGGAAGTCTGGACTGGCTACTACTGCAGGTGGAATCCCAGAATGAAACCTCAGGTAATTTTATCTCATGATGATGTCGGTCACTAAGTTTTAGTCGAGACTTTTGGTTTCTGCTTCAGCAGAGCTTAAAGTGAATACAACAGGGTGGCTGAATCAGAAGCTGCATGTTTAATTTTATATAGTACTGGGATCGTAAATGTTCCCGGGTCTAGCCAGCTCTCTCAATAATTCCTAAAAACATGATATTAGAAAAGCATGTGTATAAAGTAAAGATATACAACTTAAGCTGTCTGGTCATGCATTTAGTATGTTGATCTACGCCCGTTCGTGCCCTGATAACTTGCATGAGGTTTGAGCTGATGCTTTCTACATTTCTGAAGGAATCTCCAAATCTATTACAATAAAATAGTTATGCTCAAATCACAATCGCTAATGATTTAGACTAAGAGTTTTTGGTGATTACTAACACAACCCATGTTTACTATTGTATAACATTAGTCTAAAGAGAAGTTTTTAGTTTCATGCTGAAAATGAAATGATTTTGGTTAATCAAGTAAAAATTGGATAAAACAAATATCTACCCTGTTTCTTACTAACCAGAATTTTTTATTATAAATGTTCAGGAGCCCATCCACATTCGCAATCGTGAACTTTTGATACTAAAACTACAACTGCACAGAAAAGTAGAAGAGTTGCAGAGAGAGTTGGCAACGAGGAACAGGCTGAATGTCCAGTCATCGCCTCCGAGGTTTTCCAGTGCTGTAGATATATGATCCAAGGAGGAGTTGTGCTTGTGGCAACAGACACTGAGTACTGCAATGAACTTTTTTTTTTGAAGCCTATGTGATGTAATTGTTGGCAACTAAATTCTTGGGAGGACTCTGAAACACGTGATTTGAATTATTGACTTCTGCTTGTCTTGTAGCTTGTGAAAATAAAATGTACTTGCCTCTTTGCTCTCTCTCCAAACTAGAGATTGGTGGGAAGCGGGGGGAACTTGGGGAAAAAATAAGAAGTATTTACCGATGTGAAAAGTTGATGATTCTACACAATTGATCTTAACAATAAGATCTGACAGAAAAAAAGTTGATTGGGATGCTCCTAATATAATCATTATTTTAGAAGTAGGCAAGGGGTTGCTAATTTAATCAGAAATATGTTCCTAATATAGTCATTATTTTAGAAGTACGCATTGGGAGGTATTCCTTACCCCAGAAATAAATGTGACATCTGAAATTGTTACCAAAAAAAGAGAATCGTATTATATTGTCCTATGAGAGAATTGATGGACATAATGTTGAATAACATTTGAAAAAGATAGTGTTTGGATTTTAAAAGCTTTAAACTTGATTTCATTGCTAGATTGTATATTTGATATGTAGAAAACATTCACTGAACTGAACTGACCTCTTGTTTTATTCATGCTGAAATGTAGAATTTTTTCATCATTTTATTTGTCTAAAAACAAAATAACTAGTTTATTGCTTCATACTTCAACCTTTCGTTGAGACTTTGTTTCGCCTTTTATTTCCCTTGTACGCTAATATTGACTCCATAAACAATAAAATCCCAACAGTTTGTCGTTGGTGCATGAAGCTATTAAGTATTACATAAATGTGCAATGCACAAGATTTCATGTTCATTCTTGATTCATTTCATTTGTATATTTAAAAGGCTCACTGTTTGAAAGATCAAGGTCAGTGTTGTAAATTGTAACCGCTGTAAGTAAACCTTATGTCGAGTGGTAAACTTGTGTATCTAGTGAACGTTTCATCGACTGTAGTCTAAAAGATTTCATGGGCTCTGACATTTTGTAGTTTTTACAGAATGTCTTATTCAACGATACTATTTATCTTTGTTATGATTTCTTTGACCATAAACTAAAAAGGCTTGGCCTCACAACAGAGTATTTGTTATGCCACAGCTGCTTGAAAAGACATGCAAGTCTATGTCATTGAAATTGAATCATCTTCTCTTTTGAAATAACGTTGGTAATCTATAAGATACTGTAAGAATTAGTAAAGAAGAAAGTCACATTTGACTTTTCAGTGTCTTTGCAGGACAAATTTTGTCTTAAATTATTTTTGTTACAGTTTTTTTTTGTGTAACTATTGTAAATTGTTATTTATTGACATTGCAACTGATAAAATAGTTTGGTTATTTTGCTTTTTTTGTTTCTTTGACTTCAGCTATGCCAATGCCTAACTTTTGCTGTACCATATTCAACTAAACATTACTCTCATTTATTTTTTGACAATGTGCATGTACAATACATTTTATGAACATAGCAAAAAGTAAAACTACTTTAATGCATGTGATGTGTAAGCTAAAACTCTGCAGTCTGCAAGTTATTTGAACTATTAGAAAAATCTTTTTTTTTTTTGTTACTTATGTATAATATCAAATTATTTTTTTTTTAATGACATTTTTGTTCTGATATAAAAATTAATTTTTCCTTGTGATAATTTTAACCACAAATTTTGAAACCCAGTCCACCCCTGGTATAGGCTAATGATCTTTTGCTCTAAGTAGTTGTAGACAGATTTTAAGTCTTTGTATGAAGCTATGTCTCACTATTTGGCAAATGCCTTATTGCCAGATTGTAACTGAAATACCTTGTATAATCATTAGTTTACTGTCATGTTTTTAAAAGTTTTTTCCTGCATTTCATATAATTTCATATAACTTGTGAGAGTCTGTTGGATGGCAGAAGGGATGATGCACTAGCAAACCATAATTGTATTAGTACAATTTTATATTAATTGAACAATATTGAATTTTAATGCCACCTGTTTAATGTGTATTGATACATAATCTTTTAATCATTCTCCATTAATCCATAAACATAGCCTCTTAAATCATTCTCCATTATTTCATATTCATACATTATCATTAGTTTGAAAAATCTTCCCGTAAAAAAAATCACATATATTCTTTGTGGTTGACACTTGCTAGTCCTCAAGGCATGCTATGTTTCAAATCTTATTTGACTATGTTCCTGTAATGTATAACTTGGCATTGAAGAAAGTGTCTTCTATTAAAATAATTTTTCTAAAACATTTTGATTTTTTTTACTTTTGAGTTACTGTGCCATATACCAGCTAGCATAAGTCCAAAGCATTATCATGTCCCTCTAACTGTAGAACCTAAAGACTTCAGGCCTCCAGATCATCAAGAAATTGATTATTACCCATCAACTTTATAATTACAAATATGTACAATGGTTTTACTATGGGAACCTGTTAGCATTTAAAGTCTACATTTTTCTTTACAATCCTTTATTCCAAATATTAAGCTTTACTGATGAATATTGACAAAATAGTTAGAATGGAATAAGTTAAATGAATACTTAACTGTTCCTCGTCACATAATTGTCTTGCATTATCAAGAGCCATATTTTTATTGTCTTAGACTGATTTAAATCCCTAAGCCTCCATATCATTTTTTTTTGTGGCGTAATGGTTTGTGGTCTCTTAAAAAATAATTCTGACCAAAGTAACTTTCCAGCCATTGACAATTTCCTGCTTATCCAATAGGATGCACTCATCAATCAACCTCTTATAGCAATCCCCAATGCCCCTGTTGATACATAAAACACTTGGTCTGGTTATCTTGAACTTGAAAACTATTCTTTAAATCCCCTTTAAATATACTTTGGTTGCCATTTCACCTTTTGTGGTTGTCCTTTAAGCAGTTCATTCAATGGCTTGACTTGGATTTTAAGAAATGTCCTCTAGTGATTACCAAAACTAGAAAAAAAATCCAAAGTACTTGCATTGTTTACATTAGATCCAACACAGCATAAAACCTTCATTAATTATTTGCTAGTAAATCCTCTTACATTTACTTTTATTGAATATATGAAAATTGGAAATAAGATTTTACTTCTAACAGCAAGACCTTATAAGACATGAGTTTTATTAGTACCTTAAATTTTTAATTCTAGAAAGCAAATCCCTCTTGGACTTGTAAACTTTAGATCTAGAAATACAATTTTCCTGTATAAATCTTGGTTTTAGATATATTATTTTACTTTATTGACTGATTAACGAAACAAAAATCTCTCAACCAGAAAATGTATATATAGATCTATACTTAGTGTAATTCACTGGTAACAATAATCTCAATTATTTGAACTTTGAGTCAATTGTAGGAATGTGCTAACTAACAAAAGGGTCTTTTCTTTTTTTACTTCAGCTTAGATCCTCCCACTTCATTCGGTGCATTGGCCAGCAAGCTATTTCCATAAAAATTTATTTGAGGCCTCTACCACCTTGTGTCCACTGATCTGAGGTCCTCCATGAAAGTGTGACGCCAAGGTATACAATGGTATCCCGGTTTGATTTTTTCATGTATTAGCCTCCATGTCATTGCAACTCTTGCTATGAATAATTCATCCCAAAAAACTCATGATGCTTGGTCGCAACCTCATTAAGTGGTCAAGTCCCAGATCGACATAGGATTTCTTTGCTTTGAGACCCAGTCTCTGTGACTGACTCTTCTTATAAGATAAGATAAGATAATTGTTATAGATCCAATCTAATGGAAATTCATTCTGACTACAATTGACAAGCTCAGCGAAACTACTGTACAAAAACAATATTGATTAAAAATTCGAACATTCACACACGAAACACATACACACTCACAACCAGTGCTTTATGAATTTGACTTCTATGTACTTCTCGATGACGACAGCTGATATTGTAACATTCTGACCGAAATTGGGATAAAGGAGTTTTTAAATCTCAGTTTTAGTCCTAATGGAAAGGAGACGACCACTTTGTTCAGATCTTATGTAACAGTGGTTTAATGGGTGCAGATTGTCTTTAAAAATCGTGAGTGATTTGGAAATGCATCTTTCTTGGAAAAGCTCTTCAAGAGATGGTAGATGTACTTGAGTGATATAACAGGAAGAGTATGGTCAACAAAATATACCAGTGAAAACAGCTATTCTTGCATTCACTCCATCTCCAGTATGGTCATAAAATTGACTAAACCTTCACAATTTCTAGTTAAGGAACCATCTAATTTGAAAAACTTGTACTGTATGTTAAAATAATGAAACAAGTATAATGTGTCAATAATCTTTATTATGTGAAAAACAATTACAAAAACTTGGGATTTTAAAAAGCATACAACTAGGTTTTAAACATAAAGGAGATAATTGAATGGATTACAATTGATAAAGAACAAAATAAGACAGTATACAATTATTATTTAAGGCAGGACTCTTTCCTAATGAAGTTTCCAAACCCTAATGGAGTTAATTGAATGGATTACATTTGATAAAGAACAAAACAAGACAGTATACAATAATTATTTAAGGCAGGACTCTTTCCTAATAAAGTTTCCAAACCCTAAGTCTATGGAAAAGAAAAGTGTTCAACATTTATAAGGCAGTGAGGTGAAGGTCTTTCTAAACAGTCATTAGACACACAATACAGAGCTACTATCTCATTTTATGCCTCCTTGAGTCCAAACTGTAGTTATAGAAAACATTTTAAATCAACTCATGGGTTTTAAAACTCTGGTAAAAAAAAAGAATTAGTTTTTAAAAAATAAAAGCTGAGACCACAAACTGCTGAAAGCGTTAAATGAATTGTATTCTCTAACACAGATGTTACTTCAAAAAAAAAAAAGATGATAATGTCCTATGTGTGTCCATAAGTCAATCAAGTCATGGATAGGTCAATGTATTTTCTTAATTCAAAGACAAATAGCCCACATGTAAAAAGCAGACAAAAAAAAATTGATTCAACTCAAGAAGCCCACATGTAAAAACCACACACAAAAAAAATGAGACAATATCAGAAGCCACTACATAAAAGACTCTCACTGGATTCAATTCATAAAAAAAAATGTTTGTGTTCTGCAAGTTATTCAATTAACAAAAATGTCTTCTATGACCTTAAAATGAGGCTGAATTCTTTTTGTATTACACATGAACTGAATGCCCAATAAGAGCAAAAGAGATTGAGTCAGAGAGTGTCTACATGAGCATGGCATCAATGCTCAAATTATTGCATTATGTTGAACAGTTAGCTCAAAAACAGATGCATACACATGCACAAACTGTGGCAAACTCTGCCACTTCAGAATCAGCTTGATTAGTCACTCCAGATTCTGTCCCATCTCAAGAGGAAACCAAAATCAGTGACTCATCTGGGCGCATCCATTGCCTTCGGAGACAAAAATATATCTTTATTGTTACCACTGATTTACATTCTAGTTGTGATTCAAACCACATATATTTGTTAACTAAATAATTAGCCCCACCAAATATACAACCATATTTACAAGTTTATATTCAAGAAAAATGGACAACTTTTTAAAAGTTGGAATGTTTGAAGCATAGAATAGAAAATTAATTAGAGAAACAAATATTGTATCAGATTTACAAAACTGCTAATTTCAGGTACCCATTACAGCTGGGTGGAGTCAGTGGCACCCTGAAGATCCTGAAATAAAAAATCCCAGGATTTGAACCCAGGCTTCCTAGTTCAAAGCCAAGCACTTTACCACCCAGCCACCACGTCTCCTATTTTATTTTTGTTAAAATTGCTTTTGTATGACACAATTTTTCATGCTTTTAAATCTTAAAAATATTTTTTTAAAGAGATAGATCAGTTTTCAACTGCAAAAATTAATTTTAAGCTTGAAAATTTTTGAGCATTCAACTTGAGAACTGGATGGTATGGAATTTCAAAAAGTACACATACGTGCAACGTAACATCCCAACAAATAATCTCAACTTTATTAGTGCAAGTAATTTTTTAAAGTGATCCTAAAAAATATAACACATGATGATCTTTACACAATTTGTTCAATTGAAGATGCAAGGATGAAAAAAAAAATATAGCTACAAATCCAAATTTCTCTCCCAAAATTAACCAAATGAAAATGGAACTGACCATCTTTTTCTTATGTCACGACAAAATATGTGATTGAAAAATTGGCCGGTCTCAAGATTTGCTAACTTACTTTTAAGACCATTGAAAAATAATAAAAATGTTCTGACTCAGTAAATGAATATCTAACAAAGCTTTTTTACCCAAAGTGTATAATACATCATCAGTGGATTCAAAGTCAATCAAAGCATTTAAAGATGTGAGCAAATGGTTCAGTAATACAGTCAGTGCCAAGATAAACAAATATTCACAACACATCTCCATTTATGACAATGTCTTGTTAGTGCAACATGTTTTTTGTTGTTTTTTTAATTTCATTGCTAATCCACTCCTAAAGCTAATTTTAAAAAATTGAGGGTTATTAAATTAGTACCCAAAAAAAAAAGATAAGTTAAAAGATTTGAATACATTAAAGGAATGAAATCTACGAAAAAATTTTGAATGTATTAACATAAGTTTTTATATCTAAAATGTTTAGCACTTTGTTAAATGTGAATATACAATTATAAATTATAAGTAAATAACTTGTTCAGACTAAATCATTAACATATATCCAAAAGAAAAAAGTTCAGTTTGGAATAATTTTTCATACCAAATAATTGTAAAATATTTATCTTATCTTAGTAAGAGAACATTCTACAGTGTCCAACAATGTTGGTCAGGAATCACTTTATTGTCTGACCCACCTTCTTGAAATTAATTCAGACTTGCAATACATAAACTTATTGGTTTGGTAGATTAGAATGTTATCACTTTGATGCTTATGAAAATTCTTAAAGGCTATTAACTTTCAGTATTAACTTGCCAGGTTGGCTTGTGACAAATTTTTTAAATGAACAAAAAAAATAAATTCTTCAACATTTCTGTAAGAAAAAGAACTATGTACAATGTAGGCAATCTGTATTTCTAAACTTGTTTAAAAACTACACCTGATGTCATTATTACAGAGGGTCAGCTATGAATAGAAATATACTTGTGGGCTCAATATATAGAACAAACTGCTCTGTAAGTGAATAGGAACCCATACTTTTGCCTTCAAAGGCTTCTGTCATAGAATAGCCATTTGCATTCTTAAAACCAAGATCAGCAAATGATGTTTTGTAAGGTATAGGGGTGCCTTCATTATCTTTGTTTAGTACACCAATAGCCACAGAGCCTGGTTTAGAAAGTTTCTTCAGCCACACTGAAATGGAGCCCGGCACCTGAAAATAATTTTAAGAAAAAAAAAAAAAAAGATTAAATAAAATTAAACCCAAAAATTTTTGAACATTTTAAAGTTTGTGTTTTTTTTTTAATCAGGTAAGAGCTGCACTCAGTGTTGACTATTTACTTAAATATTTATCAAAGAGAAATCTGACAAGATTGTAGATATTTCACGGCAAGCTGGTTAGTTTTACATGGGCTGAACACTGAAGTCAATAACAACAAAAAAAAAATGTCTCAAGTTTAAATACTAAGGAAGGTTTCGATTGTTTGGGAGGATTTTGAAAAATTTCAAATTTTCAAATTAACAACTGAACTTTTTCTTAAGAAAGGTGGACACTTGTCTGCCCATGCAAAATCATTTCAAGCTTGACAAAAGTAGCTTTGTTGATTACACGGTTAAGAAGATGACTTTATTAGTAAAGTGGGATGTGTGTCTGGGAGGCATAAACCACTTGGCTACCTATCAAGGGGCTTGAGTTCAAACACTGACTCAAGCTGAGTGCCTGTAGGAACATGTAAAACTTCTTCCAGATACACCCCCCCCCCAGACGTCCACAAATGAAAATGGACCATAGGGTACTGAGAAAATACGGGCTATACAAATATTTTTTTTTAAGTTTATTGACACAAATATTGTTTTTTTAAAAGTTTATGGACACAAATATTGTTTTTTTAAAGTTTATGAACACTTGTATGTAAGAAAATGATAACCAAAACATCTAAAGCAGACTTAGAGAAATCCTCATCTGTCCTTTGACTTTGGGTGTAGGGGTGCTATGACTGCTTGCATAACCTAATCCCTCCACTTTTCCCATTCAGTTGTTCTTATTTAACAAAAACTTGCGATAAAACTTGCATCTACACAGAGGTGGCTGAGTGGTTAAGCGCTTGGCTTCCGAACCTAGGGTCCTGGGTTTGAATCTCAGTGAAGACTGGGATTTTGAATTTTGGGATTTTTAGGGCGCCCCTGAGTCCACCCAGCTATAATGGGTACCCTGCTTATTAACCGTTGGCCAAAGAAACAGATGACCTTAACATCAACTGCCCAATAGATTGCAAGGTCTGAAAGGGGAACTTTACTTTACTACACAGACTGCATCACATTTGAGGAAGAGATAGAATTGAAAATTAAACTCTGAGGAACAACCATGTCACTAGATCAAAAGGCTTTTCTGCACAGTACAATACACTATTAAAGGAAAGTAAAAGGGAGCCTTTTCAATATTACTACTTCAATGACCACAAACTGGCTTGGGATAATTTAAGAAGTAACAATGGGCTCCCCTTTCTGACTTTTACTATAGTAATGTACAATGGTGGCAATGAACAAACAGATTATGGAGATGTAAATTAGGCATTTTATGTATGCCTGATTTAAATTAGGCATTGTATGTATGCCTGATGTAAATTAGGCATTGCATGTATGCCTGATGTAAATTAGGCATTGTATGTATGCCTGATGTAAATTAGGCATTGTATGTATGCCTGATGTAAATTAGGCATTGTATGTATGCCTGATGTAAATTAGGCATTTTATGTATGCCTGATGTAAATTAGGCATTGTATGTATGCCTGACAACCTTTCATTCTTCAAAATTGTTAGATATCTCCAGCTAGAATGTCTTACTTCTGTTCCGATTATTGCACTTGCATATATATAATGTTTTTATTAGGATGCAAACAAAATTCAACTGTTTAGACGAATTAAGTAACATTGTTAAAATATTACCTCAAAAAGTCGAATGGCTTGATTGCCTAAAGGATCTTGATTGATGGCGATAATGTTTTTGTTCAGTAACAGCGCTTTGGCTTGCGGGTCAATACTCCTCAAGTCAAAGGACATCATGAGTGGGGAGGCAAACAAAGCCCACATCGCCATTTGAGCTTTCTGCTGATAAATGCTCAGGCCAAAGTCACCCACAACAAGCTAGTCAGGGTCAGACAGTACGAGAGAAATGCACAAAAAATACAGAAGTAAAAATTGTATCTTTATATTAAAAAAAAAAATTGGCATTTGAATTAAACTTAACAATAACATAAAAAACATATAAATTATGGAATGCAAGTAAAAATAAACTTAAAATAATCATTTAAATTTACTTACAAAACCTGAAAAGATTAAAAAAGGTATTTAACATTAGAATATCTAAAGGTATTCTAGCCATGGAATTGGTATGTTAGAGAAGTATTCTAGCCATGGAATTGGTATGCTAGAGAAGTATTCTAGCCATGGAATTGGTATGCTAGATAAGTATTCTAGCCATGGAATTGGTATGCTAGAGAAGTATTCTAGCCATGGAATTGGTATGCTAGAGAAGTACTCTAGCCATGGAATTGGTATGCTAGAGAAGGATTCTAGCCATGGAATGGTATGCTAGAGAAGTATTCAAGGTATCAGCAACAAAAGCATCATCGCCAATGAGGAAATCTCAGCAGCAATTGGGCGTAACGATGAGCACTGTCAAAAATGCAAGCTAAGACTGAACAGCCATTTCACAAGATCCTCAGGATTCGCAAAGACCTTTCTGCAGGGAACAGTACCAGGAAAATGAAGGAGAGGCAGACAAAGCAATAGAAAGACAACATCAAGGAATGGATGGTCCTGTCTATGAAAGAGACTCTTAACTGGGCTAAAGACTGAGAGGAATGGAGATAGTTAGTTAACAGAACATGAGAGGTGTCCAAACGGTTCAACAGACTAAGGGTCAAATGATTTTGAATAAACAAAGTTGGAAAAAAAAACTACATAAGTAGGCTATAAATAGTTGTCAATTTAAGTTAAATTTTGTCAGACTTCTAGTTCATTACAACTTAAGTAAAACAGAATTATTTACAGTTTTACCAAACCAACAAAAGTAGAGAGAGACAATCAGGGTTTATTAACTCATTCTCTCCGTAATTATTTACCACATTCTGGTGGAATCAATGCTGGTAGCGTCTGTTAGGAGAGAAAGAGTTAATATATTGAAAAAAAAAACAGTCTCACCATGTCAGGATCATTCCAAGCACCAGGTTTAGCATAGTAGCTAAAATTACCAGTATTCTGTCCATAAAAGTCTATTATAGAGAGGACACTCTCCCAAGAGTCAGTGACATCAACATAGTTTCTCCACAAGTTGCAGACCTTGGCAATGTTTCCATAGTTGGACTACAATAGGGATTGGGGCAAACAGTCAAATTTAATGAGCACTTAGTTCCATAGAATGTGCCTCTTTTCTGAAAGTGTCCACTAGGTGGCAGCAGGTGTGTTTGGCTCATTGTCAATTTGCTGCCAAACTTTCACAGCCCGCACATTTTTTTAAAAATTGGTTCACTAGAAAAGATAATTAAAACCTACCATGTCGGGATCATTCCAACCTCCTGGACCTGCAAAGGATGCAAAGTCCCCATCATTCTGACCGTAATAGTCAATAATTTTTAAGACTGATGCCCAGCTGTCCTGGACATCGACATAGTTTCTCCACTGGTTACAACTGGCTCTTATGGCTGTGTAGTTTGGCTGACAACAGGAAGCAGACAGGAAGAGATTTTTGTTTAAGATGTTCATTTTTATTTAGTTCCTAACATTTGTATCATTCTTTCAAGTTTGATTTGCTCTCAGCTTAGTCATAGTTTAACTTTCATTTAGGTTGACTCTTGATAGTCTAACAGTTACAGGACCAGGAAGATGTCAGATTACTGAAAATGTCAGATTACTGAAAATGTCAGATTACTGAAAATGTCAGATTACTGAAAATGTCAGATTACTGAAAATGTCAGATTACTGAAAATGTCAGATTACTGAAAAGGTCAGATTACTGAAAATGTCAGATTACTGATGTCAGATTACTGAAAATGTCAGATTACTGAAAATGTCAGATTACTGAAAATGTCTGATTACCAAATGAAAGCTGTCAAGGAAATTGTATTTATGAAGTACTAAGATATTCTCTTAATCTCAAAAGGGCTTTAATAAACAACAGACGAGAGAAAAAATTATTATCTAAAAAATACAAAACTTTCAGCTCTCACATAGTGTATTAAATTATTTTTTAAGCCTACCCACAGTGTACAAATATAGTCACTAAAGTATACATTAATTTACATGAATTTATATTGATGCCACATCGCAGATTACTGCGTGTGTCCGTTATGAAGAGTCGGACTATCAGGAGTCAATTGTATTAAATTGTATAATTGCTAATAAGCTGCACCAAAAATTTAAATTTAATAATATGAACTAAACTTCTTTCTGAAATTAAATTATGCTTTGAAATACTTCCTAGCCTTGTACTAAACACGACTCTAAAACTAAAGATTGGTTAAAAAAAAATATGTGTTCCTTCAATAATCTTTTAAGAAATGCTCCATGCAAAGCTGGAAATTTTAGACATCAAGGTTGTTATTTAACTATTCATTTCACTGACAATAATTTATAGTCTAACATTTAATTTTTGCAAATATTTTTAAAATAGATCTACATATAAATAAATAAATCTTAAGAAGGTATAAAATCATTTTTACCTTTTTTGTTTTTCATTTTCAAAACTTCACCAAATCTTAGTCAGTCACCACTTAAAATAAATTGTTGAGGGTTATTTTCTATCACATTCGGAAAAAAGCTTGCAATTAATATAGATAGAGTATGTGCGGGTGTTGTTTTTTTATGCATAGTAAGAAATTAGGTTTTAGAAACTTCGTTTTGCTTATAAACTTTTGAAAATTGGGACTTGATCTAGATTTATGTTTTACAAAATCCATTTTCTGTGGCTGGACTAGTTAAAAAAATTGGAATGTATTTATTTCACAGGAATGAATCTAAAATTAATTTGTTTATTTTCAGTTAGAATCTGCAGTTAGATGAGGATTTTTATAAAAGGGTATAGATATATCAAGATTTATAATTTTGTTATTTATAATCTATATCAAAGAACCATAATCTTCCTGGCGTCTGCTTCCTGGTGTTTCACTACATTTACTCCACTGGAGTAGAGCAGAAAATGGTTGCTTATATCATAAAAAGTGAATTATCAAGTGAACAAATCAGTTAAAAGCTTCTTTGTATAATGCAGATAAGAAAATATGGCAACAAAATGTTAAACAAAATCCAACCTACTGTCAGTATGAAAGGCACATTCTATAAATTATTATCTATGTTTTCATAATAAACACAAAAATTGTGCAAGTTCATTTGTGAAAGTATGCAGAGATAAACAATAATTGTGTGACTTACCAGCTGTTGCCAGTGTTATAACAAACTGCAGGCTACTCTACACAAAATTCTTAAAACAAATGTGTTTCTTTTTTTTTTTTTCAAGAGGTGACTGGCTAAGGTCAAGGTTGGAATAGTAATGTCGTAGCTGCTACAAGAACTATTAGATCTATTGTGTTAACTCACTACCAATCTATTTCTTCTTGCTTTCACAAAAGTTATTACCTGGCCAGTTTTTATAAAGTAATATGGAAATTAAGATTTAAATTTCTTTGCATGGAGCATTTCTCTAACTTTTCACACTAGAGACTCAAAAAAGTATTAATAGCATAAGCAGACACACCTTTATTCCAACTCCTACCAAATAGCCAGGCCACTGGCATAAAAACAGAATGGGATGTCCTGTCATGTTTAGGAACCTCTCCATAACAGGATAGCCTGTCAAATATATCTAGACATATATCTAAACTTTTTTGATTGTTTACATTTTTTGTTTACTAAATAAGAGCAGCAGAACAAGAAACATGGTCAACAGTCCTCAATATGAAACGGCCCGATTTGTTAAAATTGTGTATACCATTTTTTATTATTACTGTCTAAAAGATAATGAGTTACTGCCATAATTTAAAGACAATGAACTCCAATGGTTCACAACCCAAAAGTTGGACTTAAGGTCAGAGTCACTAGTACATTTTGATGATCAATCTAATCATATGTGAATATCAGGAGTGTTCAAGTTTCAGAAAATTTCCAAATAGTCAAATAAATATTTAAAATGATAACCCATTGTTATTTTTGTTTTCACTTGTAATCTTTTAAATTTTTTACTGCAATGTTGGAAGAAGATAGAAAGAGATATATTAATTTTGATAAAGACTTAAGTAAAGTTCCCCTTTCAGACCTTGCAATCTCTGGGGCAGATGATGTTAAGGTCATCTGTTTCTTTGGCCAATGGTTAAAGAGCAGGGTGTCATGTGGTCAGCACAATGACCAACCGCCTTTACTTTCCGCAACTAAAGTCAGGTAACCATTAGAGTTTTATGAACTCAGGGGTGCCCTAAAAATCGTGAAATTCAAAAATTCACCAAGATTCAAACCCAGGACTCCAGGTTTGGAAGCAAAATGATTAACACTCAGCCACCATGCCCCCATTGTAGACTAAACTGGTATAAACTTTCTAGTATCTTTATTAGAAACAGGTTAAAAGCTCTAGAGAGGATTAAGGCTAAACAAAAAAATTGGTTAAAGTGGTATATGATACAGCCTGCAGTGGTTTACACTGACAACATAAAAAATTAGAAGCTGTGGCCAGCCTTTCACGCACCACTGGGAGGCGATGGGCCCACTCATACAATGGCCATTCACAGGAGAAGACCATGGGATGTCCGGTCTTGTTCAAGAAGAACTGCATAACAGGATATCCTGTACAAACCATTTGGTCTTAACTTTGATTTTCATAGCATTATATCACAGCATAATTAAATAAAATGGCATTTCAAAAATGTACATTTCAAACACATAAAAGATTTCATGTAGGATTAATCAACGCTGTAGCTCAACATTACTACATTTGTTTTTTTTTTAGGTCTAACGCATGCGACGCTGATTAGCCTCATAGGATTCCTTTTTCAGCTAGATCTAGCCTAATAAAGATAAACCATACTTTACATCTGTATTTTGTACTGAAGTTTTAGCTTCTTCAATTTGTTTTTAGCCATGTGTTATATAGACTAAGTCAGCTAGCTGACAAGACTTCCACAGAATATGGTATGCAAACAAATACCGAAAATACTCAAATTATGACCAATAGCCAAGGGTGCTTTAAAAGGGGCATCAGTATAGAAGGTAACAAAGGCCACCAGTGGAGAATACTTTGATTCTGATGTTTAAATCAGTTCAATCTAGTCAGAAATACAGAAATCCCAACAATGATTTCATACTATTAAATCTATTTCAAAAGTGATGAAAAAAATTGATACAGTTTAGTGATTCAGGTCATTCACCATTACCATGAAGTTTGCTAGAAACAATTTGAACATGTGGATCTGAACCACTATTTGAAATAAAGAGTTTGATCAAACCTAATGAATAGCTTCTTTATTGCACATTAGAGCAGCTCGGTATAGACTTTTGAAAAAATGTCAAAAATTAATGATGAGATAAAATAAAATAAAGATAATAAGGCTTGTCTTCGAGTCCGAAGATTAGTGAGGAATGCAGTATTTCCCATGGCTACGCAATAAAGATATTGAGCAAACATAAAACAGGACATAGCGTAGTTACCATAGGGCATGTCTTTAGGGTCACTATTGCAGCCATCAAATTTCAGCATGTCCACATCCCAGTCGGCAAACGTCTGGGCATCAAGTTCCATATAAAACTCACTGCCAGGATACCCAGCACATGTCTTGGAGCCAAAGTCTTCATAGATTCCAAGCTTTAAGCCTTTTGAGTGGATCTGTGAATCAAAGCATGGCAGAGAAGTACATTAGCATAAACTAAGTCTCTAAATGTTAAGAGCTGTAAAGCAGTAAATGTGTGTAGATGTTGACAGCTGTAAAGAAGTAAATGTGTGTAGATGTTGACAGCTGTAAAGAAGTAAATGTGTGTAGATGTTGACAGCTGTAAAGCAGTAAATTTCAGTAGATGTTGACAGCTGTAAAGAAGTAAATGTGTGTAGATGTTGACAGCTGTAAAGAAGTAAATGTGTGTATATGTTGACAGCTGTAAAGCAGTAAATGTCAGTAGATGTTGACAGCTGTAAAGAAGTAAATGTGTGTAGATGTTGACAGATAAAGAAGTAAATAATATGTGTGTAGCTGTTGATAGCTGTAAAGCAGTAAATGATATGTGTGTAGATGTTGACAGCTGTAAAGAAGTAAATGTGTGTAGATGTTGACAGATAAAGAAGTAAATAATATGTGTGTAGCTGTTGATAGCTGTAAAGCAGTAAATGATATGTGTGTAGATGTTGACAGCTGTAAAGAAGTAAGTAATACATGTGTAGTTGTTGATAGCTGTAAAGCAGTAAATGATATGTGTGTAGATGTTGACAGCTGTAAAGCAGTAAATGATATTTGTGTGGATGTTTCCAGCTATAAAGCAGTAAATGATATTTGTGTAGATGTTTCCAGCTATAAAGCAGTAAATGATATGTGTGTAGATGTTTCCAGCTATAAAGCAGTAAAAGTGTGTAAATGCTGACAGTTGTACAGCAGTAAATGTGTGTAAATGCTGACAGGTGTAAAGCAGTGAATGTGTGTAGATGTTGCCAGCTGTAAAGCAGTAAATGTGTGTAGATGTTGACAGCTGCAAAGCAGTAAATGATATTTGTGTAGATGTTGCCAGCTGTAAAGCAGTAAATGATATGTGTGTAGATGTTTCCAGCTATAAAGCAGTAAATGATATGTGTGTAGATGTTTCCAGCTATAAAGCAGTAAAAGTGTGTAAATGCTGACAGGTGTAAAGCAGTAAATGTGTGTAAATGCTGACAGGTGTAAAGCAGTAAATGTGTGTAGATGTTGACAGCTGCAAAGCAGTAAATGATATTTGTGTAGATGTTGCCAGCTGTAAAGCAGTAAATGATATGTGTGTAGATGTTGACAGCTGTAAAGCAGTAAATGTGTGTAGTTGTTGACAGCTGTAAAGCAGTAAATATGTGTAAATGCTGACAGCTGTAAGACAGTTAATGTGTGTAGATGTTGACAGCTGTAACTAAGTGTCTGAAACCATTTAATGTCATTTTTTTTACTATATCAAATGAAATTTGAAATATACTTTAATTAATTTGTAAATTTCATTATATATCTTATCTTATAAAATACAGACACTACGATAGTGTCACATATCCCTAGGTCAATCTAGTCATGCATGTTAATCAAGGACTTAAACTGTGCCAAGTTGTTGGTTTTCTGGTTGGCTCAAGCAACCCATTCCATGCTCTAATAGCACTAGGGAAGAAGGAGTATTTTTACACATTTGTCCTACGGTTAATGAGGGTGTCGTGTGGCCAGCACAATGAGCCACTGCCTTTACTTTTCCCCAACTCATGTTAGGTACCCATTAGGGCTGGGTGGACTCAGAGGAACCCAAAGATCCCAAAATTAAAACCCCCCAGTCTTCAAACCCAGGACCTTCGGTTCTGAAGCCAAGTGCTTTACCGCTCAGCCACCACGCCTCCTTGTCCTAGCATATGGAACAAGAAATGTTTATCTTTGTGTCTCAGTATTTTATTAGATTTTGTTTTTCTATTTGAAGATTACGACAACAAAAAAAAAAAGAAAAATATTTTATTTCAAAATGGAACAGATTCAATTCTACTCATTAGTACTGTTCAAGGGGACAGTGTATAATTTTGTTTTTCCAAAGTTAATAATATAAATATTGCTTTTTTTTTTTGTTTTGTTTTTTTTTTTTGATAGGCCTTACATGGAAGCTTGTAGTCTTTCTGTTTCAGGACAAATTCTCAAATGCTTTTATGTTAGAAATAGGGGAGTTAATTCCTTTTTATTGTGTCCTTCTTGTGTCCTCAATTTGTTACCACTTATATTTGTATCGGTCAGTTCTCTTTCTAGTAAGTTTTTATTATTTACAATATTTCAAATCAAACAGATGATAGGGAAAGAGTGAAGTCATGATTAGGAAATATATTTAAAAAATGTAATGAAAAAATACAGCTAATATTGAAGCCTTCTTGGCTGATAAATGGACAGCCTCTGGAGTGTCTATTTCTTACGGTTCCACAGAACTGAGAGCTGTAACTAAATCATACTTTTAGTCATTGGTTAATATGCATGACTAAATGCATGACGCGCAGGACGTAATCATCTTCTTTTTTGAAGTAACATCTGTATTATATAAGATAAGATAAGATGAGTGTTTTGAACAGTTCATCAAGTGGGAGGTCATGGGAACTTGTGTAATAAACAAAGGTATGAAAAAACTTTCCCATGTGGATAAAGAAACAAATTGAACTCAGTAACTGTATGTGTGTCACTTACATAATTCGCCAAAGCCTTAATGCCACTGGGGAACCTATCAGGGTCGGCAACTAGTCGTCCATTGCTGTCCCTTTCTTTAGCTAGCCAGCAATCATCAATGTTGACATACTCATACCCTGCATCTTTGAAACCTTCAGAAACCATCAAGTCAGCTACCTTCATGAAGAGACGCTCACTAGGGACGGGAAAAAAAAACGAGGCTACAGAAACATCGAAAAAAATGAACATATATATATATTATGGCTTTTATATAGCGCTACTTTCATGCTTATAGCATGCTCAGAGCGCTTTTGGTCCAATCTCAGTTGTGGACCAGTTGGGGGGGAGGGGGTATCTAGGAGTTGGTTTTCCGTGCTGCCTTTAGGCACTCAGTAAACGCAACTCTGCCCGAGTCGGGTGTCGAACCTCGAGCCCCCTTCATAGTAGAGATGGGAAACGAACCGAACACACCGAACTCGAACCTCACTTATGACCGAACCGAACCGAACCCGAACTTTGAAACTGCTCGGTACGAACCGAACCGAACGAACCCTCCTTATCTTAACCGAACTAATTTTGCAATTTCTACATTTTTTTTTTTTTATAGTTTAATAATAATAATAATAAAATACTTAAATATTTTATTTTAATTCTAATGATGCCATTATCCAAACATTTGATAGATAAAGGGGGTGGGGGTATTTTGAAAACTAAAGAAAAATAAAAGCGCGCGCTAGGTGTTCCCATGGGTTTTTCCATACGTGCCGACTCTCCCTGCCACTGAATTTTCGCGGGCTGTTTGCAATATTTCTTTTGAACCGATTAGCCCGCCCTCTCAGTAGATCTAGTAAGTAGAAAGTCAATCAATATTGTCACTTTTATTGAAATGGCTGTTAGTTGAGAGTAGAATATTTTTGGACGACTATAGAGTGTAGATATAAATCTTCAATAAGTTCATATGTATTCTAGTTTAAAATACATTTAATTATCTTCTTTTCATAGTAAAATCAGTTTAAAACGGAATCTCCTTTATAAATACTTAATATTAGAACTACTTAAAAAACTTAATATTTAATTACTAAATAACGGTATTTACATTTCTTTTTAGTGTTGTATGTTTAAAAATTGTGAAGTATTCCGTATAGGAATATTATTACTATTATTCTGGTTTGCATTATTGATCATCAGTATTTTTAATGCACCGGTGTGGGGATGGCGAGTACCTCGAATTGGGAGGGGTGGAAGCAACTTCCTGACAAATAGGGGGTGCTATAGAGTGTGTGTGTGTGTTTCCTGGCGGCGGTAAGATGAGGTTAAGCGATTGATTGGTGTATGCATGTATGATAAGGATGATGAAATTAGAGTAATGCAAATGTGAAACGGCAGACAATTTTGAGAAATGAGTGTAAAGACGTTGTTTTGTGGTGAGCTAGATTTCGTTTACATATCAGTATATTTCATTAATATTACATCTCTATCTCAAGTTAAATATGTGAATATTGTAAAGCAGTTACGCTATTGAGCTGCTCGCATAAGAAATTTCTTTTAAAGTTTAAGTAAAAATATAAAACGTCTTTACTGGTTCAATAAACTTCAATTATACTAGCTGTTTGTAAGCGACAAACCTACTAACAAGGAAAGGGGGCGTCGAAATAAATGTTTTCTTTTCAGTGTAACTTATCTGAATATTAGTAAAATTATATGTTTAAAAATTACAATATATTAAGTAGGAATATCTTCTAATAAGACCTTGTTAAATGTAGACTGCTTTTGCGAGGCGCGTATGCACAATGTTGGTCAAAACGTTTTGAAGAACACATTTTAAAACATCTCATCTATTGTGATTCTTCTGGATTTTTTGTCTCATAATAGACGACTTATGTAGGAAAAAAAATTCGCGACAGAGACGTCTTAACACGAAGAATATTTTTGAAAAAAAGATCACGCCTATTACAGAAGTACGTGTGCAATATGTAGGCCTACCTAGAATGTCCCTCACATAATACTATTGGTCAGGGCTGCTTCTTTATTACTAGATTTAATATGGCCCTCGACTTTTTTAAAAATAAGATGACTAGTGCGTTCTGTAAGAAAACATAAATATTAGCTTTTTAAAAATTCTCTCTTCTTACTATGAGATAAAGTTTAGAATACGCTTAGCGCCGCGTCCCGTCCGGAATTAAACCCCTTGCCGACTTGAGCGAAAACCTGCCGCATCTTCAATTCTATCTCCATGAAGAAACTTTTACAACCCTTGAAATTTATGTAGGCAACATTATTTTGGAATGAGTATTGCCCATAGGCCTATTATAGGTTGCAAAGTATTTGTTTTATGAAAAATTCAAATGAAAGTGTTTTATCTAATAGGCTACATTTCATTAAGCCTAATAACTTAATTTCGCTATTACATAATTTCATAACATCGAACCGAGCCGAACCCGAACTTTGGACCTGACCGAACCGAACCGGAACTATACTCGTCATCGAACCGAACCGAACCCGAACTTAAATCTGACCGAACCGAACCGAACCCAAACTTTAAAAGTTGGGTTCGATTCCCATCTCTACTTCATAGGTAGCCAAGACAAGCCAAGTTCAAGGGGACTTAGCCTCTCGACCACACTTCCCACATAAAGTCACTGGCACAGTTAAACTGCTTTTCATTATATTATTTTTTTTTTAACTATTTTATATTAGTTTTGATGTTAACTAATGCTATTGACTGGATCGTAAATTTAAAAATAAGTAAAGGTAATTTATTTTGGCAGATGAGGTTTCTATAAGGAAAGTTTCCATTTCAGACCTTGCAATTTATAGGGCAGATGATATAAAGGTCATCTGTTTCTGTGGCTCGCAGTTAACAAAAGTATTATGTGGCCAGCACAACAACCAACCACCTTTACTTTCGCAAACTACTTTCACAAGCACCCTAAAGATTCCAAAATTAAAGACCCCAGTCCTCATCAGGATTTGAACCCAGGACCCCTTGGTTTGGAAGCCAAGCATTTTACCACTCAGCCACTGCGCCGCTATCTGTTTCTATGGCCGATGGTTAAAAAGGGTGTCATGTGGTCAACACAGCAACCTACCATCTTTACTTACCCAAAGTAAGTCAGGTACCCATTAGAGTTGGGTGGACTCAGGTGATTCCTAAAAACCTAGAAACCCCTGTCTTTTTAGCAACCTACCATCTTTACATATCAAAAAGTAAGTCAGGTACCCATTAGAGTTGGGTGATTCCTAAAAACCCAGAAACCCTTGTTTTCAATGGGATTAGAACTCGAGACCCCTCAGTTAAGAAACCAAGCACCCACGTAACAACAGCAACATGACCCACATTAAAGAATATATTATAAACTATTTTATACATAAAACTTTACCTAATGCAGTTGTCGGGATCATTAACACAGTCAACGTTGCAACGGAAACGTTCCCATGACAGCCAGCCCATTGGTGGCGCCAGTGCAAGCCCATTGTCTAGGGCAATGGCAAGTGGACATAAGAGACAAAACACTGCCGCAGCTTTGAAAATCATGGTCTGATAGAAGAAGACAAACAGATTAGCAGATTAGAAAAAAAAAAGGATAGCAACATAACATTAAGAAAAACTTAATTCTAGCAATATTTCTATGGAGACTAGACATGCATATAGTTTTGGCAACCAATATTTCTATTTCAAGCACGACTGATTCCACACATGGATATACCTAGGAAGTAATTGTATTCTTTTTTTAAAGGTCGTTAGTAACTTATAGATAACAAAACAAGAAATGGGAGTTAAATTAGGTCATACATAAATGAAATAAATTTTTATTTCAATGTAATTGTTCAAAGTCTTACGTCTGTAGGCAAATTTTTAAAATTAGATACATTCACAGCTTTTAAGTCGTATGTCCATGTGCAAGTTTTAAGACTTTTATGTTATTAAATTAATTTCTAGTATTTGTTATCAAAGCTAGAAATGGATTAAAATTATATGAATTTCAGTTGCTTTTTATCTTTTAACAGCATATCGGGCTTGCAACTGCTTGCAAGTATTGCAAGTTTTATTTACTCTTTTTTTAAAAAGCCTTTACTCTCAGATAAGCCTCATGGCAAGCTAAGTTTTGATAAATAATTGGATACAATTAAAGACCTGGATATCACTGAGTCATGTTATGTTCCAGCTGTCACTAATCTCTTGAACATTACTAATTTTTGAATCAATACTATGTAAACATAGTCCGCACTTTTCCCACACAATCTCTACAGACAGTCACATGCAATCCAGAGCTCCACAGCCTCCAGACTTCCACTGTCTCAATACTTCACACACATTTTTACTGTCCTAAAACACAGGCTTCACATACAGCCCCACTTTAAAAAACAAAGAATCATTAAGCAAAAATGAAAACTAATTTGATAGTAACTTAAACAATTGACGTCTAAAAGGATTATGATGAATTAAATTACTGTTGGATCATGAGACCCAGGCCAATGTTAAATTTATTATTCCATGACAGCAGAGGTGCAACAAAATGTTCATTGCATTCAGGGCTGTATCAAACAAGACAATACCTGAATTATAAATAATAATTATAGCTTTTATATAGCACTACTTTTCTGCAAAAGAGCTGGCAGCTCAGCAGAAAAAAGCTGGCTAGAAGAAGAAGAATAGCACTACTTTCATGCTTATTTATAGCATGCTCAGAGCGCTATGGTCCAATCTCATTTGTGGACCAGTTGGGGGGGGGGGGTATCTGGGAGAAGGTTTTCAGTGCTGCCTTTAGGCACTAGGTGAACACAACTCTGCTCAAGTCGGGTGTCGTACCTCGATCCCTCTTCATAGGTAGCCAAGTTCAAGCGTACTTAGCCTCTTGACCACGCTTCCCACTTAAAATATAATAAAATATTTTTAAAATATTTGGGTCAAGCTTGGTATCAAACTCATGAACGTACAATGTAAAAAAATCGGCCAGCGAACAATAATAGTTTATTGATTATTTATTGATTATCATTATTAGGACATCTAGATCTTACACTAGGCTCTAAACCTAGACTTCTGATTTAGAACTCTTAAGAACTAGTCTAGATGTTAATCTACTTCTAGATCTAGAATTAACCTTTATTTTAATAGCTTTACATATAAAAATATTAGTAAAGTTGAGATATACTTTCAATAAACTTGAAGCAACTTTAAATTTACTCTGTTATTGCCTAATCAGTACACTATGGACTATGCCATGTTTTTTTTATTGAATAATTCCAAAGAAAGAACTTAAAATCTAGACATAGAAATGCGCAAAATTTTGCTGAACATTATTTAATTATACTTTTATAAACCTGTTGGTGACACAGATGGGGGTAGTGCTGTATGTGTTTATAGCTGACGCAAATCGCCCCAGGCCAGTGTTAGATGAGCAGTCAACCCTAATGAGTGACAGTTCGGGAAGGATCTGCTTTGTAAATAGTTTGCAAGCAAGTAACATCAAATGTAGTCATGTGATCAACCAGAATGACCAAGCGATGTTCCATCCAGTTCTAGAAGGCCTATAGGGACCTTATATAAGAGTGTATGTGTTAAGAGTCAAGTGACTTCTCATTACATCGCAATGTCACAAGTACGAGGTGAAGTCAAAACCAGCACGAGTGTAAAGTTGGTCTGGAATAGAAGCAAGGTTTTTGTACAGTAAGTGTTATGTTTTTGACAATTGTACAGTATTGGCTGAGATGTATTTGACATTAAACTGTTGCGTTACTTTGGAGCCCTGAGTCGCCAAGTTCTTTGAGTTGGTTGTGTCATGTGGTGCCATTTGCAGAGAGCCTGGAAAGTGAGAAACATTACAATAATCTGAACACAATAATGCCTTAGATTTGAAAAAGCCCAAACACAGCAGTCCTTTCAAGAGCACGATAGTCCTTTCAAAATCAAAGCTGGATCTAGACCAATATTTAATCTCTAGTCCAATTTACATTTATTTATTTTTTACTTTGAAAAAATTATAACGGTCAACTAGAGTTTTCCCCATGTCGCCAATGAGCTAATAGTAATTATTTTCTCAGAGATATTCATCAAATGCTAAATTTCTAGGAAAATCATTAGTCATTTTTTAGATCAGTTGTCCAGGTTCCTGAATCCAGCTTCCATGAAGTTCTGACTTGAATAGAGGTTTTGTAATAAAAACACACAGGAGTATCAGTAAGCATCATGAGAATCCAGAATGTAGTTTGTAAATTTTTAATTTTCTGTCTTTATTTTGAAGTGACAAGACAATAATGAATATTCAGCAAGGAATAAAATCACTTCTTTATTTTTTTAGAAATTTAATGGTATTTCAGGCACATTTTAACACATATATATATAAGGCTTGTCTTCGAGTCCGAAGATCATTAAGGAATGCAGTATTTCCCGTGGCTGTGCAGCCACACCCAGAGCAAGCATAGTCATTGTCCGCAGGTGGTTGATTTAGATTTTCTTTTCGCCGTCTGCGTCTGTCCTCGGCAGCAGATTTTCTTTTGGTCTTAAATGTGTATCCCACTGCCTTTGTGAGTGACCTCCAGCTGTCTCGTTCTGAGGCCGCATGCAACCAGGTCCTCTCTTCTATGTCAGATAAGGTAAGTTAGCACCTATGCTGGTCTTTGAAGCGTTTCGTAGCAGTTTTTTTTGGTGATATGTATGCTCCTCCTAGAATAGATTTATATTTCTTTACTATGTGTTGATGCTATGCCTAGATTATATCTATCTACACTTCTGTATGTATACTTATAAGTTCTACTGTTGATGCTCTGCCTATATATATTGTAATAACTGAAGGGAGGCAACTCAACGAAACAAAGACGTTTATTTACATGGAGACATGACAAACAGAATGGGGCATCTGCCTTGAGTACAGCATCTCCATATTGGCTCTCTACTTGGGCGGAAATTGTTTGTCTCTTAATGTCAACATCCTGTTCTAGTCTGGTTACTAGAAGTGCGCACCTCTGCACTAGCCTGGATGGTGCTGCGCATGGAAAAGTCATAACAGTATAGTGCTATTTTTTTTAAATCTCTAAAAGTTATAAAGTATGACACTATTGTTGTTGTTGTTTTGTATAAAAAAAATGATTAGTAACGATTCTAGAGCAAACACAAAACGAAGGATCAAGATGAAGAGAAAAGTGATATTTATTTTCTTGACCACAGATCATCAGATGAGAAATGATTACACAAACATAAATGCTTAAGTTGGCTTTTAGTTCATTTAGCTCTAGCCCGCAGGGTTCATTGTCGTCATTATTGCCTTTCACTAAAATACAAGGTTCACTGTTGTTGCCTACGTCTTAACATTCGTACAGGGTTCACAATCTTGCCACTAACACAGGGTCATAGTACGTGCCACTTAAGAATGATGTCTACATAAACTTACAGGAATGTTCTCCACTAACAGGAACAACCCTTTCCTCAGTTTCCTCACAAGTCTTCTTCCTGACCAGACAACCTACACTGCTTCTCACCGGCTGACCAAACTGGCGATAATCATTTCTACAAGTCAGGTGGTTCTAAACTTCTAACCTATCTGTAGTTCTGTTTCTATATCTACTTAGCCCAAATCAACAGTCAGCCATCTTGTTTCGAGAGTCTACCTCTGTTCCCCATACTGTTAATTTGTTCACACAATGCATCAATACCTTCATTTATCTTGCCAATAAGCTCATAAATCTCCGGTTCAATTTCAAATAGGTAGGTCTCCTGATCCTCCCCTTCATCAACAAGAGCAATCCCTTCGTGAAGCACTGCATGTACAGTTGTTGCTTACCACCTGAATGCAACAATCAAAATTCAAGTTCCCCTCGTAGGCACTGGCAGATGGACAGGGGTCCTTAAGGTCCAAAGTGACAGGCTCTAACGCAGGCTCAAAGTTTTCCTGCTCTGTCCAGGTCGTTGTTGCACTCAAAGCTGGTACAACAAAAGTTTCAGTCACGTAGCAGACTTCTTCTATTGCTTCGACTGTCTCTTTCTGTTCATCTTTGTGCTTCTTGTTAAGATTGACGCATTCTTTGTAACTATCAGTACAGCCACAGTCTTGAATGAGTAACGGTTCATTGTTGTTGAATGATGTTAGACTCCTCTCTCTTACAGGATTGATCTGGCCTTGCACGTTACGTATCAGTTTGTCCATAGAATGATTCATCGAACCCTGGAAGGTACAAAGTTCACTTAACCAGTTCTGCATGGTGTTCACCTCACCAATATCTGGTTCTACCTCAAACAGGTATATTTCCGGATCCTCCCCTTCATCAACAAGAGCCTGCGAAAGACTGGCTCTCATTTTTTCTTTGGCACAGAAGATCCTCAGCTCCCTGGCTCGGAGCTCCTCTTTTAACTGTTTACAGCTAAGTTCATCTTGCTTTCTAAGCGTTGCCATTCTTTCCTTTCGTTGAGCTGCCCAAATCCCACTTCGACACCAATTGTTGTAACTCTTGGGTAGGCACTCAACGTAAAAGCAGGCAACACAATACAGTGTAACAGGAAATAAAGACAGGTGTTTATTCACTAGGACAAACACATAGCATCCTTCAGCTTCCTCAGAGTCTTTCTACTAATTTACCAGACCTTTAGACAGCAACCCGAATGTGGACCAATGACAGCCTTCCCCGCTTCGCTCCAGGTCCCTTCTGCAACCTTCAGGCAGCACCAAAAGCTGGCTTCTTAGTTTCCAAACATTCAGACTCTTCACAATCCCTGATGCACTGTTCTTCTCTCTGTCCTAGTGTATTCCTGTTTACGTTCACTAGTGCGCACCTCAAGCACTGGTGCAAGGCAGGGTTACAACACTATATATATATGTAGCTCTGACAACCAGTCCAACTCCTGGCCTTCACGTGTCGCTCAGATATTGAGTCTGTTCTCACTTACAGGAGAAGGGGAAAGGTGAGTAACTGGCGCCTTAACCACTAAGCTGGCTACCCACCTAGGAGAAGGAAAACTCTGAATTCAAACCTCTGTTGCCTTGCAGCTATACCCAATCATGGGAAAGGCTTCGGGAGTCAACCCAGAGGAAAAATCAGGAGCTGGCGACCCTAAGGCAGTTTGCAGCACCCAGTCTGGCAGAACCTGCGACGCAGCTGACCCCAAACTGTATTGGCACTGCCGTTCCTTTGGATATATCAGCTGCATGGAGTAAGGGGAACTGATGTGTGGGCGACATCGTTCCGACCACAGCTAAGCCCAGGCATTCATCTCCTTCGCAACTGAAGGAGGCCATATCTAGATCTATAGCTAGATGTCTCCTGAGTCATTTTTAATTGAATAAATATACTAAGTTGAATAGATCTTGATTTTTGTATTTTGATCTAGATAAGATATCATATATTCATCTAATAACTAATTATAATGAACACCTAGATCTAGATAGAAGTAGAAATTATGACTAAATTTTCACTAAATAGATCCACTAATTGTGTGGAAATAAAATCTAAAATTAGATATATTTCTAGATCAAGATATCTCTAATCTCTATACTCTATTCTCTATCAATTACAATCATCTAACTACTACTAGATCTAGTAGAATTTTAGAATCTAGATCTATAACTAGCAATGCCTAGACAGAGTTGACAGATTTTTTACTATATAAAAAATATAGATTCTTATCCTTCTAATAGGCTTCATGATCATCTGTTTAGGCCTACACTTACACACTTTCAATTTGCGATTTAAAAGCAACATAGAAAGGCCTTATCATTATGCCTTATCTACTTTAACATAATCATATGATATTTGACTCCCTACTACTCAGTTAGTACTAGTACTATCGCTATATAGTATAGTAGTAACTATAGACACTATAGTCACTATATACTGTTACCTGTAACTCAGCAGTGTAACTGTGACTAGGTCTATATACTATAACTATATAATTTAAATATAATATTAGACTATAATTATAATACTATAGTATAGTTATTATAGTATATTAATAGTCTATATTATTTAGTAATTAGTAATTACATCTAGTTACCTAGTAGTAGTATGATCTAGAATGATCTAATTATTCTAATCTAGATTATAAGATTATTGTTTTTAATTTAACTCGTACCTACCATGGACTATGCCAATTATATTATAATCTATTCTAATAATGCCCCTCAAGAATAAAAGAGAGATCTAGAACCTATAGATGCATAACCTTGCTGCCTTTTTTATTTTATTATATTAGATTAGATTTTAGTATATGTTTTTGTTTTCGATAGTGATATTGGTTACATCTACTGGCAAATCTTATGATTGTCACATGACAAGCAGATCTATTAATAACATGACGGTGTTGAGTTACAGTTTATACACTAAATTTATATCTGCAAAGATGATACCAATATTTTGGTAATCCTGTATATCAGCGTCCCGCGTTCATAAAATGTCGATAATTAGCCAGGATAAAATTTAATTCATTTAATGCATGCAATTAGTGTTTTTTAATAAATTTGGATTAAAAAAAAGAACCTTTACATTTTGAATGACATAAATAAAGTACGTTAGCGACTTTTAATATGATCTGCACGCCGCCATTTTGTTTGTTGGTAATGTACAGTGGTGTTGCCAACTTGTAGTATTTTAAGGATCTTTTTTTTTTTCACATTTTGTTTACTAAAGGCTGTTGCAAGTGTTCTAAAGATAAATAAAGTAATTAATAATAGAAACTAAGGTAATTTTGATGATGGATAGATGAGTGGATGGATGTTTGTGGTTGGTTATTTGCTTGGATTTATGGTTGGTTGCATGGTTGTGTTAGGGTATTTGATGGTTGGATGTTGTTGGTTTGCTGTGGTTGGTTGGATGGGTTGTTGTGTTAGGATGTTTGATGGTTGGATGTTATTATTTTGCTGTGGTTTTTTGGTTGGCAGTGGTTGGATGGTGTTGGTAGGTTGATTGTGGTTGATTGGATGGATAGTTTATTGGTTGATTTGATTGATGGTTGGTTGTGATTTTTTTCTTGTTTGGCAGTGGTTTTTTGGTTGTGGTTGAATGGATAGATGGTTGGCTGGGAGGTTGTGTTAAGGTGTCTGATGGTAGGTTAGTTGGATATTGTTGGTTTGCTGTGGGTGGTTGGTTGGTTATTTTTGGTTGGATGGTTTGATGGGGTTGGTAGGTTGGTTGGTTGTGGTTGGTTGGATGGTTTGATAGTGTTGGTTGGTTGGTTGTGGTTCGTTTGATGGTATTAGAAGGTTTGTTTGTTGGTTGGATATTGTTGGTTGGATGGTTTGGTGGGGTTGGTAGATTGGTTGGATATTGTTGGTTTGCTGTGGATGGTTGGTTATTGTTGGTTGGATGGTTTGATGGGGTTGGTTGGCAGTGGTTGTTGGTTGTGTTTGGTTGGATGGTTTGATGGTGTTGGTTGGTTGGTTGTGGTCGGATGGTGTTGGTAGGTTGTTGGTTGTGGGTGGTTTGCTGTGGATTAGCAGTGGTTGGTTGGTTGGATGGTTGTGTTAGGGTGTTTTATAGTTGAATGTTGTATGTTTGCTGTGGATGGTTGGTTGGCAGTTGTTTGTTTGATGGTGTTGGTTGGTTGGCTGAATGAATGGCTTATTAGTTGGTTTGATGGTGTTGGTAGTTGGTAAGTTGTGGTAGGATGACAGGATGGTTGGTTGGTTAATTTGATTTGTTTGATGCCTGAATGTGGTTAGTTGGTTGGTTGGCTGTTCAACAGTCTCCCGAATCGACAGGAATAACAAACAAACTAGTGTGACCATAAACGAAACTAATATCCGATTCTCACTCCATCACAACTACGCTATTACACTCCTGGCACTACTTGCTCTTATCGAGACCTAAACGGGGACTGAACTAGCCTCCCGTAATTGTAATTTGTAATTTGAGGCACATCGGCACAATTTAGGCCATGTCGTGCCTGCAGTCCCTTAAGGACTACTCTCTCTCTAAACAACAAGGGCCAGATTATTACAGTCATATCATTAAAATCAAGGTCTATTCACAGTTAAAATAGTAAAGGTAGTAAAAATTTAAATATTTGGTAAAAATCTAATGTAAATAGTGCATGTTCACAAATTCATAAATCAGATCTTCGTAGATAGCCCCACTTCCCGGATAAAGCCCAGTACCTTCCTAGGGTCGACATTATCAAATAGTGCTTTTAAATTAGTGGCTCTAAAATATTTCGCCCTGACATCCTGGTATCTGGGGCAATCAACGAGGATATGTTCCACGGTGAGGCGAGAGTCACAGTACTCACAAAGCGGGGGCTCCTCTCTCTTCAGTACAAAAGAGTGCGTGATGTAGGTGTGGCCAATCCTAAGTCTGGACATGGTCGTGCTACCACGCCTTGTCAGACCCTTAGATGTGGGCTGCCACCTGACATCCGCCACAATCTGCCTGAGTTTACTGTGAGTCTCAGCCTCCCATTGGTTCTGCCACTCTCGATAGGTGGCAGAGGCAATACTTTGTCTCAGGTCCGAGTAGGGAATTTGGGTTCCTGACACCGCATGATTTAGGGCTCTCTTTGCTTCTCTGTCTGCGGCTTCGTTTCCCTCAATGCCAACATGGGAGGGGACCCAGATGAAGGTGACATCCCTACGGTCGGCTGTTATTTGGTCCAACAGCTTCAGGCTCTTATGTACCAATGGGATGTCAGTCTTCATCCGCCCCAAAGCTTGCAATGCAGATTTGGAGTCGGAGCAGATTATAAATTTCCTCCTTTCTGATGCTTTTACCGCCATAAGTGCAAGCGATATTGCGTGCAATTCGGCCGTAAAGATGAAGCAGCCATTGGGGAGTCTACGGGAGATTGTTTTGTTCCGAAAGGAGCAGGCACACGCGACCTTTCCCTCCATTTTGGATCCGTCTGTGTAGATGGTGCCACAATCTCCGTAGCTCTCCTGCAGTTTCCTAAAGTGGACTTGTAGTATGCTTGGGTCTGTATTTTGTAGAATATTTGCATTACACAAATAACAAACTAGTGTTTAAGAGGGAAGACATATTAGGAACTCCATTTATTACGAAAACACAAGCGGTGTTGCACTGACGCGCTAGTGTGCAAATGTACATATAATACTATTATGTTACAGCTTTCATCGATCATCTTTGGTATATAAATTTAAGAAAACACGCTGCATGTTTTTTCACGTTTTCATTGCGTTTTATTCTATTGATATCTGCGCTCTTTTTGTGTTTGACATTTGTGACGATACGAAGCTTGCATATACAAATTCACTAGTGTTTACCTAGCAGTCGAGAGATTTTTTTTTAACAATACCTCTGTTCATGTCAGAACTTCGTGGAACTTTCAGAAATCTGCATGGACGCTGATATCAAAACGGCTCAAATAAATTTACTAAAAATATTAAAAGTTGATGTACATCGCTGATAAAAAAAAATACTAGATCTAGTTCATAGGCCACATGGGAAAAACTCTAGTTTGACCGTTATAATTTTTCAAAGTAAATAATAAATAGGCTAAATGTAAATTTTCTTGACTACTAGATTTAGATCGCTTTTGAAATGACTATCGCGTTCGGGAATTTCCGAAAGTAAGATTGACAGTTATAAACGTGTCCACCCAACTTGACCAAGACTGAATTCTTTCACAATTTATCTCCCCTCGCCCAGCCCCAAATTCCACCGGCTCTAATGTTGTAAACTTGCCATACGGGTATCACATAAACTACCTTGTTCATCCCTATGTTTATGTTAAGTTTTAATTGTTTACCGCTCCGAATGATGGGCAACAAAATAGAAACTGTACTACCGCTAACCTGCAGGTAGGAAGCACTAGTCCGTAAGAAAAGAATCGAAAAAAGTGAACAAAGTTGTACCTGGTTTGGTTACGTAGTCATACGATAGGGGACAATTCTATACACTAAATCTACACTGACAGTTGACATCCTTCGGCATGTAGATAAATGTGTGAAAATGAATTTTCTGAAATTAACATTCTTCCCCCACCAGTCAACCCCCCCCCAAAAAAAAAAAATGAACCAAGTCGAATCTATATAAGAGAGACTCACAACCATCTTAACATACTACGGCACTCTAGAATTCAAACAACAGTTTTTTTTAACAGTTGTTAGGCATTGTTATTTTGTACTTCTTTACGATCTGCTTTGTGCTTGTGATCTCATAAAAGTTCTTGTAACACATTATATAAGTGCACAATACAGAAATGGCTGTAAGACGTACTCGAATAGTAAATTTAGATCAAATCATGACTGATCAGCAGATAAAAGAGGAGAGGTGGACTTTAACAAGATTATCAGCAGCAATCAATACAAAAGAAAACTGCCTGGCCTGGTTAGCCAATAGTCGATTGATTAGAAATACATACGAGACTGTATCATTTGTCATCAGCCAGCAACATTGGTCGCCTATGCCCACCCAAGGAATCGACGGCTTCCGTTGGTCATGCCGGGGATGTGATTTTCGAAAATCAGTTCGAGACGATTCGTTCTTCAGTGGTAGTCGCATAGCACTTGAACAGTTGTTACAGTTGATTTACTGTTGGTGTTATGACATGCCCCAGTTTAACATTATCCATGAAACAAATATTTCTTGCAAAACTATTATAGACTGGTGCAATTTTTGCAGAGACGAATGTGAAAACTATATAGAAAGACACTGACTTTTGGAAATTGGTGGCATCGACGAAAATGGACATCCAATTGTTGTTGAGATTGATCAGACAAAATACTTTCATCGAAAATACCATAGAGGTCAGTGGAGAGAAGGCCACTGGGTGTTTGGAGGTGTTGAAAGACTTTCCAAAAAATGTTTTTTAGTTGAAGTGCCTGATGGCACTGCAGCAACGTTAAGACAAGCTCTAACACACACACATTTTGCCTGGTACGCACATAGTATCTGATGGATGGGCTGCTTAGGCTAATAGAGCAAACATACAGTCATTCTGTAGTAATACATCAAGACAACTTCGTAGACCCCAACCACAGCGATACACACACACTCAAAACATCAAGAATATGTGGATGAGAGCAAAACGAAAATTAAAACATCAATTCGGAACAAGCAACGGACTCTTCCATTCATATTTAAATGAATTTATGTTCAGAACTGCCTTAGGGCATAAACATATTTTCTGTGAACTATTGGTGGGGATTACTGAATCATATCCTATGCATTGATGCTAACGTCAGTAACTGTTTTTAAAATGTATATAAGTTTATGTATGTGTGGCATATGTGTTTTTTATATATGTGTCTGTGAAAAGAGAGAGCAAGAACTTTAAATTTTTTTTAAACATCAACTAAATAATTTTGTGTATTGATATTATAATAAGGTAATAATTTTTTTTTTTGGTGACCTTTATAAACGTGTATTTTTGTATTTTATTTCAAAGAGTATTGTTATGGTAAAATAAATATTAACATTGCACATGGTTTACATTGTGTTTTAAGTGTTCGATTTTGTTTTTGTTGAATTTTTCTTGATTTAATTAAATCTAATAATAGAACGAGATTCCAATTCTAGGACTACCTGTCTTCAGAATCATTAGGTTAAGTTTGATAATGTATCGGTAAATGTATGCGTGCAAATATTGGTTTCCTAATAATAAATATAGGCCTTATCTTAATCGCTCAGTGTGTAGTACTTTAGATCCTAAAAGGATTAAGCCTATACTAGTAGCACTGTCTACGCATGTAGGCTATTACATTATTTCGAAAAATGTGTTAGAGCCTACATTAATTTAGTATTACACTGTAGAATTAGGAGCGTCCCTTTTATAAGAGCATATATATCATAAAACATTTTAACAATTTGATACATAAGTGGCATCCATTTGCTCCTGTGGCCCCACCAGTCCATTTTGGTGCCGGCCCACCGGGCATTTGCCCGAACGCCCATATAGCCAATCCGCCCCTGCATTTACAGCACCAAGATTCGTAGTGCTCCTAAAAAATGAAAAGTCTCATAAATCCTCCTAAAAATTGCCCTCACCTAAAATCTAGGCCTACTTGTAGCAGTGGACAGTCCGTAGATCTAGGCCTACCTAGTGACAGTGTCTACCTTTAGATCTAAGATGTAGTGAAAATAATTCTCACCTTACCTGAAAACTCTTTGAATTTTAGTCAATTTAATGTTCTCGATATATTTAATGACTTGATTTACGCTAAATCACTAGAATCTAATGAATATAATTAGCACAAATGCACACCATGACCATATATAAGATACATATAAGTACTAAAAATATACATTTTCACCACAGAGAATATTATGAAGGCATCTCTAAAAGAATGTTTCTTATTTAAAAAATATGAAATAGCGACATATTTGAGATGTTTAAAATAAATCTTTGGAAAAAAAAGATTACATATTGTTCTCTGTTCTGGCTGGGATGTTGGCAAGATATTTATTATTTTCACAATCAAGTACCAATAATTTATTTGAAAAATGCATAGTTTTGTGTATGTTTTACAATGCATCAAACATTGCAGGACAAACTGAATATATAAATGTGTATATGTATATATATGTTAATATATATGTATATATATACACATAGATCACACATACATATAGATCATACATTCCATCCTTAAAGTCTCCTAAAATCTTGTCATGGTAAAGTTCTACTAACATTGACATCTCTGTATCTTATATTTGTCAATGGCTGTAATTTTATCACAGTATTTTACTATTTTAAGTTTTTTAAATTCTGAAAAAAAATAATTCTGGAAAAAATGAGTAACAGCCTAAAGAAAAACGTAAGACATAATAATTATTTATACTGGTGGGGTATCTAATAAATCTGGACATAGATCTAAATCAATCACAGCATAAGAGCATATTATATATATATATATATATATATATATATATATATATATATATATATATATATATGCCTATAAATATATATATATTTGACATAGATTTAGATCAAAACTCTAAACATTTGAAATAAAAATACAAAAATATATATTTACAATAATTTATCAAATTGTTTTTTTTAGATCTGCATAAAATAAAATCGTTTTCTTATTAAAAAAAAAATAGTAGTTAGATTTGTAAAAGAAATGTTTATTTGTAGTTGGCAGCTTTCGAAATGACACGCCTCCCCCCGCCAAAAAAAATCTAGCCAAGTTGCTGATCAAGCCTTGACAACAAAGAATGTCGTGAAAATGACGCGGGGCGCTGATCTACAGGATTACCAATATTTTCATCCACTCGTCTTACTATTGCTTGTATTGCAACATTTTCGAGTCATTTTCGACATTAGTCAATGATAATAATAATGGTGTTGTCATAACCGTTACAAAACTTCGACAAGTCCAGCTTTAATCAACCTTGTTGACACTGTTGCCTTGTCGGCCTTCGCTTTGATCTGACGGACAGTGTTTCCAAAGTGTGGTACGAGTACCCCCAGGGAATAATTTGGACCTCAATGCGCTCGTTAACTTTGATGGATTTGTTAAATATCCATTTATTATGTTTAGTTAATTAGTTTAGTAGATTATGTTCCACATTTAATAGTCTGTTCCCCCCCCCCCAAACAAATCAATAATAATTATGAGTGCTTATTAGTACGCATTAACTAAACATAATTAATGGATATTTTAAAAAAAATCTTTTTGAGGGGAAGAGGTACACTTACCTTTACCCTTTACCTATCCGTTAGTCTGTTGGACCGTTGGGGCACCATGCAAGATTCGTCGATCGTCTTTCTCCATTCCTCTTTGTCTTTTGCCTTAGTTAGGACCCTTAGGTACACTTTGCGTTACTAAAATTGTAGACGGGCCTAACAGTTACACGTCATATATTGTTACTACGGCCTTTAAATTTTTTTTTTAATACTTTATGTTAATACTTAATTTATTGGTTTATCATCCCTTAGAGTAGAGGCTATCCATACGGCTCTGGATCCCCTCTATCGACATGGGGAAAAGAATTTTATCTGTCTGAGATGGTTTCAAGCAAATGTATATAATGTTACCGTGAGGTCGGGGGTTAAAGAACCCTTTGAGGAAAGTTGAAATGAGCTGATGAGGCTATGTTTCATCTCTGCCAAATGCTATGTCGGCACCCCACCGAGAATCATTACTCATTACAAAGTTTATATTAACTCTGTCTGTCTGTCTGTCTGTCTGTTGCAAAGTTTGTAAACGTTATTTCTCACACACCCAATCTCGGATCAAGCTCGCATTTTGAATAATTATTTCTTTTACCTGACAACAGAAGAATCAATTTAAAAAAATTAACTAATTATGTTATTAGCTTTTGATAATAACTTTTTTGTTTGGTATCTCGAACAAGGGAAAGAAATGGTACTTGACTGAAGTGGTGGTATAAGCTGAATCATCCCCTTTATAGGTCGTCGTCCGAGGCCTGAATATGTGTTCCACAAACTACTGGAATAATTAACTGATGAATGGTTGTCTCTAAAAAAAAAAAGAAAGAAAGTGCTCCGCCAAATACTCAGAATGTGCGAAGTGTTCCTTGAAGGAAAAAAGTTTGGGAATCACTGCTCTATACAATTAAATGCCTTCTCTGTCGCCACGTTTTGAGACAGGTACATTAAGTTATTAAGATTTGAAACATCTTCCATCTTTTAGAGAAGGCTTTTACAAAAATTAAGAAAATGAAAGTTTATTAAATAGATTAATCAACATTTAAAACGAAAAATCTTATTTAAATTTCTTTTAATCAGGTAGAAACATTTTGTTATAGATCTACAATATTTTTTTGTCTAATGATTACACATAATATAATCTTAGTAGTTAACGCCCTGCCATAGATCCTAGGAATCCACTGACAAGAGAGGTAATTTGCTGTGGAGCCTGAGAAAGAAGTCCGACAGCGTTCGAGTAGCCGCACTTTGTTCCGCAGGTGACAATGCAGTTGGCATAGGAAGCCTCGCAGAATTCCACCTTCAAGAGATCTGATGGGTCCTCGCCCGAACATTTGTTCCATTCAGCCCCGCACTGGGCTCCGCAGCTGTCCACGCACCCACAGACAGCGCCACAAGCCATCTGGCAGAATTGGGACCCCGCTACGCACCAGGCGCTGAAATACTCGGGCAGCACGGTGGTTGCGTCGCAGACGAATTTCCCATTCTCGCAGACGGAGCCGCACAGATCTGTACACGGCGTTGAGCTGATCGTCTGCACAAGTGCAAAGGTCACCAGGAGAGTGATCGCTGGGAAATAAAAGACGAAAAAAAAATGTCCAATATGACTTATTAACTTAAACGCTATAAATCAATTTTGCAAAGGGTTGTAACTGTGTAATCTTCTAATTACCATGTTTTTTGTTAAAGGTGGGGGTACTTGTAGACATTGATTTCTTTTTAATAATTATTATAAAATACATTACTTATCTTCTTATCTTATATAATACAGACGTTAGGCCTACTTGGAAAAAGAAGATGATTACGTCTTACGCGTCATGCATTTAGTCATGCATATTAACCAGTGACCTATATTCTGCCAAGTCACTGGTTTTCCTGGCTAGCTCAGGCAACCCATTCCATGCTCTAATAGCACTATGGAAGAATGAGTAGGCCTATTTGTACAAATTTGTCCTAGCATATGGAACGAAAAATGTGCCTTTATTTTTGTGTCTTTCGGAGTATTTTATTAAAAAATTATTTTTTTTTTATTTGAAGATTATGGTTCAGTGTTTAAAGTATAATTGCTACTTTACTTTTAAGTCTTCTGTCCTGAAGGCTTTCTAAATTTAGTGATTCTACTGAAGGTGTTACTCTAGTCAAATGTGAATATTTTGTTTGTTATGGATCTCAATGCTCTATTTAGTGTCTGTTCCAGTTTCTTAATGTTTCTTGAGTTGATGGGTCCCAAACAGAAGATGCATATTCTGTTATTGGTCTAACTAACTACTTCAAAGCCTAGGCCTACATGGCGACAATGTTGCTTAAAGTTGGACTTGTCGAAGTTTTGTTACCGTTGTGGTGTTACTGCAACCACGAGCTAATATTCACTGTCGCTAAGTCGCTTTTAGTTTCTACATTAATTTATAATTTTTATTAATAATTAAGCTTTTCTTCGAGTCCGAAGTCATTGGTTAATATGCATGACTAAATGCATGACGCGTAGGACGTAATCATCTTCTTTTTTGAAGTAACGTCTGTATTATATAAGATAAGATAAGATTAATGAGAAGTACGTTTTACGTGGCTACGAAGTCCTAGATGCGACCTTCACATTTTGTCACATCCAGCGCAGAAATTGGCTTTATGCCAGTTAACGTAGAGCTCATTTATAAACAGATTTGTTTATTTATTTATTTATTGATGAATGATGATATAGCGCATAACAACCCTCCACACTTATCGAAAGTGTAATGATCATCATGCATATTTATCCTAAAATAACCTTTAATGATTTATTAGTAAATTGTTAGTTAATATTTGTTCTTAACTGCGTGTTTTTTTTTTTTTAATGTATCAAGGTGGTTTGTAACTTTACAGGCAGCTAAAAAAAAAAAAGGCAAACTATTCTAAAACAAAATAACGCTAGTGATGCATTTGATTATTTTTGGCATGAATGACAAGACATGAAACAATAAAACAATTAATCGATTGGTCAATAATTATTTACAGGTAATTAGTTATTTTGTTTGATACCAACAAAGGAAATTAATCCTTCAGTATTTTGAGCGTAAATGCTACATAAAAATGTTGGGTATCAGATACCAGAAGACAAATGAGTTTGTACTGTTACAAGTCAACACTATTGAGTGACAAAAGGGCATAGGAAGAACTCCTCAATACTGTGAAGAGAGGAAAGCTGAGCTTGTTTGGTCTTATTGTAAGACATGACTCACTGTCAAAAGTCATACCTCAAGGTACAGTGGAGGGAGCACGAAGAGAGAGTCGTCCAGAGAAAAGCTGAAAGAATGGACCTGCCTCTCTCTTAATATCCGCTAAGAACAGCAGCTGACTGGAAAAGCGGAGGGGATTTTGTTACACGAACTGTCACAGCATCCCTACGACGAAAGTCAAGGGACAGGTGAGAGAGATTCACAGTTACGTCTAAATATGTAGGGTTTCGTCCACTTAGATCAGGGGTTCTCAACCTGTGGGTCGCCACCCCCTTGGGGGTCGATTGACGATTTGTCAGGGGTCGCCTAAGACCATCGAAAATATGGATTGTTATTGTCTATTCTTCTATTGCTGTGTGTGTGTGGGGGGGGGTCGCGGCAGAGTGGTGGATTGTAAAAAGGGTCGCCAAGCTTAAAAGGTTGAGAACCGCTGACTTAGATAATTCAAAACTTTATTTCTCCCACACCCATTCTCTGATCAATTTGAAACTTTAAATAATTATTTATTTTAGCCTATTTATAGAGATGTGAGTCAATAAAAAAAAACAATTAGCCAATTAATTATTGGTAATTATTTTGTTTGATATCGAATAAAAACCATAACTTCTACATTATTGAGAGATATAGTTGTAGGTTATTTTTTTATATTTTTCTTGTTAACTCTTTGTACTCAACGAACCCGATAATGTTTAAATGTCCATGAATTATTTATTAACGTTTCGTTATATTTCAGAGATACCGCCAGTAGAAGTTAGGCCTATTATTTGATCTATACAATCTTATATAAATTTAAAGTTATATAAGAATTATATAAATTAAAAGAAAGTAAGAGTCTGGATTTTATATTGTTCATTGTTGAAGTTTGTATTCTTAAAAAATCAAATAAATAAAATAAGACAATAAAAAAAAATATCACATTGTCTGCTTACTTACATTTCATGATGTTCTTTTGAAGAGAATGTAACCCAAGGGAGAATACCAAACGATAGCTTACTTCACTTTAGATCTACCCAGATTGTCTAGCGGTACAGTTTTTATAGTAAAGTAGGCATACTGTTGGAATGATGGAGAATCGACTGAAACTCAATACCCTAAACACTAAAGCTCATTAGTATTCATGTATTAGACCTGACACTATTTTGTGTCATTAAGAGAAAAAAAAAAGATAGGTCAGCATTTTTTAATTAGGTGACTTTTTGCATATATTATGCAAATTGTGATGAACAAACATAAGCAGTTCTGGATTTACCTACATTGATATTTTGGTTATCCATTGAATTACCTCATGGTATCATGAACAGTGTCGTCTGCCCCCCCCCCTCCACCCCCATACTTATCCCAGTGTCTAGTGACCACAAACACACACATTTTCATTTTTTTTTTATTGGTTGACTATTGTGTTGGACATATGCTAGCCTCGTTATAAATAGCTTTGAAATAGACAGTCTTTATTTAACTATGCCTCTTAAATCTTTTCAAATTGTGATACCTGGTCACGTGGTATGCTCTCTGGACTGTCATCTCGATGGCCGCCATCCTCTACGTCCTGCGGGAGGTTTGGGATAGGATGTAATAATATTCAATTCTGAAAGAACATCCTAAACCTGTAAAACAAACGAAACATTCAATCTACACGAATTGCGCTACTTAAAATGATAAAGATTCAATGTTTCTGCTTATTTAGAACGGATACGCCACTGCATCAGCCTTGTAATTATTTTAATGATTAGTCCTTCTTTGAGATCTACCACCGGATTTGGTTTCAGTGAATTTTAACACCTCTGAGTTAAGTGCGACTCGTCATTCTTCATGGCTCAGCAAGGACCAAAAAAACATACCATCTGGCAATTCTTTCGGTCACTGACACTATAAATATTTGATACGAAAAACGTGAATGAACACGCCAGTGCCTCACAAAAACTTAAAGCCAAATCTAAAATGAGAGGTAAGACAATTTTTTTTTATATCCAACAAAACTATCATATATTTTAAGGGATGTGCAAAAACTATTAGCTGTAGAACTATTTCTTGATAGGTGTATTTATTTTTAAACTATAGTGTGTTTTTTTTCATTTACTTGTTTCTTCTGGAGGAGCCTCTATGTTACTTTCTACGAGGTAGTCTACTTCTTTTTCTAGCCAGATTTTTGCTGCAGAGTTGCAGGCTCTTTTGCAGACGAGGTAGGCTACAAACAAGCTCCACGCTCGATTATCAATAGTCAATAATCTTATCTTGTTTAATTCATTACAGTTCGTTGATACATATAGATGATAGGGTTTGTTTATTCTCTAAACTCCGAAATCAAAGCTTAAAACTTTTAGCTGAACAAATGGCCAGAATAGTCTACAACAGCACTTGCAAAACTCAAAATAATCTGGACAGACAAAGGCTTAGCCCTTGACCCTAAATCAGACATGTGCTCCCTGGTCACGGCCACATTCTTATATGCATGCGAATCTTGGACGCTGACCACAGATCTCGAGAAGAGGATCCTAGCAATGGAACTAAGATGCTACAGAAAGATCTTAGGTGTCCACTTACAAACTTACATCACGAATGAAAAGATAAGAAAAAGGATTAATACAGCACTGGACGCCATGATGACCTGATAACCTCAAAAAAACGTCTACTCAAACACTATTGCCACATTACAAGGCACTCAGGGCTCGCAAAGACCTTCCTACCAGGAAGAAGAAGGGGAGGACACAGAAAGCGATGGGAAGACAACATTAAAGAATGGACAGGCCTGTCAGTAAATGAAATTCTATTCAAGACAAAGAACAGAGAGGAATGGATAAAGACGGTTGACTGTTCTTGTATGGTGCCCCAACGGTCCAACAGACTAAGGAATAGGTGAAGGTGATTGTTATATAGAGGTCTAGCTGCAAAAGAAAATTAAACTATATATACATCTGAAAAAGAAATCATAGAAAATTTTACGATACATTTTTTTTTTCCAAATTAGTTTTCCTTTTATCGAGGATTTACACGATCTTGAGTTACACGATCTAGATAGGATGTAGACTTACACGATCTTGAGTTACACGATCTAGATAGGATCTAGATTTACACGATCTTGAGTTACACGATCTAGATAGGATCTAGATTTACACGATCTTGAGTTACACGATCTAGATAGGATCTAGACTTACACGATCTTGAGTTACACGATCTAGATAGGATGTAGACTTACACGATCTTGAGTTACACGATCTAGATAGGATGTAGATTTACACGATCTTGAGTTACACGATCTAGATAGGATCTAGATTTACACGATCTTGAGTTACACGATCTAGATAGGATCTAGACTTACACGATCTTGAGTTACACGATCTAGATAGGATGTAGATTTACACGATCTTGAGTTACACGATCTAGATAGGATGTAGATTTACACGATCTTGAGTTACACGATCTAGATAGGATCTAGACTTACACGATCTTGAGTTACACGATCTAGATAGGATATAGATTTACACGATCTTGAGTTACACGATCTAGATAGGATGTAGACTTACACGATCTTGAGTTACACGATCTAGATAGGATCTAGATTTACACGATCTTGAGTTACACGATCTAGATAGGATCTAGATTTACACGATCTTGAGTTACACGATCTAGATAGGATCTAGACTTACACGATCTTGAGTTACACGATCTAGATAGGATCTAGATTTACACGATCTTGAGTTACACGATCTAGATAGGATGTAGATTTACACGATCTTGAGTTACACGATCTAGATAGGATGTAGATTTACACGATCTTGAGTTACACGATCTAGATAGGATCTAGATTTACACGATCTTGAGTTACACGATCTAGATAGGATGTAGATTTACACGATCTTGAGTTACACGATCTAGATAGGATCTAGACTTACACGATCTTGAGTTACACGATCTAGATAGGATGTAGATTTACACGATCTTGAGTTACACGATCTAGATAGGATCTAGACTTACACGATCTTGAGTTACACGATCTAGATAGGATGTAGATTTACACGATCTTGAGTTACACGATCTAGATAGGATGTAGATTTACACGATCTTGAGTTACACGATCTAGATAGGATGTAGATTTACACGATCTTGAGTTACACGATCTAGATAGGATCTAGACTTACACGATCTTGAGTTACACGATCTAGATAGGATGTAGACTTACACGATCTTGAGTTACACGATCTAGATAGGATCTAGACTTACACGATCTTGAGTTACACGATCTAGATAGGATGTAGATTTACACGATCTTGAGTTACACGATCTAGATAGGATCAAGACTTACACGATCTTGAGTTACACGATCTAGATAGGATGTAGATTTACACGATCTTGAGTTACACGATCTAGATAGGATGTAGATTTACACGATCTTGAGTTACACGATCTAGATAGGATGTAGATTTACACGATCTTGAGTTACACGATCTAGATAGGATGTAGATTTACACGATCTTGAGTTACACGATCTAGATAGGATCTAGACTTACACGATCTTGAGTTACACGATCTAGATAGGATCTAGACTTACACGATCTTGAGTTACACGATCTAGATAGGATGTAGATTTACACGATCTTGAGTTACACGATCTAGATAGGATGTAGATTTACACGATCTTGAGTTACACGATCTAGATAGGATCTAGATTTACACGATCTTGAGTTACACGATCTAGATAGGATCTAGATTTACACGATCTTGAGTTACACGATCTAGATAGGATCTAGACTTACACGATCTTGAGTTACACGATCTAGATAGGATGTAGATTTACACGATCTTGAGTTACACGATCTAGATAGGATGTAGATTTACACGATCTTGAGTTACACGATCTAGATAGGATCTAGATTTACACGATCTTGAGTTACACGATCTAGATAGGATCTAGACTTACACGATCTTGAGTTACACGATCTAGATAGGATCTAGACTTACACGATCTTGAGTTACACGATCTAGATAGGATGTAGATTTACACGATCTTGAGTTACACGATCTAGATAGGATGTAGATTTACACGATCTTGAGTTACACGATCTAGATAGGATCTAGATTTACACGATCTTGAGTTACACGATCTAGATAGGATGTAGATTTACACGATCTTGAGTTACACGATCTAGATAGGATCTAGATTTACACGATCTTGAGTTACACGATCTAGATAGGATCTAGACTTACACGATCTTGAGTTACACGATCTAGATAGGATCTAGATTTACACGATCTTGAGTTACACGATCTAGATAGGATCTAGATTTACACGATCTTGAGTTACACGATCTAGATAGGATCTAGATTTACACGATCTTGAGTTACACGATCTAGATAGGATCTAGACTTACACGATCTTGAGTTACACGATCTAGATAGGATGTAGATTTACACGATCTTGAGTTACACGATCTAGATAGGATGTAGATTTACACGATCTTGAGTTACACGATCTAGATAGGATCTAGACTTACACGATCTTGAGTTACACGATCTAGATAGGATGTAGATTTACACGATCTTGAGTTACACGATCTAGATAGGATGTAGATTTACACGATCTTGAGTTACACGATCTAGATAGGATCTAGACTTACACGATCTTGAGTTACACGATCTAGATAGGATCTAGATTTACACGATCTTGAGTTACACGATCTAGATAGGATCTAGATTTACACGATCTTGAGTTACACGATCTAGATAGGATGTAGATTTACACGATCTTGAGTTACACGATCTAGATAGGATCTAGACTTACACGATCTTGAGTTACACGATCTAGATAGGATGTAGATTTACACGATCTTGAGTTACACGATCTAGATAGGATCTAGATTTACACGATCTTGAGTTACACGATCTAGATAGGATCTAGACTTACACGATCTTGAGTTACACGATCTAGATAGGATCTAGATTTACACGATCTTGAGTTACACGATCTAGATAGGATCTAGATTTACACGATCTTGAGTTACACGATCTAGATAGGATGTAGATTTACACGATCTTGAGTTACACGATCTAGATAGGATGTAGATTTACACGATCTTGAGTTACACGATCTAGATAGGATGTAGATTTACACGATCTTGAGTTACACGATCTAGATAGGATCTAGACTTACACGATCTTGAGTTACACGATCTAGATAGGATCTAGACTTACACGATCTTGAGTTACACGATCTAGATAGGATCTAGACTTACACGATCTTGAGTTACACGATCTAGATAGGATGTAGATTTACACGATCTTGAGTTACACGATCTAGATAGGATCTAGACTTACACGATCTTGAGTTACACGATCTAGATAGGATCTAGACTTACACGATCTTGAGTTACACGATCTAGATAGGATCTAGATTTACACGATCTTGAGTTACACGATCTAGATAGGATGTAGATTTACACGATCTTGAGTTACACGATCTAGATAGGATCTAGACTTACACGATCTTGAGTTACACGATCTAGATAGGATCTAGATTTACACGATCTTGAGTTACACGATCTAGATAGGATCTAGATTTACACGATCTTGAGTTACACGATCTAGATAGGATGTAGATTTACACGATCTTGAGTTACACGATCTAGATAGGATGTAGATTTACACGATCTTGAGTTACACGATCTAGATAGGATCTAGACTTACACGATCTTGAGTTACACGATCTAGATAGGATCTAGATTTACACGATCTTGAGTTACACGATCTAGATAGGATCTAGATTTACACGATCTTGAGTTACACGATCTAGATAGGATCTAGACTTACACGATCTTGAGTTACACGATCTAGATAGGATCTAGACTTACACGATCTTGAGTTACACGATCTAGATAGGATCTAGACTTACACGATCTTGAGTTACACGATCTAGATAGGATCTAGACTTACACGATCTTGAGTTACACGATCTAGATAGGATCTAGATTTACACGATCTTGAGTTACACGATCTAGATAGGATCTAGATTTACACGATCTTGAGTTACACGATCTAGATAGGATCTAGATTTACACGATCTTGAGTTACACGATCTAGATAGGATCTAGATTTACACGATCTTGAGTTACACGATCTAGATAGGATCTAGATTTACACGATCTTGAGTTACACGATCTAGATAGGATCTAGATTTACACGATCTTGAGTTACACGATCTAGATAGGATCTAGATTTACACGATCTTGAGTTACACGATCTAGATAGGATGTAGATTTACACGATCTTGAGTTACACGATCTAGATAGGATCTAGATTTACACGATCTTGAGTTACACGATCTAGATAGGATCTAGATTTACACGATCTTGAGTTACACGATCTAGATAGGATCTAGATTTACACGATCTTGAGTTACACGATCTAGATAGGATCTAGATTTACACGATCTTGAGTTACACGATCTAGATAGGATCTATATTTACACGATCTTGAGTTACACGATCTAGATAGGATGTAGATTTACACGATCTTGAGTTACACGATCTAGATAGGATCTAGATTTACACGATCAAGATACAATCTAGATTTACACGATCTAGATACAATCTAGATTTACACGATCTAGGTTTACGAGGTCTAGTAGCATAGAAAAAGAAGAGAAAGCAATATGAAGGGATATAAAGATTGTAAAGAAAAGAGTCAGTTGTTCTTCTACTTGAGTTTTTGTCTTGTGCTTTTGATAACCTTCCTTCCACCCTTTGCAATGGAGAAAGTGCGAGATTATAATAGGAACTGAAAGAAAGCGAAACCCAAAATAAACTTCTTTCATAAAAGGATAATATATTTCTACACTTAAGTTTCAATGTTTCGGGCGCTATATACCAGGTTTACATAGTCGGGCTGTTATATATATATATATATATAACATACTGTTACGATCTTGTCTATCTGGCCTTCTGTAAACACTGCTAAACAACACAACAGCACATCTAACACAAGAACTTGACAACAAGTCTCAATAAACAAGGTGGCGGTTTATTTACAATTACATCAACAACAGCCAATAAACACAATTGGCTACACTAACTTCAAATGCTTTGCTACACAACAGAACTGCCTAACTGATCACTACAAGTCTCTCTAGCTCGTGCAGCTACATTTTCGAGGACTCACTTCGTAGCACACAGTCCTTACTGCTTGCTGTCCTGGAATCTACTGACTCCATTCTAACTCGCTCTGTCTCTGGTCCGTGAAGGCTCTCGTCACATGACCACAGCACGGGCCATATTTGCGTGTATAAGCAGTGCTGTCCCTTGTTCAACAGCCGTTGACCTGTGTGATTTGCCTTAGTCTCGTGAGTCAGTAGGTCACACACACATTAACCCTTTCAGTCCGCCACTAGGGTTATAACAATACAAACTAGCTGAAAAATAAACGCCCTTACGATTTATACATTTATACTAAGCGCAATTTTTAATATGTATTTTATTTCTGCAGCCTTCATCACACTTATCCTCGTAGCCTATATTGCTGCTGACGTCAGCGCAGAAGGAACTTGTTCCAAGTCCTGCAAAGCTGTCTGTGCCATCAACAAGCAGGTCTGCGAGCTCACTGGCCTTCTGGGGCCCCTCTGCGAAGCAGGCTCCGGTTTCTGCACCAAGTCCTGCGGCCTGAACTGTGCCTGCATAGACCTCTGCCAGGATCAGTGCGGCGCGGAGCTACAAAAGTGCAAATCGGAAAACGCCAACGGACTCCTGTCCTCTGTCACGTGTCTGGGCAAGTTCAACCAATGCGCTGCCGTCTGCGGGACCCAGTGTGCTTCCAACGCTGCCAGCGGCATTCTGAACCAAATCAGCAGTTTATTACCGTGAAATTAACTCACGTTAATAAAATATAAATTAAAACAGAAGAAGGAAATGACGCAGACTTTTATTTGTATAAGAGCGGCGAAGAGATAATGAAAGAAACGAGCTAATAAAAAAATATTTTAAAATTAATTGTTCTTTTTTTTATGTTCAGCTGAATACTTTGAATTGCTTGTTGGTGTTAACCTTCGCTTCAGTATTTAATATTATGATGATATATTAGATCGTGCACCCTTCTTTTTTATTTCTGCGCTTGTTAATTATGCTGAGAGTTGATGATAAAACTCTTAGAACTCTAGGAGTTTCTAGACCTATGGAAGCTTGCCCTCCATCTACCTGTCTGAACAAACACCTGTCTGAACATACATCTGTCTGGACAAAAAACCGTCTGAACAAACACCTGTCTGAACAAACATCTGTCTGAACAAATAGCTGTCTGAGCAAACACCTGTCTGAACAAACACCTGTCTGAACAAACAACCGTCTGGACAAACACCTGTCTGAACAAACAGCTGTCTGGACAAACAACCGTCTGAACAAACATCTGTCTGAACAAACACCTGTCTGAACAAACATCTGTCTGAACAAACACCTGTCTGAACAAACATCTGTCTGAACAAACACCTGTCTGAACAAACAGCTGTCTGGACAAACAACCGTCTGAACAAACAGCTGTCTGGACAAACAACCGTCTGAACAAACACCTGTCTGAACAAACAGCCGTCTGAGCAAACACCTGTCTGAACAAACACCTGTCTGAGCAAACACCTGTCTGAAGGGAGATAACGTTTAGTGTGGCTACATCTGAACGAAGTTTTTCAAAACTAAAGTTGATCAAAAGATTACGTGCGAACAGAACTCACGAATTTGGCGCTTTCATAGGCCCCGCGCTCATTCTAGGTGTAATTATTAAATAGCAGAATACGAACAAGTCGTAGAAATCTCCTGAATTTATTAAAATCTCCTGAATTTATTAAAATCTCCTGAAAACTCATAAAAAATCTCCTGAAAACTCATAAAAAATCTCCTGAAAAATAGTCAAAATTGTCATTTGTGGGCCTTTCATTTGCGGAAAACGCCAATCCTACGCGCGATAAAAGAAAAAAGGCATTGTCAGCTTTCATGTAATAAAATGTAACAATCGGGCGAATTTTCACCTTAATCGGAAGTTACATTTCTTTATTTACTTTTATAGTCACTGGCATATAAATATGCCATAGGTTGCAAGGTTCGTAAATTAAAGTTAATTTGATCGCAATTTTGTTCATAGTAAAGAATAAATACAATTCAAAGTCGAATTTTTTTTTCTAATACAAAATCATAATTTTCACTTATTATCCTTATTCCCACCCAGACTAGTCCCCGCGCAATCAGTTTCGCATAGGGCCCCGCAATTGTTAGGACCGGCCCTGGCTTTCATAGTGAGAAAAAGTCGCCCAGCATGATCTCACTGCCTCACACGAGATATAATGTCTAGTACTTAATGATGCGACGACAAAAAAATATATAATTTATGTGGTGCATACTTTATAAACGTAGCAAATCTAGCAGGTACACCCCAGGTGCACTTCAGCTTAGGCTGTCAGGATACAACAATGTCGATATTTTATTTGGTTCGATTTGGGTACTTGACACCGCGTAATTCTCCTATTGCACGTACTCACAAGATTTTTATTTATCCAGTAGGCTGTCCAGTTTGAGTAGTTCATATACGGAATGAAATTATGTGTCTGCACCAAGAACTTAAGAGCGATCGGCAGGCTCAAGTAAATCAAATGTTTTGGAGTTCCCCGGGACTTTCGAACAAACACATGTCCCCACAGGGATTCCCAAACTACGACCCGCGAACCATCTCCGGCACGTAGCTCCCCCTTTCAGACCTTGTGGTCTATAGGGCAGGTGATGTAAAGGTAATCTGTTTCTGTGGCCTTCTGTTAACGAGGGTGTCATGTGACCAGCACAACGACCAACTGCCTTTACTTTTCCCCAACTAATGTCAGGTACCCATTAGGGTTAGGGTGAACACGTAGTGCGGTACTATCATGCCCTTTGAAATTTCTGTCCACAGTACATAGTAAAGATACAGTGCATCATGGTACCGCTGTACTAGATTTTGTTTTCTGTGACGCGACATATAACGTGTCCAAAACTTAATCGCCCTTCCTCCCCAGGTTAAAGGTTAAAAACTTTTGGCGACACTGGTTGAGCATTCTGTATCTAGATCTAGCATTTAAATGTTATTTAACTTTGGTTTGGCCAATAATAGAATATGCATCCTCTGTTTGGGACCCCTCAACTCAACAAAACATTAAGAAACTGGAACAGACACAAAATAGAGCAGTGAGAGTCATAACAAACGAATATCCACATGTGACTAGAGTAACACCTTTAGTAAGATCTCTAAATTTAGAAAGCCTTCAGGAGAGAAGACTTAAAAGTAAAGTAGCAATTATAGGCTACATAAAACACTGAACCATAATCTTCAAATAAAAAAAAAACAAAATAGAATAAAATAATCAGACAGACACATAAAAGTCACTATCATGATCTGCCAGTTTGTTTTTTTCTTCAATAGAATAGATGACATTACCGACAACACATAAGACATAAACGTTAGTTCACGGTTTACACAACAATTAAGGTTAACCTTCTTCTTCTTCTTCTTCTTCTAGCCAGCTTTATTGCTGCTGAGCTGTGAGCTCTTTTGCAGACTGTGCCAAGGAAAAAAAGTGTGTTGTTTTCTTCAGTTGTTCAGCACTGCCGTACAGGGTGTTGGTTATGTTGGGCTGTAGTGGAAGTAGGGTCTGCCTAAGGTGGATTAGGGAGGGGCATTCAAAGAGAATATGGTTTACGGTTAACATTGTTCAGAAACTGTCCAAACTTCACGGTCACTAGGTTGTCCATTGTCCTCTGTTGGAGACGAACGAAGTCCTTGATATTGGGATTCTTTCGGAAGGATCTTTTCTTATTTGCTATAGAAGCCCAAAGGTTCCAAGACATGTAAATGGTTTTGTTGGTGCGTTTACCTACAAGCTTGAATTCCAATTGTAACTGTACCACAAGGTGGGCTAATCAACACAACAAATGTCCCTAGACATTATTAAGTCTCACGCCATTGCATACAGGCTGAACTCTATTACTATGACCGCTTTCCCAAATCACTAGTAGAGAAACCTCCACAAGTTGACAGACAGGTCCCGGTTTCCAGATGTTAACTTTTCGACAACCCAAGATTGAGGCCCAATAGCAGTGCAGTGAGCCCATGAGGAATTTAGAGGACTGGATATAAGCTAAGATTAAGTATGCTTTTCAATCATTTTTTACATCTAGATACCCAGAACAAATAAAATAGGAATTATATCTCCCAGATATTAATTGGAAACAAACAATATCTGCGGTAGGTGCCCAACCAAATAAAAAATTGTATGAGGCCGGAATAACCAAAAAGAGGCATGAAGCCCACTCCCAAGAGGCGTTAGCCCAAAAAAAAAGAGGCATAAGCCAAGAAAAAAATATACATATTAACTATTATAAAAAAAATATTTTTTAAAAAGGGGCGAAATCTTGTCTTTAAGTATTTAGTGTTGGTTAACTCCCTTGTTTTTGTCAAAGAGGGAAAAGGATATTCAGTGCTTCTATTTTATGGCGTGTGAAGATCAGTTGACAAAAATAAAGAGAAATCTGACAAGGTGGCAGCTGGTTGACCACTTGGAGAGACTGTATATATACTCCTTCAAAACCTCAAGTGGATAAGAAGATTAAGTGATCTGAAGACAATAATCATGAGATGTAAGTATATACGTATTTCACCTTTCATTATATTTTTAAATTTTTTTTATAGTTATAACAATTATTGTATTGAGTTAGACTTCTGATTAACACTCTGTGTCTCTGCATGTGCATCTATGTGTCTAGGTATCTATGTGTGTTTCTGTGTGTGTCTCTAAATCCGTGTGTAATTATGTGTGTGTCTCTGTATTTATTTGTTTTTCTGTGTGTCTCTGTATATATGTGTGTTTCTTTGTGTGTCTCTGTATCTATGTGTGTTTCTTTGTGTGTCTCTGTATCTATGTGTGATTCTGTTAGTGTCTCTGTATCTATGTGTGTTTCTGTGTGTGTGTCTCTGTATCTATGTGTGATTCTGTTAGTGTCTCTGTATCTATGTGTGTTTCTGTGTGTGTGTCTATGTATCTATGTGTGTTTCTTTGTGTGTCTCTGTATCTATGTGTGTTTCTGTATGTGTCTATGTATCTATGTGTGTTTCCGTGTGTCTCTGTATCTATGTGTGATTCTGTGTATGTGTCTGTATCTATGTCTGATTCTGTGTGTGTCTTTGTATCTATGTGATTTTCTGTGTGTCTCTGTATCTATGTGTGTCTCTCTCTATCTATGTGTGTTTCTGTGTGTCTCTCTATCTATGTGTGTTTCTGTGTGTCTCTGTATCTATGTGTGTCTCTCTATCTATGTGTGTTTCTGTGTGTCTCTGTATCTATGTGTGTTTCTGTGTGTCTCTCTATCTATGTGTGTTTCTGTGTGTCTCTGTATCTATGTGTGTCTCTCTATTTATGTGTGTTTCTGTGTGTCTCTGTATCTATGTGTGTCTATCTATCTATGTGTGTTTCTGTGTGTCTCTGTATCTATGTGTGTCTCTCTATCTCTGTGTGTTTCTGTGTGTCTCTCTATCTATGTGTGTTTCTGTGTGTCTCTCTATCTATGTGTGTTTCTGTGTGTGTCTGTATACATGCGAGTTTTTTGTGTGTCTGTGTATCTATGCATGTTTCTGTCTGTGTCTCTGAATCTATGTGTGTTTCCGTGTGTGTCTATGTATCTACGTGTGATTCTGTGTATCTGTATGTGTGTGAGTGTCTGTGTCATCCTACATCTCTGTGGATGTGTGTGCAGTGATGGCACTAATGTTGTTGTTGGTATATTTCGGAAGTTAAAAGAATGACTTCCACCGAATAAATTGCACTACATCTATTGGTGGCTATACATTTGGGCCGGGTGTGGGGGGGGGGGGGGGGCTGTTTATTCTTTCTTCACTTCCCTAGCTCTACCACAGCTCACAGTGGTGCATGATGACACAGTAGTGCATGATGACACAGTAGTGCATGATGACACCGCAGACTGCACAATATCTTCACCTTCACAATCAACTATCCTTTAGTCCCGTGTTTCCCAAACTGTGTTCCGCGGAACCCTGGTGTTCCGCGAGTCCTGAATAGGTGTTCCGCGAACTGCTGGAATAATTAACTAGTAGGCCACCACGTGAATTAATCTCTCTAAAAAAAAAGTATACAAAGTGTTTCTTTAAATACATTGAATCTGCGAAGTGTTCCGTTAAGGAAAAAGTTTTGGGAACCACTGTCTTAGTCTTTTGAACCGTTGGGGCACAACACACTATCTGTCGATCGTCATTCAAAAGTCCTGGGAATACGGTAAAAAAAAATTATTGCACGGGTCGGGGTTTGAAAGGGAGCTCCAACAAACACGTCACTAACCGTCACGCCGTTCAGTTTAATAAATTGCGTGTCCCACACGGCTAGCGTAGTACAATGAAGGAAACGAGGTGGGGGTCTCCGGTGTACTCAACCTTAGACCTCGTCAAGACACTGGAAATAGAGATGTGAAAAACAGACGTCTGCTTGGACCTCTCCCAAACAAAAGTATTGTTCAGTCAGGCCTGCGGAAGGGAGCTTTTGCTTTTATTTAACTGGCCTAGAGTTTCTAGAGCCTTTGTTATTATTTTTTATCATTATTTTATTATTATTAGATTTAATTAGATTGTTAGCACTACTTTTTATTTACACAATTTAAACATTATAATTTCCTACGTATAATTTTTATATTTCCTCTGGCGGCAGCCATTGTTTTGATTGCAGTTCTGGCTGCAGCCGTGAATGCTGCTGTTGGGTGCTCCGTTACTTCAAAGTTTTGCACTGCTTTGTGCGACACCGCCATTGATGCTTGCCCAATCAGTTTCCTGTGTAATTCAGCCTACGACGCCTGCATAGATGTGTGCGACGACAACTGCCCTTGCGTCAAGCCGTGTGCAACTGAATGCGATGCTGCCCTCGAGACCTGCAAAACCAGGGATGACGATACCTTGTCCACCGCCGTGTGCACTGTGACCTGGACTCGCTGTCTAGCGAAGTGTGAGATTGATTGTCTGGTGTCCAGTGTACCAGGATGGGTGAAGAAGTCGCTTTCAAAACTGCAGTCGCTGGGTTAAACTTGACCTATTTAGATGGTTTTAATTAAACATCAAACATTAAATGTATTATTTAAAAATGCAAATTCTACAAACTTAAGTTTTCACTTTATTTCAAAAGTACATTTAAGGGAGATAAATATATTAAAATACAATCGGTAGCGATTTTTAAATTAGTATGTAATGTAAAGAATACAGTTATATCGAAATATTTACATTTATAAATATATTTTTATAGATTCATGTTTTATTTTTAGGATTAGACATAATTAGAAAACTGATTTAAAGTTGTCTTGAACTGATTATCGTTCTTTACACTCCAAATGTGGACCAATATAAGTGGGCACAAAACAACTAAGCGTTAATTGTTTTTTTAAATTACAGAAACAAAACTAAAAGTAAATCCTCGAAACCACCAACACTCCTGTAATTACTATGACAGATTACTGGCTCTCAAATGTAGATTGTATGTGTGTCAATAAAAGATGTAATTCTTGATCTAATTGTTTCCTTTCTTTCTTTATTTTATTCAGAAAAAAAGTTTTAACTTTTAATTGTTAAGACTCTTTTGAGATCTTATCCAATACACACGTTAAGAAGACTCGTTCTTAAAAACAGAAACAAGACTTTAAGTTTACATTGTCATAATTATGCAGGGCACTATTTGTCATTGTTTAGGTGACTTAGGTCTCTTCAACTTAATATCAAAAATTAGATCGATTTTGGACAAAAAATATATATACAGGGTAAAGGCCTGACCCATTAATACAGAAATATGACATACCCACAGACCTATGTAATATATCTAGATGTTTAGGTCTATGGACCCAGCACTAACAAAATTAAAGTAACACAAAATGAATTAGCACTGATCTATATAGTACCTTAAAATTTGTTAAACCCTTCGTCAAAACAGCTTTTATTTTTTTTTAAAGTCTATTCGCAGTAAATCATTTGACTATTAATTTGGAGCAACATCCTTTGTCCTCTTATAATTTTTGCCTGGTCGAAATTAATGATCATTTCTCTAATTACGCCACGACCCAAGAGGAACCACTAGGCCTATATTAGTAATACATGGCCTAGCGGCCAAGGTGGAGACTGTTGTTGTATATCCCCAACTGCTCAACAAACGTGAATGTACAATGTACTTAAGCATTACAATTTAAGAGGCACGTTGATTTATTTCATTCTAAATCATTATCATTGCACTCTGGTCCAAACTCTTTGATAAACCTATTAGGGTGGGTATTTAGGAGAAGGCTTCCTTGCTGCTACATATCATCCCAAGTAAGATAAACAAGAACGTTGCCCAGACCTGACTTTGAACTTCGATATAAACCATTAACTCTTTCACTCCTAAGTGACGATACCATCGTTGATTTGACCACATTAAATTTTTTTTTTGTTTTATAAGCATTAACTTCTGTTCCATGAAAAGAGCACACATTCCCAATTAATTCTATACCAAATAATGTTTGTTATTAAAAAGGTATGGAAGTTTAATCATAGCAGGGAAGTGAACTATAAATGAGCAAAATGAAAAACTTTCTCTACGTAACTATTTACCACATTCTGGTGGAATCAACGCTGGTATCGTCAGTTAGGAGAGAAAGAGTTAATGAAAGCTATTGAGGAGAGAAAGAGTTAACAAATTTAAACCTTAGCTAATGCTTGGATAAGAGAGGGATGAAAAGTGTGTTGTGACTCCGCTCTTTCCATTCTGCAGCCGACAGCATTAAATGTTAAACACAAATCAAGTCTGTCTAACAAAAGTGTACATTCACACCAGACTCACTCATAATTTACATGTGACAAAGTTTATACCAGATTGTTCTTATTTAATGATTTGATTGCCAGGGGAACAAAAGAGTGTTTGTGTCTGTCTTTGCTATCGGTGTCTTGTATCTCTTTTGTGATGGTAAAATCACCAAAGGTTTGGTTTCTTATAGTTATAATGTTTTTTGTTTGGTGTAATGCACAAATTGTAAGACAAATTTCCTTATGGATAATAAAGATTATTATTATTATTATTATTATTAACCTATAAATTTTGTCTACGTGTCCAGGCAAGAAGCCTACATTGAAGAATCTGACTTTACACTCTTAGCCACTTCACAAAGTTAAGCAATGTATTCGAAAAGTTTCTATAGGCCTATCTCATAAACACGGTGTGTTCCATATGCTAGCAAAGTTGTACTATTGCCCCTTCTTCCCTACTGCAAATACATATATATTAAACATAAATAATCAGCAGCACCAGGGACCAAGTTTTTTAAATGAGAGAAAGTAGTGCTGCTGATTATGTTTAATATGTATGTATCATTATTTGTTTCAGCACCTAGCTTCACTGCTACATTTACGTTCCCTAGTGCTATTAGAGCATGGAATGGGTTGCCTGAGCTAGCCAGGAAAACCAGTGACTTGGCAGAATTTAAGTCATTGGTTAACATGCTTGATTAGATTGACCTAGGAACACGCGTAGGACGTAATCATCTTTTTTAATTAACGTCTGTATTTTATAAGATAAGAAATATATATGTGTGTGAAGTGACCTAAATCTAGATAATTGTTTTTTTTTTTTAATGACAGAGCAAACTGAGAATGGGCGTAGCTAGGAATATTCCATCGTTTGGGGGCCGGGGGGATTAACCTCTTTGGGGGCCCCTGCATTTTACGTAATATTTAATTTTTAAGTGTGAATAACACTAATTTTGGGCCCCCTCAAGTGGGGGCCCACCTTCCCCACCATAGCTACGCCACTGAGTCTGAGCAGGTACTCCCTTGGCACATTTCTAATTAGAGTAGCCGACTACAGTGTAAAATTAGATGAGTTGATTGACAGAGAGGGAAGTAAAACACAAGAAAAAAAACAGTTAAAAAAACAAGTTTACAAATAATAATATAACTTTATTGTAATACTTTAAACACTTTCACAGTATAATGTCAATACCAATTATGAAACAATGGTAATTGTGGAGTTTAGTGCTCTTCACCTCTGACCTTTTTGTGGACATTTTTTGGCAACGATAGACTAGGATAACAATGAAGGATAACAATGTAGGATAACATTTTGGGATAATAAATTACAACATTTCGATGGAGAAGATCACACAGGAGGCTAAGCATTGTCAATCGTCTCAATGTGCACTGTCAATCATCAGCCCCAATGCGAAACATGAAGTAGGTAAATCTCCGGTAGAAGGGTGTACAGCAGTGACAACAACATGGGGCTCTGGGTCTTAAGTCTTGATATCTGCTTTGACCTGTGGACGTACGATGTGGAGGCAACGTTACTAGGAGTACGCTAAAATAGTACAACCTGCTTAATAAGCTAAATGGCAGACCCACGTCAAAATGACATCCCATTTTCATTAAATTTAGGGATCTCAAATTATTTTATAGGAAGATTCCAGAGCAAGATGCTGACTCCAGAACAATTTACAAAACGAACTGTTCTGTTGTCACCGATAAATATATAACATACTGTAGACATTAATAAATAATAATAATAATAACAGAGACTTCGTGTTTATACAAATAGACATAGAAGACTCCTTTTTTATTGCCTCACTTCCTGTTAATTACTTTCTCACAAAACATCACAACAAACAATGACGTAATATGAACATACTAGCACACGAACTATCTGGAGAGTTGCCTGATCTGGAAACCACTTCGCGGTTCACAGATATAGGATTAGTTATCTTAACCCTCAAGGGTGGCGTGGTGGCTGAATGGTTAAGAGCTTAGCTTCCGCATCTGGAGTCTTGGGTTCGAATCCTGGTGAGGACTGGGATTTTGAAATCCTGGATTTTTTAGGGCGCCCCTGAGTCCACCCAGCTCAAATGGGCACCTGACTTTAGTTGGGGAAAAGAAAGGCGGTTGGTCGTTGTGCTGGCCACATGACACCTTGCTCCTGGCCAAAGAAATAGATGACCTTAACATCTGCCCCATTGATCGCAAGGTCTGATAGGGGAACTTAACTTTACTCTGAACCATCCAACCCAGTGTTTCCCAAACTGAGGCCTGACTATGTGTTCCACGAACTACTGAAATAATTAACTAGTAGGCCTGAAGATTAATCAAGTTAATGAGTAAATAAAAAAAACAAACGATTTGATTTGATTAGCTGCTCTTGGTAAAGGAACCTTTTTTTGTAAAAGAACTTCACTATGAACTTTGAACTGACCTAGTTTGAAGAGTACCAGAATATTTCAAAAAAACCAAACAAGCTATCGTTATTTTTCTGCAGTTTCCTACAGACTATTTAAAGCGCAGCAGGATTTTCTTGAAACAAAGTGATAGCCTACAAACAGGCTTTGAGGCCACATCAGATTTTAGAATTCATCTCACCATTATTGCGCCTGATATCAAAAAGTTAATGATCTTGAAGTAGTTAACCTTTTTTTTTTCATACATAATTGTATGTATGTTATTATAGGCCTATATATATTGGGCTGTCTAACATCCGAAAGTTCAAAAAGTTATCCTGATAAGTGGCGTAGCTTACCAAGAGAAAGGGAAATTCCCATTGCATTTGGATGTGGGTCTCGACTTCCAGACGTTCCCATCAGGTACTTCCCTTCTCCAATCAGCTCTGCTCTAAGCTTCGATGCCCCCCCCCACACACACACACACTAATCTGATATACAGACTTAGACAATTGTAATAATGGTTTGGGTTTGGTTTTGGTTTTAGGCACATTAGCACAATTTTAGGCCATGTCGTGCCTGCATTGCCTTAAGGACTACTCTCTCTCTCTAGATAACAAGGGCTAAATTCTATACAGTATCATCATTAAAATCAAGGTCTATTCACAGTTAAAATAGTAAAGGTAGTAAAAATTTAATAATTTGGTAAAAATCTAATGTAGATAGTACATGTTCACAAATTCATAAATCAGATCTTCGTAGACAACCCCACTTCCCGGATAAAGCCCAGTACCTTCCCAGGGTCGACATTATCGAATAGTGTTTTTAAGTCAGTGGCTCTAAAAATATTTCTCCCTGACATCCTGGTATCTGGGGCAGTGAACGAGGATATGTTCCACGGTGAGGCGAGAGTCACAGTACTCACAAAGTGGGGGCTCGTCTCTCTTCAGCAATTGTAATGAACGTAAACTTACAGCAGTCCAAAGTGCAACACTTCTTGGCCGCCGCCATTATCACGTGGATGAGACAAAGTCCCGCTATCGCCAACAGGAAGTACATCAGCACGTGCAGGGCGTAATACTTGAAGCTGAACCAATAAGCTTCGTCGATGATTTCTTTACTAGCTGTCAAATCCTGACCAAAATATTGAAAAGTTTTTAATCCAGACCAACATATTTGACAGTTTAAAGGCTAATTGACATATTTAGTAGGTTAAAAACTAAATCCGGATCAACATATTTAGCAGTTCAAATACTGATTAATAACATATTTAGCAGGTTAAAAAACAAAACCTGATAACATTTTAGTAGGTTTCAAAACTATGTTCGAATGTCTTCACTGAAATGCAAACCTTTGAACTTTATGGGAGAATTGAAAACTGATTTTGTAAACATTCGGTTGTAAGAAAAAAAAAATATTTTAAAAAATGTCTCTCTCAAACCAAATAGCTATAGTTACATATACATGTAGGCCTAGATATCTAATATTTTGGATTTTTGGCACATAGGGCGTAGGGCCTACAAGTCAGCGGTTATCAACCTTTTAAGCTCGGCGAATGAGTGTTGAGCTAGTCTCGTTTACATTTGTTAAAGTGAAACGGTGCAGTCTTAAAAAGTATCCTTACATTAAAAGGCATTGTGCGAGAAAATGTAAAATTTAAATATTTAAATTCATTGCAAGCTTTAGTTCCAATAAACTAGTGATGCCCAACGTAATTCGACCTGCGGGCCATTTCACTTTCCGACACTCGTGTCGCGGGCCACAAGACCGAAAAGGTACAAAACCGAAATAAAATTGAACTGAAACAATTTTATTAGAAACCTCTGGATCTAGTAGCCTGCTTACATTAATTAATGGGATATCTGAAATGTATCTTTTTGTTTTTACGCGCCTCTACTTAAAATGCGAGCGACATTGTAGCCAGCTTACCAACAAATCATTGTCTTCTTTTGTTTCTCCTCCAATCTCTAGGCGTAGTTTAACAATCATTGTATCTCAGACTCAAACCAAGAAGGACGACATATTTGTTTTATAATGCCGTTTATATGTTGTTTATTTTTAAAACAGCCAAACTTTCTTTATAAATCAAATATGTTGGCTTATTATCACGTTTCACAATAGAATTAAAGATCCGTTCAACTTTTCCAGGTAGATTCTAAATTCAGAGTTTCTTCAGGTCTTCCATTACATAACGTACAAGTTATAATGTTAAAGGCCCTTGTACCAATCCATCAGAGAAAAGGAGAGGCCCTAACGTACTTCAAGATACTTTTCAACTTTAAAAAAAGAGGGGGTATTTTCTACACTTTGTGTCGACGTTTCTGCAGGCCGGATGGAACCACGACGCGGGCCGTATCTGGCCCGCGGGCCGTATTTTGGGCATCACTGCAATAAACTATTGAAGTTTAAAAACAAAAAAGGTTACTTAGTGAAGTGGTATGAATTTCAGATGACCCAAGTGATGCACATGCAAGAACCTTAAAAGGCACATTTCTTGTTCTATATGCTAGGACAAATTCGCACAAGTGCTTCTTCTTCCCTAGTACCATTAGAGCATGGATTGGGTTGCCTGAATCAGCCAGCAAAACCAATGACTTAGCATTTTAAGTCTCTAATTAGCATGCATGACTGGTTTAACGCATTGATACGCGTAGGAAGATTTGCAACAAGACGAGTGGCCAGGGCGAGAGAGCGTCGAACCAATAAAAAGCTGAGAGAAGAAGCAGGCCTTTCTGCAACTGACCACACCCACCCATGCAGCGGCTTTTTTTTTTATTAAAGCGAGGATTGGACTTTACATTCATCTTCGAGTCCATAGGAACAGGGGCGTAGCTAGGAATTTTCCATCATCTGGAGGCCCGGGGAGGGGGGGGGGGCTTGACCTCTTTGGGGCCCCTGCATTTTGCGTAATATTTAATTTTTAATGTAAAAAAACACATTTTGTGGCCTCTCTCAAGAGGGGGCCCGGGGGGATTTTCAGATTCTTCCCCCTCCTTCCCCCACCCTAGCTACGCCACTGCATAGGAAATAAAAATGTGCTCATCTTCGACCACGAAAGAGGAGTTACATACGTGAAGGACGTCGTAATCTTGACTTTTGAATGAACGTCTGTAATGTATAAGATAAGATTCGACTGAACTGTGCTAACGACAATGAACGTCTGTAATGTATAAGATAAGATTCGACTGAACTGTGCTAACGACAATGAACGTCTGTAATGTATAAGATAAGATTCGACTGAACTGTGCTAACGACAATGAACGTCTGTAATGTATAAGATAAGATTCGACTGAACTGTGCTAACGACAATGAACGTCTGTAATGTATAAGATAAGATTCGACTGAACTGTGCTAACGACAATGAACGTCTGCAATGTATAAGATAAGATTCGACTGAACTGCACTAACGACAATCAACGTCCGTAATGTATAAGATAAGATTCGACTGAACTGTGCTAACGACAATGAACGTCTGTAATGTATAAGATAAGATTCGACTGAACTGTGCTAATAATGACAAACAAGACTAAAGCATTACGTATTCTATCCAGTACGTTGGTATATAGTACTTGGTGTCAATCAAGTCGATAAGCACCACCAACTGGTGTCTTCTGAGCTGTCGAAACACTCGACCAGTCAACTGAAACAGAGCAAAGGTCATGGTCAAACGTAAATCAATCTCTAAGAATAAGTGAGCAATTAATTAGCCAGAGACAATTTGTACTAAACCAAAAGGATCGATTAAGAAAAATATTATGCCAAGGGCTGATAATTTTAAATAAAAAAAAACAACTTTTTAAATACATTTTTTATACTATTAAGGCACAATGTACATCCATTTCTTCATACTATAGACAGAGTACATCCATTTCTTCATACTATAGACAGAGTAGAACTCTCTAGCCTCGAAACTTTCACTTTACTCTCTAGCCTAGAAACTTTCACTTTACTCTCTAGCCTAGAAACTTTACTCTCTAAACTAAAAAGAAAAATAATTTTACTCTCTAAATTTTATTTTACTCTCTAAACTATAAGCTGTCACTACAATCTCAAGGTCCGAATTTCAATCTGATAAGGCCCTAAGGCTTTTTGAGATATGGGTCCCCTTGTAATCAACATAAGGCAATTTTTCATTTGTTCTTTCTTCTTCCTGGAAACATAAAGGGCCCTAAGCTATAACTAATGTTGTATTTAGATAAATCCAGCACTTCTACCATCTAGTCGGCTAGCTTTTACATTCGTCAGCTTCGAAATGCTTTACTATTTATAATCTCGTTTTGGAAACGAGGCATGCAATCTCGTTTTGGAAACGAGGCATGCAAACTCGTTTTGGAAACTAGACAGGCAATCTCGTTTTGGAAACTAGACAGGCAATCTCGTTTTGGAAACTAGACAGGCAATCTCGTTTTGGAAACTAGACAGGCAATCTCGTTTTGGAAACTAGACAGGCAATCTCGTTTTGGAAACTAGACAGGCAATCTCGTTTTGGAAACGAGGCATGCTTCAACCTAATTGTCATGAAATGCATGATACGATCCTAGAAACTTTTGGAGGTACACAAAAAACTAAAAAAAGTCAAGGGTCATAACTCACCGGGTGTACGTCAAAACCTGGTCTGTGTTTGGACTCGTCTGGTTTCATCCCCAGAGTTTGATTCGTGTAGTACTGGTCAGCTCCAAGAAAGTGGGGCAGTGAAAGGAAGAGAGGCTGGTCTGGGGAGATATTAGGAACAAGTCAGTTTGAAAAGTTTGTGTATAGGTTGGGGAGGAGCATGCATGACATGTATGGATGGTTGACTGGTCGAGTGGCATGCTCATCTGGCTGTCAAGATGGTCCCAGGCTTGAACCTCGCCCGCTTCCATCCCCTTCCCTTGAACTAGGACGTAATAATAAGTTCCGGTGGAACGTCCAACACTTGTGTATCAATAGTGCTCATTGCACTACACTACGACTTGCCACACTACGACTTGCTACACTTCGACTTGCTACACTACGACTTGCTACACTTCGACTTGCTACACTTCGACTTGCTACACTTCGACTTGCTAGACTTCGACTTGCTAGACTTCGACTTGCTACACTTCGACTTGCTACACTTCGACTTGCTAGACTTCGACTTGCTACACTTCGACTTGCTACACTTCGACTTGCTACACTTCGACTTGCTACACTTCGACTTGCTACACTTCGACTTGCTGACTTGCTAGACTTCGACTTGCTAGACTTCGACTTGCTACACTTCGACTTGCTAGACTTCGACTTGCTAGACTTCGACTTGCTAGACTTCGACTTGCTACACTTCGACTTGCTAGACTTCGACTTGCTAGACTTCGACTTGCTAGACTTCGACTTGCTAGACTTCGACTTGCTACACTTCGACTTGCTACACTTCGACTTGCTACACTTCGACTTGCTAGACTTCGACTTGCTACACTTCGACTTGCTAGACTTCGACTTGCTAGACTTCGACTTGCTACACTTCGACTTGCTACACTTCGACTTGCTAGACTTCGACTTGCTAGACTTCGACTTGCTAGACTTCGACTTGCTACACTTCGACTTGCTACACTTCGACTTGCTACACTTCGACTTGCTAGACTTCGACTTGCTAGACTTCGACTTGCTACACTTCGACTTGCTACACTTCGACTTGCTACACTTCGACTTGCTACACTTCGACTTGCTACACTTCGACTTGCTAGACTTCGACTTGCTACACTTCGACTTGCTAGACTTCGACTTGCTACACTTCGACTTGCTACACTTCGACTTGCTACACTTCGACTTGCTACACTTCGACCTACTGACTAAACTACACTACGACCTACTACACTACGACCTACTACACTACGACCTACTACACTACGACCTACTACACTACGACCTACTACACTACGACCTACTACACTACGACCTACTACACTACGACCTACTACACTTCGACCTACTACACTACGACCTACTACACTACGACCTACTACACTTCGACCTACTACACTTCGACCTACTGACTAAACTACACTACGACCTACTACACTACGACCTACTACACTTCGACTTGCTACACTTCGACCTACTGACTAAACTACACTACGACCTACTACACTACGACCTACTACACTACGACCTACTACACTACGACCTACTACACTACGACCTACTACACTACGACCTACTACACTACGACCTACTACACTACGACCTACTACACTTCGACCTACTGACTAAACTACACTACGACCTACTACACTACGACCTACTACACTACGATTTACTAAACAACTACTTACTACACCAAGACTTGAAGTTAATCTTCAAACATTTTAGTTGTATTCTTGGTGTGTTTTATACAACATTAAGATTTGTTGTTTTTTTTTAACAGAATCGTTCATTTCAAACATTTTAAACGCCCTGTTGTAAAAAAATTCAGCTCTAAATATTTTTTTTCACGCTATCAATGGAATCTCCAGTTTTGAAGTTAAAGAACTTTACTAGGTTAAAAAACAACAAAAATACACTATTCATCTTAACTATTTAACCAAATTTACGTATACGGTAGTATCTCGGCCCTCGACCATATTTCATTCCAGAATATTAGTCGAAAACCGTTTTGTTTGAACACCGAACCATAAGAACTAATGGCAAAATATGTAATGCTTTCTTATGAACCAGATACAGTAAAAATAAATGAATTGCAAAACTGTTCACGGTAGTACTATGTGTACAAAGATAAACAGTGTACAGTAGTATTAGTAAATAAATAATAAAGTAAATTAAAAACCCTTTATATCATTCTCGTATATCGTTCGATGTGCTGTGATTGCGTAAATAGTGGCTATGTATTGTCTGATTTACCAAAGTTCAAGGGCAGTAACTTTATTGTTGCCAAGTAAATATAAGAGAACTGGGTAATGGTTTTTGAAAAATCGTTATGCAAAGAAGTTTGTATTAAGTCTTTATTAAAGTTCCCCTTTTGTTTTCAAACAAGTTTTAATTCTCTCCATAGGCCTTATTATTTTCCATATTTGATCTGACGGAATTGTTCATTTTGTTCATTTGTATTTCACTTCCCTGTTATGATCAAAGTTCTATAAATTCGTTATCAGAAAATATTTTATTTGGTATTCATTGGCCTCCTTCAGTCGTGAAACAACTACGGTTCATCTCGAACACTTTTTCATATGGCTGTGGAGCCCTATTTTAGAGAGACACTCCCGTCCACATATATTGCAGGTCAAGGTGGCTTTCGCTTTGATGGTAGAGGAGCTAGCCATTTTCCGTGTGGCACGCTTTTCTTCAAGAATCGAGGTCCATGTTTTCTCGCTGTCTATAGCTTTCTTGGTCACCGTCTCTCTCCAACTAGTGCGGTCTAAGGCTATGTCTTCCCAATGGTCAGTATCAATGTTCACTGATTTTAAATCCCCTTTTATCACATCAACATAACGGAGGTGGGGGCGATCAGTTTTTCTTGAGCCAGACGCAAGTTGCCGTACAGAATGATTTTCGTGATGCGATTGTCCTCCATCCGGCGAACATGTCCGAGCCAGCGCAGGCAGCATTGCCTGAGGACTGTAAAGATGCTGGGAAGGCTCGTTCTCGCGAGGATCTCAGTATTACACACTCTTTCTTTCCATGTTATTTTTAAGATCCTTCGAAGGCAGCGCAAGTGGAATGAGTTAAGTTTTCTCTCTTGTTTTGTGTAGAGGTTGTCCATGACTCGCTGCTGTATATAGAATAAAAGGGGAATGTATGCTCTTTTTATATAGCACAATTATCGAAAGAGTTAAGTCATAGTATGAAAATGTAATAGTTCTATGTTGAAATCATTTTGTATTACAACCGGAAGAGGTTACACAACGTACACATAAATTAACATATGCTTAAAAAAAACAGATTTTCAACGCTCCCATTATTCTTTACACCGGATGCACCAAAAAAAAAGCCAGTTATTTATAGTTTCACCAATTAATGAAAACTCTAATAGAAAAATCACTCACTATCTTTAACAGTACGTATTGAATAGAGTCCAGACGGTACACAATCAGGCGTACAGTAACCGTTACCATTGATCCGGGTCAAAGGCTCGTCTTCTCGAAGTTCTGCTACAGTTCTGGCACTTTCGTCTGCCGAGTTTCCATCAGCAGCTTGTTGAAGTCCGAGGAAGTGGGCTGTTTGATTTTCGAAGTCTTCCTCAACGGTATCGTTTGAATATGCATGCTGAGTGTCATTAGAGAACTCGGAATCGGGAATGATATAGCGATGAATATCGATACCATACGAAGATGTCACCTCCTTGTATTCAAGAAAAAACTTTCTGTAAAATAATTGTGAAACAAACACAGATCTAGTTACATAAACTCTACGGTCAATTTTTTTAAAAGACTAATACAGTAACACTACAGTTTTTAAAGAAGTGAAATAATACGCTCTTTATTAAACATAATTAAATACCAATATTTGGCAGTTCTGGTGTTTTGTAGTTACGTATAATTGAGACTAAATAAATATGCTTTCAAAAGTCTATCATATTTCTTTCACTAATTTAATTTAGCGAAAAATCGCAATGAAAAGGTTAATTTATAACTATTTTTACATTACCATCTGGCCTTCCGCAAATTGAAATGACATACGAACTCTTACCTGTACATACGCGGATCGAAAATCACCAGACGACTGGATGAGCTCACAAATGGTAGGAATGATGTGCCATCTGAAACAAAATACTGTTAGACAACTTCTAGTGCAGTGCAGTCTGCAGTGATGGATAAATTACGGATTGAGGCCAACTTCAGCCCAGCGAAGGCTTCAAACCAAGCCGTCCCATATATCGTGATTGAAATATCATGACAATTGGAGATTGTCGCACTGAAGCTATCACGGTTTTATTTTCTGTTTACATTCAATTTTTAAGAATCGGTTTACTTTCTTTAATCAATACAATTTAGTTTAAAAGAAAAGAAGAGAAAGCGATGATAAGAAATATGGTGGAGATAAAATGTAGGCTAACCTTAATTGAAAATGTAAACAAATGCAAAGAGGAAGGTTAGGTTTCCAAATCGAGACAGGGACGCCATATTGACACATTACTGTAGCTAACCAACTAACTACTGTGTGCAACAAATGAAAAGATGTCCCGTGATGAAGAAAATTGTTTATTAAAACACTTCGCTTCGTATATCGGATACATGAAAAAGCTTATTATTTATGGATTGGCTTTCGTGTATGAAAATCTCTACAAGAGCAGACCAAGACCATTAGTTGTAGGCCTTAACACTGACCTGGGGCATCGCAACCCGTGGGCAGTGGAGATCATTAGCTCGTCGCCACGTTGTACAGACCTGTTATGTAAGCGACGAATTATTGGTCCACACTGCCCACAGGTTGTGACGCTGCATATCAGTGTTCAAACTTTCTATGACGATTGGTCTCGATCTGACACAAGAAAAGATGACGTACAACGGGACATTTCAATTTATGGATAACTGGAGCCACCTGAAAGGTTTCAAACAAAACTTGTTCAATTGGCCAGCCATGTTGGAAATCCTCTTTCCGTTGCTAGTGTTCAAATACACTGTCTCCAACGAAGGAACACACCCATTTAATTTCAGTTTAAAATATTTCAACTGGGGTGGGGTAAGGTAAAAGGAGAGTCAGAAATTTGAGCTATGGAATTAATCTACGAGACGTATAACGGGCTGGGGGGGGGGTATTAAACTAGCCTCACTTACCACGACCATAGATTTGGTTGGCTTCTTTAGTTGACCAGTAGTCCAAGTTTCTGAAACAAGACAGACCAGAAAGTTTCAACTTTATAGCTGCAAGCTAATATTAATATAAAAGTAAAGTACTCCGTGCAGACATTGCGATCTATAGGGCAGATGATCTAAAAAAAATAATTTCGGACTACGTTTAACTTCCAGCACAACGACCAACTGCCTTGACCTTTCCTCAACCAAATTCAGGTACTCATTAAAGTTGAGTTGACCGACGGGTGTGGCTAAACATTCCGAAAGTCCCAGCTTTCCGAGCTTCGAACACGAGACTGCTTAGGTTCAGATTCGAGCAGTTTTACGGCGGAACTTGTACTTAATCGCCCCCCCCCCCAAAAAAAAAAAGTGTACCATGGTTAAAATGTGAACGAGTTCATCCTTATTTTAAAGGTTTGGTTTTTGGCTTTTGGCACAATTCAGGCCATGTCGTGCCCATACTCTGTTTGGGACCCCTCAATTCAAGAAAACATTAAGACACTGGAACAGACACAAAATAGAGCAGTGATTCATAACAAACGAATATTCACATTTGACTAGAGTAACATCTTTAGTAAAATCACTAAATTTAGAAAGCCTTCAGGACAGAAGACTCAAAAGTAAAGTAGCAATTATACATGAAACACTGAACCATAATCTTCAAATACAAAAAAACAAAATTTAATAAAATACTCTGAAAGACACAAAGATAAAGGCACATTCCTCGTTCCATATGCTAGGACAAATTAGTACAAAAGCTCCTTCTTCCCTAGTGCTATTAGAGCATGGAATGGGTTGCCTGAGCGAGCTAGGAAAACCAATGACTTGCCGGAGTTTAGGTCATTGGTTAATATGCATGACTAAATGCATGACGCGTATGACGTAATCATCTTTTTTGAAGTAACGTCTGTATCATATAAGGTAAGATAAGGGTTACTTCCTCTATCTATGTCAAGTGGTTTAAGAATTACTGAGGTATTAAAAATAAGGTCCTCTCACAACTCAAAAAGTAAAAATATTTATATTTTAAAATGTAAAACTTTTTTTTTTGTAACAGTATATTTAAACTAATTCGTAACTCGTCACAACTGGATTTAAAAGCTATCACCAGATGACTTGTACCCACTTTAAATAAAATTACAATATTTTTAAAATGCTTTTTAGGTAGAGAGAAATGGATGCTGATCAAATAAACCAAATTGGCTTTTTAGATTCAATACATAGATGTTCATACTCTATATTGGTTTCCAAAATATTCGAGGACCTGGTGACTACTAATTATTTTTTGAATATACTAAAATAAATCTGCAGGGAACAGTACCGTAGAAAAAAGAACATTAAGGAATGGATGTAAGAGAATCTAATCCAGGAGAGAGACGATCGTCAGATCATGTGTGGTGCCCCCAACAGTCTGACAGACCAAGAGACAGGTTAGGGGAAGTAACTAGAGCTAGGGGGGGATTTGTTTTTCCTCTGTATGTTTTTCGGTAAGTGTGTGTGTAGTGTGTTGTGGCTCTTCCGCCGTGTCAAATACAAACAATGAAATAAAACAGGAGGTAACCTTCAAACACCGGCGAAATGCCAAAACAATCCAGATATGTAGTCGACGCTGATGTTGGGTCAACAAATATGTTTAATGATCAAGAAGGGAATCGTCCGATGTCAACTAGGTCCGTAAACTACTAGATCTACTTATTCTTTCTGTGATAGGAAAAGAGTCTTGCCTCTATCAAATCCTAAAGCGTTCTTACTTTTTAACAAACCTTACGTCATCGTCACTAAGTAAAACGTTTCCCCCTATTCCCGAAACAAATAACTAAATCCTAATCATGTCATAGCAACCGATCACGTGACCTACTCCTTGTTGTTCCAAGAATAGATGTTGTTGAAGCGAGAGAGATTGGTGCTGCCACTTTCCACACACAGTCGAAATGTTTCGGAGCCGTTTTTGATCTGCAGATGAAAACAAAATGTACATTTTAATTTCCCGATAAGAGTTGGCATTAGCATATCGAGAGCATGGATAAGAATTTCTTGGGCATTGACAAGTAACTTTAAGATCTATAATAGTAAAGTTTCCCTTTCAGATCTTGCGATCTATGGGGTAGATGATGTCAAGGTCATGTACATTTAAACAGGTTCCCCATTAAAAACCCAGTGGTCCAGAAAGCAGATATTAGGTTTCCGTGACAGTTTGACAACCACTTCTTGATTGTGTAGGTATTGAACTATCTATTCCAGTGATGCCCAACCTTATTCGGTCTGCAGGCCATTTTAATTTTCGGCATTCGTGTCGCGGGCCATAACACCAAAAAGAAAAAAAATAGATAATAAGCTATTTTTAATAGTTTTATTTGTAGACCTACTAACATAAATTAATGTGATGCATGGCGTTTATTTAAAACCATCTTCTGAATATCTGGCTGCATAGATGAAACACCAAGCTGGAGCACTGAATCTAGATGTTCATCCGTGAGGCGATTACGTCACATGGTTTTCGCCCGTTTCATCATTGAAAACGTTTGTTCACACAGATAAGTGCTTGAACATTGTGATCATCCTTAGCGCTTATTTTGGAAGAAACGCTTCTGCAGGTAACATGGAGCAGAAGTCAATGGTCTGTATCACTTGAAATTAGTCAAGCAGGGATGTCTGGCTTTGTAAATCAATCAGTTCCAGTTGTAGATCTGTCGGAGCACTTGACACATCGGCTGCAAACGGATTGTCAAAAAGACGGATTTCATTTTTTAAATTATGAAAATCTACACATCTTTCACTGAAATTTTTCATCAAGAGCCTCAGAAGTTGGATCATTCTTTATTTAGGGAAAGACATATTTAGCTGCTTATCATTTCGTAGAGTGGTACAGGTTGGAAAGTGGTCAAGATGCACCTTTTCCGCCTGTTGAATGAAGAGTTGCAATTTTTTTTTGGAAAGCACATATGTCTGCATACACATGCGAAATCAATTTGTCTTTCCCTTGTAGTTTGGTGTTGAGTTCATTTAGATGTGATGTGATGTCTCATAAAATAGCCAAATCCCACAACCATAAGGGGTCGTTCAGTAGTGGCACTTGTTTTGATTTATCGGTCATAAATATTTAAATTTCGTGTCTCAAATCAAAAAAAACGTTTTAACACCTTTCCCAGGCTTAACCAGCGCATTTCACTGTGAAATAGAACGACTTCTTATTCGGACTCTGTCAGAAAATCTTTGAAAGTTCTGTGATTCAACGCCTGTGATTGGATGAAATTAACAGTGTTGAGCACAATCATCATTACATGGTCCAAATTCAAAACCTTTCCACAGAGATTTTAATAACTCTTGCTGCCATTCCGCTGTAACATCCAACCATATTTCTAGCGCCATCAGTAGCCACTCCGACCAATTTATTCCAAGGAAGAGCAAGGTCCTCTATGATGGTTGACACATCTTTGAACAGGTCTTCTCAAGTTGTAGTGCCATGCATGCTCCTCATAGCTGCTAGCTTCTCTGTTATATCAAAGTTGATGTTTGTACCGCGAATAAATACCAAGAGTTGCGCAGTATCAGTTGTGTCATTGGACTCGTCAGCGGCATCACAAAACATTTCGAATTCTGCTGCTCTGTCTTTTAATTGTGAATGGAGATTTTCACCCATATCTTCCAATCGTCTTGTAATTGAAAGGCTGACAGCTTCTACTGCATTCTTCTTTTCAGGACACATTTCTTCCATCACTGCTAGCAAGCACTTTTTTACACAATTCGCCATCGGAAAAAAGGCTTCATTGCTGTACTTAAGATGTGAGCAACTCTGTAGCTTGCCCTTATCGCACTCATTTTCTTGTCTCTTTTTGTTAAATATTCTCGTCCATCCCCCAATCTCTAGTCGTAACTTGACAATCTTGTCTTCGCGGCTCAAACCAAGAATGCCACCATATGTGTGTTTATGTGTTTGGATTCATAATGCCTTTTAATAGTATGTTCTTTAAAAACAGCCACACTTTCTTTACAAATCAAACATGTTGGCTTACTATCATATTCCACAAAAAAGAAAAGATCTATCCACTTTTCGTTTCTTAGGCTCTCTCATTTCATTGAATCACAAACGTTAAACAATGCGGTACCAATCGCTTTGACATCAAAAGAACACGACCCAAAATGATGCATCAATGATGCTCTGTGTTGCACACACAAGATGTCAAGGACACGGCTAGCTCAAGACAGTAGCGGAATTTTCCAAGAATTAAAAATAGCTGACTAGTTTTATTGCCATTGAAAAAAAAACAACACTTGTGTTCTTACAATACAAAAAATATTTACTATGAATATTAAAATACCAAACATAAAAATGGAATTCATCAAAGAATGAGTGAGAGTCCTAACTGAAAGAGATTATTTTTTCAACATTCTAATTTTTTAATTTAAAAAAAAATGTTTTTTTTAATTAATTTTTTTTACATTTATTTTTACATTTTTTTTTTTTTACATTTTGTTCCAATGCTTTGGCGGGCCGGATAGAAGCACGTCGCGGGCCGGATCTGGCCCGCGGGCCGTAGTTTGGGCATCACTGATCTATTCGATCATAAATGTCTAAAATGATGCTCTTAGTATTCATCATTGTCTATAGCATGAGCGTACACTGGTTGCCTGAATCAGCCAGGAAAACCAATGACCAAGAGGAGTGTTTCCCGAACTGTGTTCCTCGGAACCCTAGTGTTCAGCAAGGCCTAAATAGGAGTTACAAGAACTACTGGAATTAATCAACTAGTAGGCCGCGACGTGAATTAACTTCTCTAGAAAAATCAGCAAAGTGTTCCGCTAAATACTCAGAATGTGCGAGGTGTTCCATTATGGAAAAAGGTTTGGGAACCACTGACCTAGAGTTTAAGTTTATTATTAACAAGTACGCCTAGATTACGTAGGACCATAGACATAAATAAATATAGACTGGCCGATTAAAGAGTTTTATGAAACGAAAATTTGTGACTTGCAATTTTGTGTACTTTATTATACAGCATTTATGAGCAGTATAAAAGTTATGTATTCATATCTATTTCAGCCATAACCTATACAAGTATTACAATATGTTCACTAGTGTTTTGTTTAATCTCTAAGAATGAAGATCATGCAATTTTTCATAATTCGGAAATCCGACAACAATAGATGTACATGTTTTCAAGTTACATGAAGTTACTTCCTTCGGCCAGTCTATATTTATTTATGTCTATGAGTAGGACACAATGATCTCTTTTGAAGGAACCTCTTTAACCCTTAAAGTGCTGAACTGTTTTACTATGAGTGCATACACAATTCTGATGTTTAGAGGCTAAACTACCACACGCGTTTTAAGGGTTAATTGATCTGAATATATGTAAGAAAAACGTAATACTTACATTCACTGTTTGATTATCTACATCCATTGGGTAATAATCAAGCGAGCTGAAGATGTTGAACTCAGTTTCTAAGAGATTTTATGGAAACAAAGTTAGTATTATTTCTTCACATTCATGTATATAGTACTTGTAAACATTCAAGCCAATTGTGCTCTTGTATTGTGCGTCTTTTTATGCTTTAGTGCGCTACGGTTTAATTTTGTTATGGACATGTGTGGAAGGGTAGGCCTATCTCTCGGCGCTCATCAAACTAAACTCAGCTCGAGTTGAATCTCCATTTCTTAACGATATTCCTAGTTAAGTAGTCTAGTGGTTTATATCACTCGGCTACCCATCCCTTTAAACATAAATGTAAAACAGGACTAATAAAGTTTGAAAAACCTAACAGTTATAAAACAGAAGTCATTTTCTTGCATGTATAGAAAAGTATCAGATTTAAGTTTTAAAACCTGGCAGTTATAAAACAAAAGCCACATTTTCTAGCCTACATGTATAGAAAAGTATTAGATTTAAGTTTAAAAACTTAGCTATAAAACAGAAGTCACATTTTGTAGCCAGCAAGCATAGAAGTGTGTTAGGTTTATACCGGAACAAATCTGCACAATATAATGGTGGTGAGGTGGGGAGGCGGGGGGATTGAAAATTGTTGCAATATCCCGAAAAACAGGAAGGCTGCCTATCTTGTATATGCTCATGATGATCCCGAGTTCAAATCCTACTCTACTATCCACCTAACTTAAAGATTTAGCTAAAAGAAAATTATCATATCTGGAGAAACGTCCGAAACTTAAAATCAAAACCCAAACTAAAACATGAAACAAGTACATAATATATATATAGTTCGTCCATCGTGGTTCGATGATGACCACTTTGTCATCCAGGGGGCTGAGGGCTTTGCACTGGGGTTTTATGCCTCCTCATGTGGCTGGTGAGACCCATGTGAGACCCATGTGAGACCCATGTGAGCCCGGAATGTTCGGCCGCATACTGGGAAGGTTATTCCAGCTGGAGCTAGTGTCGTTTGCTTTGCTTTTCTTCTCTGGCGTTTTTCTTCTGCCAGCGTGGTTCTCTTGTCCTCAGCAACCTGTGCGCCAGTTTTCACAGCGCGACGCCATGATGCTCAGTGATGTGCCTCATACTATACAAGGACAGTTATTTAGCTACATTCATGTTATGAAACAGGTTTCTAGTAATAGAATTTTGTATTCTGCCTATCGTTATACTTGGCCTCAACACTGACCTGGGACGTCACAACCTGTGGGCAGTGGAGAACCAATAGCTCGTTGCCAAGTCGTTCAGACTTTTGGCGTGGCAGCGAGCTACTGGTCTAAACTGCCCACATGCTGTGACGTTGCAAGTCCGTGTTCAGTTCAGGCCTAATACGACTGGTCTCGCATAGCTTCGCCCATCATGGCCAATCAGTGTTTTTGTTATTGAACACGTGACCAGTATGTCGCACGTGCACTGACGTAGAAGATATAACGTGTGGCTTACCTAGCTCCTCGATAGAATATCGTCTGACGACATCGTTCATCAGTGTGTGCACCGTGCGAGTCCCTAACGTTGAACGGGTTGATACATTGGTCTGTCCACGTGGCTGTATAATTAACCAAAACAGGATTATGGACACCAGTACAACTCAATGCTGAAGATCTAATTCGCGTGTAGCAGAGCCTTTAACAATGGCGTAGCTTACTTGGCGATAACAGGTTAAAATGAACGCGGGCTCACGACCATTAGGGGCCCAATACCAGTAACGTAGAAACCATGATGCGTAGAAACCATGGTGCGTAGAAGTTTCGTGCGCTTGGGCCCATGACTCGTGATCCATTGAGGCCTTGGGGATGACACCATAGTGTAATTTATTCGAAAATTCCTAAACCGAACTTTATATCAACTTCAAGACATTAACTCGTGTTTTCAGCTAGAGTCTGTGTACCAGTATAGTATAAGTAATGATAACTAGTCCTATACACACTGTGCATTGATGTTTATGTTTAGTGACAGCTATACTAACTGTTATGACAGTATTACTTGTATGGATAACGTTATAACTGAATTGAGTGTTCTAACACTATATCATAGAAATATCTTTTTTTTATTTGCTGATGCATAGGTCTATTGTTTTTTTCTTATATTTATATTCATCTATGGGAGGGGGCCCGTCATCAAATTCTTGAACCCAGGCCCACGCGCACATTGCTACGCCACTGGCCTTGAATGACTTTGCTACAATTTGAAGAACTTTGTAATCATCAATACAATTCGCTGCAGTATCAGAGTGCGATTTAAAACAAGTAAAAATGTCTTTAATGGTAAAGATGTTTATGCATAAAATGTTTATGCTACATATAAAATTTATCTAAGGATGGCTAAGAACGTAAAGGTGAATTTATTTGCGGGTAAGATTTATTTAAAGGTAAGATTTATTTAAAGGTAAGATTTATTTTCAGGTAAGATTTATTTTCGGGTAAGATTTATTTTCGGGTAAGATTTATTTAAAGGTAAGATTTATTTGTGGGTAAGATTTATTTGTGGGTAAGATTTATTTAAAATGTAAGATTTATTTAAAGGTAAGATTTATTTAAAGGTAAGATTTATTTAAAGGTAAGATTTATTTAAAGTTAAGATTTATTTAAAGTTAAGATTTATTCAAAGTTAAATGTGAATTTGAAAAAAATATCTGCAAATGATATTTTTCTAATGGTGATTAGATTTATGTAAATGCGAAATTTAAGATTTATGGAACTGTGAAATTCAACTACAGGTAAGATGTTCAACTACAGGTGAGATTACCTTTAAAGAAATGTTATATCGTAAATAAGCTTAAAACAAGACCAAACTCAAACTGACCAGAGCCTCAAGATCGACGGTCAGTATCTCTACTCCTTCGGAGGCGACAGACAGGTTTCGATCAAACTTGTACACGAATGTGTCTGCGTAGCAGACGGACTCATTTTTGGTGGCCCACTTCAATCCGTGCCTGGTTTCTGTTCCTCTGGAAGCCAAAATAAAATAACATTCAGCAAAATTAGGCTTCGGGAAAAATAGTGGAAAATCACTGACCTATGTAATATGCTGAAATACGTGAAATTGTTTTCAACTTGGAGTTCTTTTATGTACTATGTGTACTCGGCATTTATTTATTTTGCGAAAAAAGAGAGAGCTCCTATCAGACTAAACAAAAATAATATGGTAGGGGAGAAGATGAATAAAAAAAAAAGAGATGGAGATAACTCGCAACAGGTTACAGAATCATAAAATAAATTTGGCATGTTGGAGAGCACAGTGTACCATCCTACGGCCCGCGGGTTAGATCCGGCCCTACTTCATAATGAAGTTGCAGATGTTTGGTTCTACCTAACTTAAGGGTTTCTTGAGGTGATGAAGCCACGTGTATTATGGGTAATACATGGGGCGCCCAGGCTGAAAGGGTTGCGAGCACTGCTCCAAATGCCTTCCTGAACAAGTGCGTCAGAGGATGGTCATGTGACAAGTGCATGTTATCTAGCTAAGAAATTACATATAATATGTGTGATCTCTAATTAAAATCATATTTTATAAATTTAAAAATAGATATTTCATTTACGTTTCTAATGAAGTTTATTCATTTTTTTTAAAGCGATAGTTTTACAGTATAGAAATAAAATTTTGAAAAATTTAAGCTTTTAAAACTATTCTATTTTTGAATAAATAATTCATGAATAATCTTTAAAGTATGAAAATAAATGCTATATAACATAAACGCAATTTAACTTACTCTAAAAAAACAAGCATAATAAGCGATTATTTCCCTTTTCAAGTTACACTATTACAAGCAAGACATATTTTTTAAGACCTGATATGGCTTGAGCCACTGCTGCAGAATTTTTGTCCCACAAAATGTTTAAATTTTAGTTTCTAGATCTAGAATCAAAATTCTGTAATGGAAAAAAATATGGCTGTTGACCTGCATTTGTCATTTCTTTAAGAACGTCTGCAATTTATAAGATATGATTTGAAGCAAACTTCAGCTTTTCGTAGCTTTTTTTGTTTTATTTTTTATTCTTCTTTCGGCCCCTAGACAAAAGTATAGGTCTTTGCTTTGGGTTACAAAACTGCTCTAGAAACAAAAAAAATAACACTAAGGAACAACAGATGTAACAATACATAAAGACACAAAGTAATAACTCACTTGTACACAAAAGGTCCGATTTCTTCCATAATTGGTCGCGCGTCATGTTGGAACACATCAATCCAGTTGGTTACATTGAAGTAGTACACTCTCAGAATGATGTCACCATTCGGGTTTTCCCAGACCGAATCATTCGGCCTCAGTATCATTCTCTGGGTTGAAAAGACATTCTTATATGAGATGTTTGTCGAAAGTTAGACTTTTTGTGTGTGTCTGTGTTCATTAATATAATAAAATGTGAAGGAATTTGTTTTTTTTTTTTCACAGGTACGTTAATGTATTAGATTTATAGTTTAAAGACAAAAATAGAGCTAGCGGTATGATCGTTCATAGTTTATTTTTAGGAGTTTTTGAGTTTTTTGGCACATCGGCACACTTTAGGCCATGTCGTGCCCGTTTATTTTTAGAAAGGAAATCAGATTAAATGGTGTTCCTGGAATGAAAACTCTTGAATCCAAATCTCTTCTGCTTTGCGACTTAAACCAAACAATGGAAAAGCTCTGGGAGTCAAATCGGGGGAAAAAATCAGTAATTGGTGACTCTTAGGAGACTTGTAGCACACCAGTGCCGGCCCCAACGATTTCGCGGGGCACAGTCTGGGTAGGGATAAGCATAATGTCATAAGATTTTTAATTAGAAAATACATTCTTCTTTGCAATAATTTGTTTTATTAAATGAAAGCTGACAATGCCGTTTATTTTTATTGCGCGAAGGATTGGCACCACAAATAGACAATTGTGTCTATTTTATGAGTTCTCATAAGATTTTAAAAATTTTAGGAGATTTCCAGGTTTTTTTCGCATACTTTACAATTTCAGGAATTTCTAGGAGGCCCTAGATTAGAACATCAGGAGGCCGCGGAAACACTGTTATTATATACAAGTTAGAATGGTTTTATTTCATAATTTACACCTAGAATTAGCGCAGTGTCTATGAAAGTGCGAGGCCCACTGCATCCGCATAGGTTGCAGTGGCCTAAGGCCTGCCCTGTAGAACAAGGGGCTACAACCTGGCAGAACCTGCAACGACAGTGATCTCAAACTGGATTGGGTGTTTATCGTTCTTTTGGCGTTGTGTGTGTGTAGGGAGTGTAGTATAGTGTACCATGGTATGTTGTGACATAAATGTGTAGTGCAGTGTACCATGGTATGTTGTGACATAAATGTGTAGTGCAGTGTACCATGGTATGTTGTGACAAATGTGTAGTGCAGTATACCATGGTATGTTGTGACATAAATGTGTAGTGCAATGTACCATGGTATGTTGTGACAAATGTGTAGTGCAGTGTACCATAGTATGTTGTGACATAAATGTGTAGTGCAGTGTACCATGGTATACCGTGACAAATGTGTAGTGCAGTGTACCATGGTATGTTGTGACAATGTGTATTGCATTGTACCATGGTATGTTGTGACAATATGTAGTGCATTGTACCATGGTATGTTGTGACATAAATATGTAGTGCAGTATACCATGGTATGTTGTGACACAAATGTGTAGTGCAGTGTACCATGGTATGCCGTGACAAATGTGTAGTGCAGTATACCATGGTATGTTGTAACAAATGTGTAGTGCATTGTACCATGGTATGTTGTAACAAATGTGTAGTGCAGTGTACCATGGTATGTTGTGACATAAATGTGTAGTGCAGTGTACCATGGTATGTTGTGACATAAATGTGTAGTGCAGTGTATCATGATATGTTGTGACAAATGTGTAGTGCATTGTACCATGGTATGTTGTGACAAATGTGTAATACAGTGTACCATGGTATGTTGTGACAAATGTGTAGTGCAGTGTACCATGGTATGTTGTGACATAAATGTGTAGTGCAGTGTACCATGGTATGTTGTGACATAAATGTGTAGTGCAATGTACCACGGTATGTTGTGACCAGTTTTCTCTGCATTAGTGTATCTCTTACGCACAGCATGTCATTTTTCTTCTCACCTGTCGGATATCCACCTCGACGCCATGGATGGCCGCGGCATACAACAACAGCACTACACAGCCCAAGAAGAGGGCCACCACTCCGGACAATGACGGGCATTTAGGAGACCTCACAAAATCTTGTAACCTGTCACAGCAGTTTCTCCGTTCAACGATCAAATAACTTTATAAAAACAAACAAACAAACAGCTTCAATTTTATGGGATTGTGAAAGGCTATGTCTTTGTGGCAGCAATGGCGAACACATTTCCATAAGGATCAATAAAGCAGTCTTAGTCTTAGTACAAGAAACTAGAGGGTTGAATAAGCAGAGCTGGCCACTTATGGCCATAAAACACGTTTACCGGTATCCAAAGGTAGATGTATATATTTGAAGTGGCTCATTTAAATATTCCCACGAGCCACTTCTGCTAAGCCAATACTGGTTCTACACATAAACACAAGCACAATTAAAACGTTAGTTCAGTGGCGTAGCTATATATTTGAGGCCCTGGGGCTTGACCTCTTTAGGGGGCCCTTGCATTTCGACATTCGACATTATGACATGAGATAGTGGTGTAATACTTAATGTTAAAACTTAATTTCGAACACTCATTTGGGGGGCCCTCCTCAAGTGGGGTTTCCCCTCAAGTGGGGTTTCCCCTGAAGTGGGGTTTCCCCTCAAGTGGCTTCCCCTTAAGTGGCTTCCCCTCAAGTGGGGACCCTGGGGTGATTTTCAAATAATTAAGAGTGTAATACGCTACATCAGTTAAGTTCTACTAGCTGTTTGGCGCTACAAACAAAAGACCGGGTACTTACACCAGCCCAATAGACTTTTGGAACTGGTTAGTAAGAAAGAAAAATGGTATCTTGTTTTAAGATTTAGACGTTCATTCAGAAGATTTTTACCTCCTGCAGCATACGTCGAAAAGGAATCACCAACGGTCTTGTCTGCATTATGTGTAGCAAAATATGTAGGTCAAAGCTGGTAAACCGTAGCCACGTAAAACAATGCTAATTCTTCCTTACTCTAGGACTCAAGACACGCCCCTTTTGATTCTCTCTCTATATATAATCAGTGCTTTATTTATGTACAATGCTACTTGAACTAGAGGTTAGGGCCCCCACTTTCTTGACCACCTCCCCCTTAAAAGCGCATGAATGACTTTTTAAAAAATAGTTATGATTTTAAGTTAAATATATATAATTTTAATGTCTACTTCTTTATTGTATATTAATTTAAACCTCTAGGTATCTGAAAGTCAAATTTGGCACTAACATACTATTCGGACTTTTATAGGGCTCCATATCTCAAATAGCTAAGGGCCATATCATCAAATTTGGCACTATTTGGTACTATTCGGACTTTTATAGGGCTCCATATCTCAAATAGCTAAGGGCCATATCAAGATTAAATGCCGTTCTGTCCATAACATTTAATTCACCCGCCGCGTTGCTAAATGCAAAAACGCCTTACACTCTCCCACACTGGTGTATGTCACAGCTTCCATAGCGAGTATGAATGACTTCTTGGTTAGCTCGTGTTTCTGGGTCTATGTCCGGCATAATTATTGACCGCCTCATAGCAGCTATGGCCTCGATAACACTGGCTGGTCTAGTGTCCACGTCAGGGTCGACAATGTTTCTGGCACCTTCTGGGTCATCGATCTCGGTCTCTGGAAAGAAAATGGGTAAATTGGCATCAGTATGTTAACAGCATGAGTAGGTATGAACAGCTTCCCTAGAATTGGCATGTAACCTCTTCACTGTGTTTAGTTTACTTTCGAAATACCAAAATGTTTTCTATATGAAAGTATGACTGTATGCATGTCTAGATGGACGAATCAACCTGATATTTGGGATTCTGACGGTTAACAAAATGACAAGGAAGCTGAATGGAACGTCAATGTTGCCAACTTTTTTATATTAAAAAAATTTGCTACAAAAGGAAGAGCTTTGAAAAGTGTCTCTGCAGGACACATTTTGATGGGTATGGTCTACAATCGCGAATGAAAAATGAGGCATTGCTTTTTATTCTGTAAACCGGATACGCCAAAAACCAGCTATTTATAGTTTTTCTACCATTCAATAGATGAAAACCTAAGAGAAAATGACGCACACAGAAAGCAATTTACTTATAAGCAGAAGGGAAACATTTTGAAATGTACTCTCGGAGTGTTGAAAGACTCGAAACTATGGTGGCAAAGCTGGGCTTTTTTCAAGTGAAAATAAAATTTTAAAAATTATATTCATAAAGACAAAAACTTTAATAAACTGTTGCCATATTTGTTCAGTATGTAATAAATTCAAACACTCTTTAAAAATATTTTAAAAATTGGGATCCAATATACATGCTTTAATAACTGCTTTTATATTCTGTACATCGGAGACACCAAAAAAGCTTGCTATTTATGATGATGCCCAGGGGAGGGGGGGGGCTGCGTGTCAAATTCGGTCCGAGCATCTGTATATAATCCGGCCCAAAATTATATATTATATATGATGGGTATCCAGTTATAGGCCTTGCTGTCCTCAAAATCATTAGGTTAAATTTGATAATGTATCGATAAATGTACTTACGCAGAGAGTGAAATCGTTATATGCAATATTTAGGATTTATGTTGCTTTTTAATCTGTAAGTATGAAGATCCTAAAAGGACGAAGACAAATAGTAGTACTGTCTACGGATGTAGGCTATTACCTACAGAAAATGTGTTAAGATTACATTTGAATTTCGCTGTCTAGTCTGTAAAAGATTTATTCAAACAAAGCGCTCAAAAGGTCACTTTTTTTTTTAATAAGAGATTGTCATAGTGGCATTCCATGAGGCCCTTTCGGCCCATTGGCGTACCGGCCCACCGGGCATTTGCCCGAAATGTCCTTATAACCAGTCCGCCCCTAAAGATGCCTCCAGATAAGAATGATCTTTTTTTTAGCAAGCTACGCAAGAATAGCGAAATCATTTTGTCTATGCAGCCTGATGGGAAGTGCAAGTATCACCCTGAAAAGCTGAGTAATACATTATAAATAGATATGAACATTTTAACTATAACAAACAAAATATGTGTGTGTGTGTGTGTGTGTGTGTGTGTGTATTGGATGATTCAGAAAACTTACCTTGTTCAGTGGTGGCATTAGCCTCATGTTGTGACGTAGTCTGGGATTCGCTATAGGTCGACATGGCTCCTGGGTCGTATGGCTCCGACGTGGACTCGACGTAGATGGGCAAGTCTTCAGCCACCATGGTGCCATCAACAGCGTCATCGTAGCTAACACTTTTCTGCTCCAAGTCTGTGTCGGACATCGCCTGGAGATGGCTAGAACAAGTATATTAGCTAACTTTGCGATGTCGGAAATCAACTGGAAATAGAAGAGATATGTTAGCTAACTTTGCGATGTCTGAAATCACCTGGAGATAGAGATATGTTAGCTAACTTTGCGATGTCAGAAATCAACTGAAAATAGAAGAGATATGTTAGCTAACTTTGCGATGTCGGAAATCAACTGGAAATAGAAGAGATATATTAGCTAACTTTGCGATGTCTGAAATCACCTGGAGATAGAGATATGTTAGCTAACTTTGCGATGTCAGAAATCAACTGAAAATAGAAGAGATATGTTAGCTAACTTTGCGATGTCGGAAATCAACTGGAAATAGAAGAGATATGTTAGCTAACTTTGCGATGTCGGAAATCAACTGGAAATAGAAGAGATATGTTAGCTAACTTTGCGATGTCAGAAATCAACTGGAAATAGAAGAGATATGTTAGCTAACTTTGCGATGTCGGAAATCAACTGGAAATAGAAGAGATATGTTAGCTAACTTTGCGATGTCGGAAATCAACTGGAAATAGAAGAGATATGTTAGCTAACTTTGCGATGTCGGAAATCAACTGGAAATAGAAGAGATATGTTAGCTATTTTTGTGGTGCTGACATCGCCTGGATATAGAACAAATGTTAGTTGTGAGCTACTGACATCGCCTGGATATAGAACAAATGTTAGTTGTTAGCTACTGACATCGCCTGGATATAGAACAAATGTTAGTTGTGAGCTACTGACATCGCCTGGATATAGAACAAATATGTTAGTTGTGAGCTACTGACATCGCCTGGATATAGAACAAATATGTTAGTTGTGAGCTACTGACATCGCCTGGATATAGAACAAATGTTAGTTGTGAGCTACTGACATCGCCTGGATATAGAACAAATGTTAATTGTGAGCTACTGACATCGCCTGGATATAGAACAAATGTTAGTTGTGAGCTACTGACATCGCCTGGATATAGAACAAATGTTAGTTGTGAGCTACTGACATCGCCTGGATATAGAACAAATGTTAATTGTGAGCTACTGACATCGCCTGGATATAGAACAAATGTTAATTGTGAGCTACTGTCATCGCCTGGATATAGAACAAATGTTAGTTGTGAGCTACTGACATCGCCTGGATATAGAACAAATATGTTAGTTGTGAGCTACTGACATCGCCTGGATATAGAACAAATATGTTAGCTGTGAGCTACTGACGTCGCCTGGATATAGAACAAATGTTAGCTGTGAGCTACTGACATCGCCTGGATATAGAACAAATACGCTAGCAGTGTTCTAGGTCCGAGTCTGACATTTCTAGGAGAACAAATATGTTAGCGATGTGTTATCCTCTAATACGCAATAGGAAAAAAAATGACATAAAACATACAAACTTACTCAAGCTGTGTACTTAAAATCCCTGAAACACGAAATCTTACTTGGGTTTATCTTTCAGATAAGGATGAAATACTGAAATGGTTAGTGTGTGTTTTTTAAAGGCACCCGATAACAATTTCAGTGTGTGTATATTGAACACAATAGCGTCCCTCGTGACCTCGTGCACGCTTTACGACTGAAGTCTCAACAGAAAGTAATCATTGAATCCAATGTTGTCATATTGCTTGAGTTGAACTGACCAATAGAAGATAAAAGAAAACATGGACATACGACAGGGTCACTGACAGGGCCGGATTTAAGTCTATGGATGAATGCAATATTTTTCTGGAGGCCCGCTCCTAATTTAAAGACTTCATGAAAATGCGTAAGGGCCTAATTAATGTATTGTTAAATTGTAGGCGTCGCTTCCAAAGAAAAGTTGCGCCCTGCGTGTATCCTTGTCTCAATGAAGTCGTGCATGTTAGAGACTTAAACTCTGCAAAAATTGTTGGTTTTCCTGGCTGATTGAGGCAACCCGTTTCATGCTCCAATCGCACTAGGGAAGAAGGAGCACTTGTATGAATTTTTCCTAGCATATGGAATAAGAATATTTTATTAAGTTGTGTTTCTGAATTTGTAAATTATGGGTTGTATTTATTATTATCATTACTTTATTTATTTATTATCCCGCGCCGTTCGACGCATCGGTCGGCAAGCCGTCTCCACAAAGATCTGTCACTGGCAATGTCTGAAGCTTCTTGCCACCCGGTGTCCACTGCTCTGAGGTCCTCCATGAAAGTGTGACGCCAAGTTATACGAGGACGTCTTTGCGCTTTCCTCGTATTGGCTTTCATGTCATCGCAACTCTTGGTATGCGTAATTTTCTATTCCTCTATCTCTTTTGCCTTAGATAGAACCTCTTTCAATGACATGCCCGTCCATTCTTTTAGGTTGTCTTCCCATCGCTTTCTCTCTCTGCCTCTTTTTTTGTCTTCTTCTATTGCTTGTTTTACATTCGGTATTTTGTGTTAAAATCTGATTGAATTTGATTTTGAATTTGTATGTGTATTTGATGCTCTTTTAAGGATGGTGCCCTGAGCGACTGGATTGTCTGCAAGGGCTCACGAATTATTTTTGTTTTTTAATTGTGATTTCTTTATCTAGCCAGGGTGTTGTTTCTGAGCTGTTAATTCTTTTCTAGCATATGCTATAGGAAAAAATAGTGTGCTGTACTTCTCAGCTGTTCTACATTGTCATTGTATCAATGAGTTTGGATCAGTCATGTCATTCAATTTGTAATAGATCTAGACTAACAATCATAAATATGTGCGATTAGAAATATTGCTACGTTTGTTTCGTTTAGCACAACTTCATGCTTTTAGATTTCTCAATGCGCTTTGTTTCGTTTAGCACAACTTCATGCTTTTAGATTTCTCAATGCGCTTTGTTTCGTTTAGCACAACTTCATGCTTTTAGATTTCTCAATGCGCTTTGTTTCGTTTAGCACAACTTCATGCTTTTAGATTTCTCAATGCGCTTTGTTTCGTTTAGCACAACTTCATGCTTTTAGATTTCTCAATGCGCTTTGTTTCGTTTAGCACAACTTCATGCTTTTAGATTTCTCAATGCGCTTTGTTTCGTTTAGCACAACTTCATGCTTTTAGATTTCTCAATGCGCTTTGTTTCGTTTAGCACAACTTCATGCTTTTAGATTTCTCAATGCGCTTTGTTTCGTTTAGCACAACTTCATGCTTTTAGATTTCTCAATGCGCTTTGGTCTTATTACTTGTCTGGACCAGGGTGTATCGTGTGAATGCTTTCGTGATCGCTTTTTAAATGCATAAAACAATAGTTGTACTACTTGAAACTGAACTCAGGGCTCAAGCCTCCCCAAGGGCACTAATTTCACTTACACTACCACCTCTTTCAAATACGATTTCTTTCCCTTGTTCGATACCAAACAAAATAATTAATTACCAATAGTTAATTAACTCACTCGTTAATTAATTTTCTTAAATTGATCCTTGCTCTGTCAGGTGCAAATAAACATTTTGCTAAATTTCAGCTTGATCCGAGATTGGGTGTGGGAGAAATGACGTGTACAAACTTTTTACCAGACGGATAGACAGAGTGAGTTGATATAAGCTTTGTGAAAAAAAAAAAAAAACTCAGGCAGAATCTATTACCTCCACATCACAGCATAATCCTCACTTTGGGTGACTTAAAAATTAACCGTTAAATAACGTTGTTTTACTAATTTATGTCAGGAAGTCAGGTTTGCCCAGGCCGCCAGTTAATTACAAAAAGAATTGATGACCTATATATTTTTCCGTCCCTTTTTTTTTTCAATAGCAAACTTTAACAAATTTCTTTTAATAAACCCTAATGCTTTGTTTGATTTTTTTTTATAGCTTCATCAATATGGGGTTTCCATGACAGTTTTACATTTATTATAACATGTTTCCGACTCTCTTAATGTTCATGTCTGAATGCTAGGCCAATTAATTAGTGAATGTTTTCCGGCCTTTATTACCAAAGTTTCCTTTTAGCACACACGAAAATATACTTTTAAAAGGTAGGTTAATCCATCGTTATAGCATAACCTCCCCTTCCTTTTTCCTTCATTTTTTACGCTGTTCAGAAAAAGTCTACGCTATGCGAAGTGCAGTAATCCTGTTTCGCAAGTAGTAGGATTTTTAAATGGACTATCTCCCTTGTGTTACTAGCTCATTATTAACTGAATAAAAGGCTCAATCGTCGGGAGGCCAACTACTAAATAAGTTATAAGTTTATATTTTTTTGTAAAAAATCATAAAAGGAAATAAACTAGGCTACATGTCTACACCACTAAGGCATAATGTGACGGACAAACTACGAATGTAAGATCCTCAATGACTAGACAATATGAGATAGCAGATTTATCATTCTCAGAGATAGCGTAATGGAGCCAGACGGAATACTTAACCCTTAATACGCGTGTGGTAGTTTAGCCTCTAAACATCAGAATTGTAATTCCATTTTGTATGCACCCATTGCAAAACAGCTCAGCATTTTAAGGGTTAAGGATCACATATAAGGTAAGATGGAAGTAAAGGGGGAAAACATGAGCTGGACCGTGACCTCCGTGACCTCTATGTCGAAGGTGCCGACTGGACGGCCACGCTCTTGTTGATGATGACCGTGGTGCCTGGTTCGTATGTTATGCGCTGTCGTCGCGATAGTCAGAGTTCAAATCCTGACCGCTGCCATTCTTTGTCGTTCTGCGGGAAGACGAGGAGTCTTTACATTTCAAGAAACGCCCGGAGCGTTTAAACAGAAAACAAGCTCGAATTGTTTGACAATGCATCGTCTTTAACTGTTTCTCTCCGTAATTATTTACCACATTCTGGTGGAATCAACGTTGGTATCGTCAGTTAGGAGAGAAAAAGTTAATAGACAGAAGAGTTCCAAGAACATTCGATGTAACAATGGACAAACAAGAACTTATCGACTTATTGCGTAATTTGATTTTGACTTCAATGACTTATATACATTAGGGCTAATAAAAAAAAAAGCAACATTAAGCCTTAGTCATTGTTTACGACGTGGTGCCTTGTGAAACGAAATGTCTTGGGTTCGAATCTCGAATCTCTAGACATTACTTCAAAAAAAAACAAAAAAAAAAACAACTGTGTTTACAATTTTGGGATTTAGGGTACCTGACATGTGTAGGCCTAAGTAAAGGGCGACTGGTCGATGTGTTGACTGCCCACGTAATACTCGTATGGCCACAGAAACAGATGGCCTTTTACATCTTCCCCATAGATCGCTACGTCTCGAAAGGGTGCTTTACTTATTGTCCACTAGGCCTAATTACGTAATTAGTTAGACGGGTCTCTTCTTTATCAGCTCCAACAGAAAGACGTCAAGATTACATCGTAAAATGTATGAACTACAGACACATAGCACTTCACTACGCTTCGGACGTAATTACCTTCTCTTTTTGAAGTAACGTCTGTAATATATAAGATAAGATACACGTAGCCGTAGGTAAAACTACACACAGTGTTGCGTTGAAGTTTTTCCCGCTTTATTATTAGGCCTATTATTGGCGTATTAATTTTCATTCTCTGTCACTTTCAGGGTTGAGCTTCGGTTAAGGGAAACAAAATTCATTGTACCAGTAGTCTTTTTAACAGTGTCCACTTGGACATTATTCTGATGATGTGGCTGGTCTGCAGCAGTGCTGCCCTCTGACAGGTAATAAGGATTCTCAAAAGAATGCTTAGGGCTTCGACTGTGTCTGCGAGGTCAGTTTTCATTATCCCTTCGGTTGATTTAACAATAGGGTGTATTGTTATCTAGACATTACTTCAAAAAAAAAAAGTTACAATGGATAGCTTCCACATTCGCTTAATCTCTAAGCTTGGATTTTCGTATGTTCTTCATTTTTTCAATTTCAGTTTTCTATATATTGTGGGACTGGGACAGTATTATTATTACTAGGGTGTGGTCTAATTTTCGTTTTGTGGCTAAGCCAGTGACATAGGAGAACGGCTGTGTCGTGCCATCGATGTGTTTCGTTTGTTTTTGCTGTGTTTTCACAGAGAATAAATAAATAACTGTAGACAATGAAACATAACAATTAATTAACAGAGACTTCGTGTGGATAAAAGTAAATATGGAAAACTATCATTTTGTTACGTCACATCCTATCAAGTACCTTTTAACAACATTCACAACAAACAATGACGTAATATAAGCCCCAGCCTCCCCCCCCCCCCGATGACAAAAATGGTCATCATCGAACCGCAATGGTCGAACTGTTGTAAGCATATTAGTACAATTGTATATGTATCTCGCGTTCCTTCAGACTTAGACTTCGATCCTCCAGAACCGTTCATGAATTTGGGCCTCAAGCTGTCTCCATAAACATCTGTCAGTGGCAATGTCTGAAGCCTCTTCCCATCTGGTGTCCAATCCTCTGTAGAGAATTAAGTCCTGACAGGATGATGATAGTGGTCAGAGATCAAACTCTGGATCATTCTGAAAACATTCTTTACTATGTATTATTGTAAGTCCTAAATAAAGAAAGGATAACGGTACAGTCTCTGAAAAAAAAAAGGTAGAACTAGTGGTGGAATAATTGAGGAACGATGTAATGATAGAGTTTTCCTACTAAGAATTGTTCAAAATTAGGATGTAATTTTTTCTCTGTCCCTCCACTCACGACCCACCCTTTTTTTTTTAAAATATAATATCGAAAAAAACTTGAATGGATGTCCTGTCTGGCAACGCTGTGATATTTCATAAAAAAGAGAGGTTATCTTCTTTTTTTTTTTAAAGTTCTATGTTGCTCTGGATAATAATCCTTCTGTTGAAATATTATTTTTTAGTTTAAAAAAAAAACGCTGAGTAAAACATTCAGAATTGAATTATCTAGATTCTAGATGTATGGAATTGTGTCTATTTAAACAAAAAATATAATTTGGTTGAGTTTTTACAATACTATTTGTATGCTATTCAGAATACAAAGTTTGTATTGCGTCTGTAATTTATAATTATGCAAGTTAGTTATTTATTCTATAAGCCCATGCAAATATTTTTTTTTCTTTTAACATTTATTATGTGGCTTATAATTAATGTAGGATCGATAGACTTTTAAGCCTAATAATGAATTGACCATAGACATATATATAAAAAACGCAATATGGTAAGCAAATATAGAAAGTTTGGTGTAAATATAGGCCTATCTGGTTAAAAACTAAAAAAACAACAAAAAAACATTTATGTATAATTGTATATGAAATGAATTACATTTCAAATGAATCATAATACATTCATAAATTCTAGATCTTAAGTCTCTATGTTGATCTTAAGTCTACGTGTTGACCATATACTGTGAAGACTTGAAAGTAAAACGCGCAATGCACAGCGTGACCTCTTTGGCATACAAAGTTATGAACAGTAGGTAGATCTAGATCTAGATCTAGTATTTATTTATATCTAGTCCCTTCTAATTCGTCAAATCAGCTTTTTATTTAGCTCCACCTCTTTTGCTCCGCCCATTCCGTCTAGCAGCTGCTGAGAAGTAGGGGAATCCCATGACCTACAATGCACTACCTGATGGGACTAACATATTAGAAAGTGTTATGCATACATTTGTATCATGAATGGTCAATATGTAAATTTATGCTAATTTTATGCAAATGATGCAAATAAATTATGCTAATTATGCGTCAAAACGAGGCTATCACGTGACCAATGTATTTTTATGTGACGCCATGTTCAACATTTTGTGGTGGGGAAACCTTTAGTTATCAGTGAGTTGCATGCCTTTTGCTTATCCGTTGACTTAGCGTGACAGTAATCTGACAGTTTGCGAAATGAAAGCATGGAGTAACCTCCGGTGAACATATTGTTTATTATTTTGACCTGCTAGACAGGATAATTGACATTTAAAATCAGTGTGCTTAATTTTCGCGGAAAGATTAACTGTGACCGACACGTTTCTAAAAATAGAATCTTTCAGGAGCGCGGTAAGAGAAGTGACACTGCTGGTATACTTGGCCTTGGACATAAAAAGCATGCTGTTATGTAAATCATTAAGAGCAGCTAGTTTCTAGATTTAAAGTTCATGCTATCACTCGAGTCACTAATCTGTCATTGTTGATATCTAAATGCATTGCTAGACCATCCTTCATTTCCGTAATATCAATATCACAATAGCCAGGACTAGACGTCCATTTTAAAGCTTTTTTTTTTAAACCTTTTTTTTTTTTTACGATGTGGTACAACGAGACTCAGTCTTGTCTATGTCTAGTCATAGCTAAAGACAGAAAATAGAGTCTACCTGTCTTGTCAGTCCTGAAGATAGCAAAGATCTATTGCTTGCATCCACGCTATTACTATTAGTATTACTATTAGAATAATTATCTAAAGATCTAGATCTAAATACTTAAAATAGAAGATCTAGACTAGTCAGATCTGAAGTTATAAAATTATATAGTGTTCTTAGTTATTGTTATAATATAGTCTGTAATAGTCATTATACTAATTATAGACTATACTATACTGACTATAGTAATTATAGTATAATTACTATAATAAGTAAGTATAATTTATAATAAAAGTAAGTAGTAACTAGATCTACTATAATAGTATAATTATCTAAATCTTCTATATAATCTATGTATACGACTTTATAGTCTATAGATAATAATAGATTCTAGTCTAGTATAGTTAACTATGTTACTAGACTCTATATATATAGTACTAGTAATCTATATCTCTAGAGATGATATTATTATAATCTAGGCTAGGCCTCGAGTCTTGTATTTGTCCTTTCCTTTTTAGGCTTTTTTATGATTCTTGCTACCGATGATGGTGGTAAGTCTTAGCTGTAATGTAAACTCTTGGAACATAGAAACTTATCTGACCTAGGATACAGATCTTGACAAGCATTGATCATAAGTCATAAGTTTATCTCAAGCTAAAAAAAGGCTTTATAAATTTTCATTAGAATGGGGAAGGGAAATAAAATTCAAATAAACAAAAATGTTAGGAAGTAAAATTACTGTTACGATCCTCTCCAAATCAAGCCTTCTGTAAACACTGCTAAACACAACACAGCACATCTAACACATCAAGAACTTGACAACAATAGTTCAGAATAATCTGGTGCTTTAGCAACATAATGGTCAATTAAAACAGCCAATATGACACAATTGGCAACACAATAAACTACTACAATGTCACACTGTATATCACCACACTAAAATCTACTGTCTCTTCCTGGACTCGAATGTTTCACTCGAGAACTCGACCAGGGCAGACTTCATGGCAGACTAACAGTCCCGGTCTACTCGCTGTCCTGTCTTGAAGTGCACTGCTTACACACACTGTGTCTCTGGTCCACACAGGCTTATGATCAGATGACCATAACCCGGGTCCTATTCACGTGCAAAGTTCATGCCAGTACAGTCTCTTGCCCTTCGATATGGCACGCTAAACTGTATTAGTGGCCTGTGTCACATATGTCAGCTGATCACACATAGTTAACCCTATTGCATCACAAATAGGGTTGCAACATTACATTTAATGTTTAAAGAGAAATCTGGGAATTGAAACTTTGTCATCTTTTTGTAATCGCTGAGTAACATACTAGAGTGGAGTACATGTAACTAGATAACTAATCACAGCCTTTCATATTAGTGTCTAGCAGAGGATTGAAATCTAGCTTTAATTATAGCCTATATCATTTTCCTAAAGCTATGTTTTAAAAATTATTTTTAATTAATCTATTAGTTTAAAGCCTTATTTATTAACATCAAAGGTTAACACTTTACATAATCTAGACAGACACGTGTTTTGTAAGCTTTTCTAATATATAGATATATATTTTACTGTGTTACAGTATGTTGAAAAGAATTTTTAAAGGGTTCAATCCGAATAAGCATCTGGCCCAATTGGATTGTATAAAATATCAAAATAATTAAGCCCATATCTAACCCGTGATCCAGAACTAAATGGCCCCTTGAAAATATCAGTCCAACATGCATATTGAAGTAGCAATTTGGCTAATTTCTAAAGGACTTGATGCCAGTGACCATGCGTAATAGATTTAAATGGCCCCCATGCCTAAGAAGATTTGGCAATGTTGTATAAACATACATATTAAAAAAATTATTATTATGATGTAATATTTCCTTATATTTTACAGAGTAAATATGGCTGTCTAAAAGAATCAATTTAATTGAAGATATTTTACCATTATGGCTGTAAGTAGAAGTTTTAAATAATTTAAAGTGTTAGTCACATTTACTTAGTTCTTGAACCTAAATTATAAATTGTTAAAAGAAGTCTATTTTAAGTCTGTGTGTGTTATATGCGGTTATTAACCAGTTCCACCCCCCCCCCCTTTTTTTTAGCTATGTTTTAGTTCTGTTTAAAATGTAATGTATATTAATTCATTTTACAAGATTAGAAAATAATTGTAAGCTTCAATAACTTCTGCTTCTATCTAAAATATGATTTTATGTTTTAACAATTTTATAATTTCTTTTCATCTGGTATTAACACAATGTTTGCACCTGATGCCATTCAACTGCTGACTGCTTGCCCCTGATGTTAATGACTCAATGAAGTCACGAAGTGGATCATCCCGCAGGTATGTACCTTTGCCACAACCACATTAAAATATTTAACTGAATGTGTAAAAATAGGGAGTGGGGGGCAAAGTGGTTAAGCCGTTCGGTTTTATTAGCAAAGAAGTCGAGAATTTTTTGTTTGGGACTTACAGAAATCCCTAGGTACTATAGCTCTTTAATGAACACTTGACAACTGATGGGTAAATTATAAGCTCTAATCATCTTGTAAGTCACATTACACCCTCTTTAATTATCATATTGGTTAGAGATGCCTTCAAGTACGTATCTTGTATGTTCGGTTTTATTAGCAAAGAAGTCGAGACGTATCTTGTATGTTCGGTTTTATTAGCAAAGAAGTCGAGAATTTTTTGTTTGGGACTTACAGAAATCCCTAGGTACTATAGCTCTTTAATGAACACTTGACAACTGATGGGTAAATTATAAGCTCTAATCATCTTGTAAGTCACATTACACCCTCTTTAATTATCATATTGGTTAGAGATGCCTTCAAGTACGTATCTTGTATATTTTGTACGCAAGTAGACAAAGTATTTGCAGCTACAGTTTATCATCTAAAAATATGCAACGGCAAAAAAAAAAAAGAAAAAAAATTCAATTTGTTTTTGCTTATCATATAGATCAGTGCATCAATGCATGGATATGGACTAGTCTTATTAGATCTACCACGAGTTATACTTTTGTTTGCTCGCTGTCGTGTAAAGATTTAAAATAATTGCTAGATCTAGATCTTGGTGATGCAAATAAAACAGAGTTCCTTTCAATGTATCTGTTTATTTGTAGACTCTTGTCTTCAAACTGAAATATCAAATAAATTGACTTTGTTAAACTTTGCCTTTAGTCATTCTTCATATTATGATTAATTTAGCAAATTTAATTACATTCTGTTGTGTCATTGCCTTCAGATAGCAAACCTTTCTTGTAAAATAGATGGACATTTTTTTTTCTTTTTAATGTATGTAAGACATGTACTTGAGTACTTGCTATCTCTTCAAATACAGTTAGATTTCTATTGGTTGGTTCCATGCAGTACATATCTTGGGCCCTACTGCCTTCTGATAATAATTGCACCTCGTACTTTAGCTTCATTGAAATGTAAGACAAATGAAAAGTGCTTTGTGATTAGTTAAGTGAAAAAGTCTTTTAATTCCAAACAATTTGTCACTAAGCTAACAATATTAAGTTAGACAGTGCTGTTCCTTATTTCACAAACTGAAATTAACTATTTACATTTTCTGTAGGACATGGACAGCCCATTACTAAATATCACATTATAAATCAAGGTGTTCTGTAAATATAGTTTTTTTATTCGCTCAATTGGTGTATTTCACTTTTATACTGAAAGAAACCAGAAACATTTATATTAAAAAAAACAACACTTTTTTTTAATGGATAGGAAGCCTGAAGTTCCTGGAAGGATTCATCTACAGGTTAAAGGCAAAAGTTCCAAAACCGTAGAAAGTGAGGATGAGGAAGTCCCGGAAGTTAACAATGAGGTTGAGATCCCACTGAGTGAAGAGCAGCAAATGCCAGTAGATAACAGTATACCCGATGATCTACCAGAAGGTCTGTATTAAATTATAGTCATTCATTTATGTAGGATTTTGTCTGTTGATCAGTTTAAATTTTTTTATTGATTTTGTAGAATTTTACACGTTAGCTTAATCCAGTCTTGATTTGTGAAATTAGAAATACTCTACACTACAGTGTAACTTCATATCAAATAAAACAGTTTTATTACTTAGTGGTATAATGGAGTGGGAAACTTGTGGTGGCATACTTTAAGTGACTTGAATTATCGAATGGTTTAACCTAAGTAAACTATACTTTGATGACCTCATTGCTTTTAATATCTTTATTGTCCAGGCACCATAGTTGTCCAGCCACAAGCTGTTGAAGACACTCCATCCAAAAAGAAAAAAGAGCGTAAGTATATTTGAACTTGTAATATATTCATGAATCTCTGAAATAACCTATTAGTATGTTATCCACAAATATGTAGTTATACATATGGACTAAATACATACACCTTAGAAAATGTATTATTTCATAATATACCAGTGTCTAAGAAAAAACTGTTGAAGCTAGAAAATTTTTTTGTCACAAAATAACAAAAGTATGCTATAGTAATAATAGACGAGCATTAGAAGATATTTAGTAACAAATATTATTGTTAATTTAACTTTCAGTGTGGCGTTTCTTTCAGGGAGTAACTTGGTTGGTGGTATTTGTTTCAGTTTAAATTTTTATTTCTCTCTTCCTTTGTTATTTTCCTTATGTAAGAGTGATTGTTCTTTTTGGTCGTACATTTGATACTGGATCTTAACATTTTATTTTGTAGCAGTAGATTTTTTTAGGTCTTTTTTTACGAAAAAATACATACATTGTATTAGTGCAGTTGCTCATCTTTAATCAGATTTATTTATCTATCAATTTTGATCTAAAAGTCAAAATATTTTAGATTATTTAGAAAAAATTTTTAAAAGTTGTGACAGTTTTAATAACTCTTCCCTCTTGCAAATTTTGGTTTGTCCTGGAAAAGTCCAATTTTTTTGTGAGGAAATACATATTTATGATAGAGTTAAGGAAGAACTTTTAAGGGCCAATCACCAATCATGAACAGATATTTTTTGTACAAGGTTGACTTGACTGCTGTCTACAGTAGTGTCTGTGTTCAACAGCTTCTATAAAAAGTCATTTATTTTGAAATGTTTGTGTGTCTTGTTTGTTTCAATAGTGGAAAATAAATTGATATCTCCACAGCACCAGTACGAATTGACACATCAATACTGGATAATGTCAGCTGCACCGCATGTGGTCGTCAACTGAACCCATATAAAAGCAGTGCCCTTCAAAAGCATCCGGAATTAAAAGTAGTGATTTGTAAAGTGAGTTGTTTTTCCTCTCAATAGTTAGTCTAGCTAAGTATGTAAAGTTAGCCTGTTTTTGTGACTATACATTATTTTTTTTAAAAGCTCTCAAAACATCAAGTTGTGTTTTACTCTATTTTACTTCCTAGGGCTCAAAGCTTCAAATCTTTGATTCTTTCAGAATTTTAAAATTATTTTTTTACTTGTTCTCAGAAATGTGAGAAGTTTTTGTCCAGTGGTGAGATAGCCAAGGACAAAGATGGCACAGATGAGCAGTGCAGGTGGTGTGGTGAAGGGGGCAGGCTGGTGGTTTGTGACCAGTGTAGCAGTGCTTTCTGCAGGGCCTGCGTCATGAGAAACTTCAACAGATCAGAATTTACTAACATCAGTGAGTAGAAAACTAATCAAGCTACTGAGTGTTAATAGGGTCAATTTCTTTATTGAAGCATAAAATAGACTTGTCTAGTCATTCTTAAAATTATTTATTTGGTGCTTCAACTTTTAAAAAAAATGAATCCAAACTAACAGATAATTATTAAGCATATACAAAAATTTTGATTTTTCATTGTAAAAATTATAAGTGAAATTTTTATATTATAAAAAGGTCATAATTGATTACTGTGACCTAGGTTTTAAAACAAATGTTTGGAGTAAATAAACGTTCATGTAAAGGGTTCCAAATCGTTTCAGTTCATCAATTTTTGTACTGGGTTTCTAAGAACCTTTCGTCAGACTCCAAATAATTGTCAGACAGTATTGTATCTTAAGAACATCCTTAAAACAGAGTAAAATATAAATTAACCATTGCATAATTTGAACCAGAACCAAATGCTTGGCCACCTCAATTAGTTACTAAACATTTACACTGTGATACTTAAAAATGTTGTGTAATTATATCCAGTTAGGATCATTTATAGCAGTCCTAGTCTTTATTGTATTCTATAAGCTGGTATTGTTAAAGAAGCATTCCTTAATGAGATGTTCTAATAATGTCCATTGTTTCTCTAGACAGCCAAAGCAACTGGAAGTGCTACGTGTGTGACAAAGCTCCACTTCAGGGCCTTAGGGAGAAGTATAGAAAGATAAGGGACACTTTGAAAGCTTTACAAGCAAGGGACAAGGCCAAAGCATCTTCCACATCAGCAGCCGCAGCAGCGAATGGTACAGGTAGATCTGAAAATTCTCTTGGCTCCAAGAAGCCCATCTCAAAATCTGTACCACCTGCCAGTGTGGCTAAAAATGGGAGTGCAGCAAGTCAGAAAGCAGCTAATGATAAAATAAGCTCGCTGCAGGGAGACATAGTCACTTTGAAAGATTTTACTATAAATTTTGATCACATTGATGTAGTTATGGACAAAGTTTCTACCGCGACCAACACCTTTAGGGGCATGTTGAAAGGGTTGCGGTCCCAGTTTCATTCCACTAGTCCATACAAGGCAGATGACGCTTCACCCAAGTTTCAGTTTTCATTTAGTAATGCTATGGATCTGAAAGAAAAGAAACGCCGATGTGCAAAGGCCTTTGATATGGGTCTTCAAACTTACGTCAAGTCATTAGTGTCTATTCTTTCGGATACTCCAGAGAAAGTCCAAGAACCTTTTACAGCCAGTGGAAACCTTAGTGTCACTGCCTCAGCATCAAAGAGACCTGTTTCAGATGTTTCCACCTTAGTCTCTAAACAACAGTCTACCTCAAAGTCTGTGGATGAGCACAAAACAGTCAGCTCCAGCAAAAAGAATGAAAGCGTGGCTAAAGCAAACATCCAAAGTCCCAACAAGAGCAATGTTGAAGACCAGAAGCTGAAGAAGCATAGTAAAGAAGTGAATTCAGAAAGCAAAAAAGCATCTGTTGACCAGTTGCCATTAAATATAAATGTCAGCGAAATGTCTACTAAAGATACAAAATCCTGTTCAAAGACTAGTGATCCTAAAGAAATATCTGACAAAGAAGTGGCTTCAGAAGTGAGCCACGAAAAGGAAAGAGAAGACAAAAGCACAAAAGCCAAGGTCACACATTCCAAACAAAAAGAGTCAGAAAAAAACTCAGAGAAGTTATCTATTGACAAGACTAAAACTGACCAGGCCCCCTTAGATGAAAACTTAGCTGCTAAAAATGACCTCCTGAAAGAAATCTCTGATTCAGAGGATAGCATGGAAATAAATGACACAAGTGTGGAGTTTATAGACAATTCTGAAGTGGAAGACCAAATAACTTCATCCCTTGATCAAACTAATGATTCCAGTTTAAAAAACACAGATGAAGCTGTTCTGCCTTGCTCAGAAGAGAAAAGCCCCTTGATCAATGAGAAATGTGCTGATGACAAAAGTGCCCCTAGAAAGGAAAAAGTTGTTAGAAAGATGGATAAAAAGATCAAGGACAATGAGACTGCCAGTTCAGATTCGCAAGATATAGTTAAGACTACAACAAAAACCAAGACTTCCGCTTCCAGCGTAGAAAAAGAGAAAAAGAAGAAGAAAGAAGCTGACAAGAAAGAAGGCAAGAGAAGTCCAGAGGCTGAAGAGGAACGTGATTCTGATTCAGATTTGTTGTACCTATCAGAGGACGATGAGCCAACACAGGCCAACCCTAGTGAGTACCTAAAACTATTGCTGGGTGGGAGACACAATTTGGATCTCAAGAGATTATAAAAATGTAAATCTAACTTGCCCACAAGTATGAGTGTGTATATCTACATTCTGACTGACAGTACGGTTTGTACAACTTTCCGACATCTTCTAATTATACCTTGTGACATTCAACACTGTATATGAGTGTCCTCCCTTGCTGTGCTGGTTATTTATAAAATACTCTTGTTATATGTTTAAGTTGTATTAGGAAACTAGTTAAGTTATCAAGACACATTTACCCCTAAGAACAGGATTAGAAATAAAAGAGCTTACACATTTGGGGGTCTCTCTCCCTCCCGCCTCAAAAAAATAAATGAACTAAAGCTAGATATATTTGCAGTTCATTGAAAAAAAATTTGATTAAATGTTTTTGAATGGACTAATTATTTACAGTTTTGTAATCTCTGAGCATTTAATTGGAATGTTAGTCATAGTGCTTGCTACTTTTTGTTTGTTTAAAACTGTTATAAGTATTAGTATTATTAGTATCAAACAGGTAGCTCTATCAGTAGTATGAAACAGGTAGCTTTTTATCAAACTATGAGCTCTATCAGTAGTATGATATGAAACAACAAGCTCTATCATTATCCAACAAGTAGCTTTATCATTAGTATCAAACAGGTAGCTTTTTATCAAACTATGAGCTCTATCAGTAGTATGATATGAAACAACTAGCTCTATCATTAGTATCAAACAGGTAGCTTTTTATCAAACTATGAGCTCTATCAGTAGTATATGAAACAACTAGCTCTATCATTAGTATCAAACAGGTAGCTTTTTATCAAACTATGAGCTCTATCAGTATGATATGAAACAACTAGCTCTATCATTAGTATCAAACAGGTAGCTTTTTATCAAACTATGAGCTCTATCAGTAGTATATGAAACAACTAGCTCTATCATTAGTATCAAACAGGTAGCTTTTTATCAAACTATGAGCTCTATCAGTATGATATGAAACAACTAGCTCTATCATTAGTATCAAACAGGTAGCTTTTTATCAAACTATGAGCTCTATCAGTAGTATGATATGAAACAACTAGCTCTATCATTAGTATCAAACAGGTAGCTTTTTATCAAACTATGAGCTCTATCAGTAGTATATGAAACAACTAGCTCTATCATTATCCAACAGGTAACTATCTCAGTATCAAATCAGGTAGCTCTATCATTAGTATCAAATGGATAGCTCAAAATGACACAAGTGTCTCTTGCTCATAGTGTGTTTTGTTGGACCAAATGTAGTTCCTTATCAAAGCCTTGTATTCTTGTGTTAAAACTAACCCTGTAACATTTCCATCTACAGAAAAAGTGATGGAGTCTAAGTCCATTGGATTAAAACTGAAGATCTCCACCAAAGTGGAAGATAAAGCACCTGAAACTAGCAGTCCAGATAAAACACAGGTGAATGGGAATGCAGACAAAGTGGATGAGATAGACAAAAAAATTGACCAATTGTCTAAACTGCCCACCATTAGAAAAAGAAAAGTCAAAGAGGTAGAGGAAGCAGAAGAAACAGAGAAAGCTGAGCCAGAGAAAAAAAATCCGAGATTGTCAAAACCAGGTCAGGAGTTTTGTATTGCAGTTTTTTTTTTTTTTTTGTTTTTTTTTTGAATAAACTATTAACTTTTTTAAAATGTGTGTTCTTCCCCTTTCAGCTATGTTTAAAATACATTTTTTTTTTAATTCACCTTAATTCTTCTTCATCTTTAATCTCACTTATTGTCACCTCTTTTTCAATTTCTCTTCTTAGCTTGAAAATGCTTCATCTGGTAAAAAAAACTAAAATCTGGGTGGGCTGATGGTCATGGTTCTCCAAAAGGGCTATAACAATTTTCTTAGAAATTTAATAGTTTACGTATATGGTTGAGAAAAGAATTATTACCCAATTGACCACACAGGGAAAATATTTTATGCAATGTCTTATAAGTCTGGATCAATCACCAAACTGAAATCTTTGAATGTTGCCATATTAAGATAGAAATATTTGCTCCCATAAAAAGTCATTAGCTTCCTAAAGGAGGAATGGTCTATTTTTTATTTAAAAAAAACTTTTTTTTTATGTTACTTGTTAAATGTATTAAAAAAAAAATTTTCAACTCTTGTCTACATGATTTAACCTATTTGTTACTAGTGCACCACATACAAACTTGAGTTTTTCACCAGAACTTCAGTTAAAATTGAATCATAACAAAGCACCTATGTTTTTGCTCAGGCCATGGATTGGTCATATGGATATATTATAGATATGTTATTATCTGTATCTGTTGAAAGAAAGTTAAATTCTGTAAGAAATATTTAAAAATATTTTAGCTATTTAAGTCTGCAATGCTTGAGACACCTTCCCCAAAATATCTAAGACATTTTTCTTATGATGACTGGGACACCATTTCTTTGCTTGACTTTGCTGTTTCACTCCATTGTTAAGTTCATTGTTGAGTCCAGTGTTTATTCCAAACTGTTTTTTGCAGGACCAAAGAGCTCTAAGAAAGCCAATGACTATGATGATTTGTCCTCCGATGGTGAGGACAAGAAAGTAAGTGACCATGACAGTGATGATGATGACGATGATGGTCCCACTGTGACTTTTTTTGTAGAACCGGAAAATGCTACGGTGAGTTGCTTGTTTGTTTGATGTGTTTCAGATGTTTATATTATAATGTCCTAACCCAGACCTGCTGTGGCAGTGGGCAAATGTGTTACACATTGAATGCAAATGGTGGTCACGTCTAGTGGTACTAGTGTGGGTCCTTATTTTCTATTATCACTTTCTCCATCTTTTCTTCTTTTTTTTTTCTCCTTTTTTTTATACTTTCCATCGAGATTTATCTCTTGAGAATGCGTGTATGTACACAATTTAAAAAAGTAACTCTACATTAACTTCTGTTTTAAATGATCACCCCTAGTTAGAGACAGGATAATTGAGAGTTTACCTAATACTAGATCTAGTCACTTGCCAGCTTGACTTATCACACCAGTAGTCACTTGTTCAGTCTGATTTATGGCTGTGTGCAGTTTTACTTTGTTCAGTCTCTTGAAGATGGACAGTCATCAATAAGAAAAGGCTAAAATATGTATGAGACTCACAGAACAGCAAATTTTCCAGTGATAAAAACATTTTTAAAAACATCACTGAAGAAAATAAAGAATGCTGTACCAAATGGCATGTTTAATTACCTTAAAAATAACACTCATCTGCAGCCAGTGTGCATTACTTGCAATGAGGTATTGCCAAAAGAGTGCATGAAGTCTTTTGGGGGTGGGGGGCTATAAAAAGGAAATTAATTCAAAGAATCAGGGTTATGGTTAGGGTCCTTTGATCAGCAATTATTCTTGATCTGTGATTTATTGAAGTATTTGTTTGTCAAGTTATTCTACCATCTGAATGATGTGTATAGAGATCTAGGTTTTATGTGAATTTTTTTTGATCCCCTAGAGTATATTTTCCTTGGATTGAGTTTGAAAATATAAAACTCTTATTTCAATTGTTATCAACACTGTGCTTCTTCAGTGTGTTACTATAGAGACTATTCCTACCCTGAAATGTTACAAAAAGTCTAATTGATAAAATAAAATATGTGACAGCTAGAATGTATGTTAAGAGGATTTTAATACGATGCTCAAGTCACTCTCTGACATTTGGTTACACTAAATAGGCTTGTTTTTGGGCAGGCACTAAGATATTTTTCTTATCCATAGCCCTACTGAGTATCTATCCAATTGGGAACTGTTTTCATAGTGAGAGATGTACTTTTTTTTTTTCTTTGTTCAGGAGGATACTGCTGTTGATAAAGAAAATGAAATGGCCAAAACTGGATTGTTAGAAGACATGGAGGATGAAGACAACAGTGAGCAAGAGAAATCCTCCAGTGATGAAAGCATGGGTACTTTAATACATACAACTATTTCCAATGACTTGTTCCTAACAAATGGTTTAGTTGTGACTGTAATGAAGTAGTTGTCGCCAACTCATCTAAACTCACTTCACTAGAACTTCCTGATCATACAATCTTCTTAGATAGTCTTTTTTTTTTTTTCTAAGTTTAAAAGAGTAATAAAAGAATACTATTATACCTGTAAATGACAATACATGTATTCCATGTATTGAATTCTAAAAAAAATAATTCCTGTCAGAAATTTGTTAGTAAATTATCTTATTTTATATTCAGACTAACTACAAAACTAAAACATAACTTTTCACTAATATATTAGTCTATTGTAAAATGTTTGTTTGTAAAATGTTTTACATGTTTCGGATGTTCCTTCAGAGTTGAAGATAGTTTACTTCCTAATCCAAACCTCCAGCAGGACGACGGGGGATGGGAGCGGGCAGGATTTGAACCCTCGACCATCGATAAATCCGAACGACAGTCCAGCGCGCAAACCGCACGACCAGGCAGCCATCCTATTTTGAAGCATTTATAGTTCAATGATTAGTAGGCTACTGATTTACATTAACAATGGGTGTGTTTGGGATTAAAAGTTGACTACAAATATCGAGACTCATCTCTGTCTGGGGTAAAGACCACTGTCCAGCTTCCTTCAGGCGTCTTAGTTCTGGGCAAGTCTCTCCAACTGTCCCCACATCTTTCCCATCTGCTTCCAAATCTTTACATGTATTCCTCGGCTGTTCCCTCTTTCCTTGGTGCTTCCAGCTGAAGGCTTGTTTTGTGTCACAAAGAGTTAAATTGTCAGAATTTAATGAACTAGAAAGAAGCTGACAATGTTCTTGACACCTTACAAGTTGAAGTTAATCATTGCCAAACACATACAGTTTCTCCAAGACTGCTTTAAGTGAAATCATATTTTTGTAATAAATGGCTCATAGTGCTAGCAAATACCTCGCTTGTTATATATTTTTTTATAAATTAATTATAAAACCAAAAAGTTTGTTCATATCTGCAACAGTTAATGTGACTTAAACATTTCTGAAATATTTTTTTAAAATTCATCATGCCTTTTTGACAGATTGTAATATGAGATCTATTGGTTTGGTTATAGATTCTGAGACTCCCAAGAAAACTGATGACGACATAAAGAAATCTAACTCAGAGAAAGAGGGTGCTAAGAGTGATGACAGTGAAGACAGTGATGACAGTGAGGATGTCATACTTAAGAAGAAGAAGAAAAAGATCCACAGTAAACTCTTGGATTCCAAACTGTCGGAGAGTGACTCGGATAAAGATAAAACAAAGAAGTGAGTCATTAACTTCACAAGCATTGGTTAGACCCATTCTATTAGACGTTAATTAGATTATTAACATCTTAGTGGCTGAATCAAGGCTCCCATACTTCACTAGAAATTGGACATAAAAAGATTAAGTGGCAAATGTAATGAAGGTTTGGATACATTCAACCATTCTGTTTTTGAGAAAAAAAAATATCAGTTGGTAATTATGCTGGTCACATGATCTTTTTAAAACAAGTAAATTTTCCCAAATGCTAAAATTGTAATAAAAGTTCCCCTTTCTGGCAGATGGTGTAAAGGTCATCTGTTTTTGTTGCCAACGGTTAATGAGGGTGTCATATGGCCAGCTCAGCGAACAACCGCCTTTACCTTTTCCTGCCGCCTTTACCTTTTCCCGACTTAAATGTCAGGTACCCATTAGAACTGGGTGGACTCAAGAGGCGCTCAAAGATCCTGATATTAAAAAACCCAGTCTTCATCAGGATTCAAACCTGGGAACCCACTTCGGCAGACAAGTGCTTTATCACTTAGCCACCATGTCTCCTTTGTAATAAAGTATTACAGAATAACTGCCTAGCAGTTGAAATCTCTTAGTGTTATATAATAGCTGGTGTGAAGGTCATTATTATCTGTTATAAAAAAAAAGTATCTATTATATTTATAATACAATGATAAGTTTCCTTTCTTTGCATCAGTTGTGACATGAAAAATGTTAAAACTCCTGTTAGATTGAATTTAAAAAAAATAATTTTCTGCTGCAGAAAGCAAAAAAAAGAAGATGATGATTCTTCTGACTCGAGCATTCCATCAGATGCCAGTGATGAGGATGAAGATGATAAGGATGAAGAGGAGGATGATGATGATGACAGCGACTCAAAGAAAAAGAAAAAAGGAAAGAAAGGGAAGAAGAAGAAGAAAGGTAAAGGAAAGAAAGGAAGTGATGAGGAGGAAGAGGAGGAGGAAGAAGGTGGCAAGCAGAAAAAGGGCAAAAGAAAAAGGATTAAGAAAATGAGTGATTCCTCAGAGGAGAATAAAGAAGAAGAGGATGAAGATGATGTAAGCAATTTTTTTTTTACTTTCGTATTCCTTTTTAAAAACAAATTCAATGTACTAAAGCCTGTGTTGGATATGTTAGAACTCTCAACTTTTATGCAATATACATTTCACTGAATTAAGTTGATTGTTTATCAAAACCTTTTTGTCTCTGAGGATTATAGTCTCCTTATAATGATAAAGTTACACAGAAAATAGTTTCATATTTCAATAATCTAGTCTGACTGTCATCCTTACTATTGCTAGCCCACTAAGAAATCTGTCCTAATGTATGTCCTTGATTCTACCAACTGCATCTTTGAACCTGTCCACTTTCCTTAGCTTGGAATGGAACACTTCCTATTTGTACTCCCAAACTCCAGTTTGTATTTTCAAACAAACTGACCATGTTAGCCATAGCGATCAACACTATGATTGTAACAGATTATTTCAATCTACTTCAGGATGATCCTAACAACAGTAAATCAGCAGGGAAAAGAAAACAAATTCGAAAGGTCATGTCCAATAAAAAACTGGAAGACTCGACCAAAGCTGCTGCTAAAGCAGAAGAAAAGAGAAGGAAACGAATTGCTGCTAAACAAAGGGAGGTAAGGATCACTTCTGCTCACAAGCTGTGCTTTCCTTATTGTTTAAGGTTTGAGATGTGTGTTGCTGGTTTTGTAGCTTGTTATCTCTAGTTGTACGTTGCTTATCTCTAGTTGTACGTTGCTTGTGTTTCCTAGTTCAACATTGAGACCATCACAGATGAAAACAACCCTATGAACTGCCCCATAACAACTAAGCTAGTGCTGGAGTCTGGGAAAGAGGAGGGCGATGAGCCAGTGGTTCAAGTCAATCTAAAGTTGGTCCGCAAACTGAAACCTCATCAAGTTGAAGGTGAGCACATCTCATTACATTTCCTCTGACCAAGACGCAAACTCAAGCATGATCCAGATATGCAGGCTCTATACAATTTAAAGAAACTAAGGCAGAAAGAGTTTATACAAAGTACATAAAAATTAAACACCTAACCCAAAAAGTAAGCAGACAGCTGCCGAGTGAATACATAAACAATGTAATATCTAAAGATAACAACAAAAACCTATGGTCATACATGAAGTCTAAGAAAATGAAGCTATCAAAAAATCAAACAAAGCATAAGGGTTTATTAAAAGAAATTTCCATTAATCAAATAAGAACATAAAACTAAAATGTTATTTAACCCTTGGTTAGGCCAATAGTAGAGTATGCATTCTCTGTTTGGGACCCCTCAACTCAAGAAAACATTAAGAAACTGGAACAGACACAAAATAGAGCAATGAAATTCATAACAAACGAATATTCACATTTGACTAGAGTAACACCTTTAGTAAAATCACTAAATTTAGAAAGCCTTTAGGACAGAAGACTCAAAAATAAAGTAGCAATTATACATAAAACACTGAACCATAATCTTCAAATACAAAAACAAAATTTAATAAAATACTCAGACACAAAGATAAAGGCACATTCCATCATCCCATAGTGCTATTAGAGCATGGAATGGGTTGCCTGAGCTAGCCAGGAAAACCAGTGACTTGGCAGAATTTAAGTCATTGGTTAATATGCATGATGCGTAGGATGTAATCATCTTTTTTTTAAAGTAACATCTGTATTAAATAAGATAAGATACAATCTAAATAAGATGTTTTTATTTCAACAAAATATTTGAGTTCAGCCTGCAGCAGTGCAAAGTAGTGTAGCCATTAAACAAAAATTAAATTCCACAAAAAGATGTACTTAAAAAAATGGACAGGAAAATAACTTTGCTAAATTTAATTTTTTGTTTTTTTTTCATCTTAGAATTTTTTAAATCACTATTTAAACATTATGTTCAACAGTTTTCTGTGTTTTGTTATTTAAAGTGGAGTCAGTTGTATTATATGCAATGTATTAAACATGTCTCTAATCTCTTGTTATACAAGTCATTGGTATAAACTTTATGTGGAATTTTCTAGTTGTAGTTAGTGGGACCTATCTGTAACCACATTCTTTGTCTCTCTAGCTGTACAGTTCTTGTGGGATTGTCTCTATGAGAGTGTGAAAAGGTCCAAGAAAGAGCAAGGTGCTGGTTGTATTCTTGCCCACTGTATGGGTCTGGGTAAAACACTTTCTGTAAGTCATCTACAGTTTTACAGCTCATATTTTATTGACTGGTACTCACTTGACTAAACAATGTTGAAATACTAATGATTTGTTTTCTTTGTCCACATGCAGGTCATAGCGTTTGTTCATACCATATTGTCCCATCAGAAAATCTTGAAACACAAGACTTGCCTTGTAGTCAGCCCACTTAATACTGTTTTGAACTGGAGGAATGAATGGGGCATGTGGCTGGATGAAGAAGACCAACTAGAGGTACAGACCTGTTTGTAAAATGTTTTACATGTTTCAGATGTTCCTTCAAAGTTGAAGATAGTTTACTTCCTAGTCCAAACCTCCCGCAGGACGACGGGGGATGGGAGCGGGCAGGGTTTGAACCATTGATAAATCCGAACGACAGTTCAGCGCGCAAACCGCAAGACCAGGCAGCCATCCTAACACTTGAGTAGCTATTAGTAATCCCCATTTTCTATAGGGATCTCTCATGAAAAGTCTTTTTCTTTATAGTGGAGTGCTTATAATTAATGTCTTACCAAAGACCCCATTACTTTGCCATCTTTATTTTTAATCCAATAATGATGAAGCTAAATCTAAGATTCACTACTAATCCATTCTAAATTATCAATGTTGAGATAATCTCTCTAGATATTTTAACTTTTTATTGTTGTCATGCTGAAATGTATTTTTTTCTAAGAACTTTTAGTCCTGAAAATTATATCAATATAAGATTCTTCACTTGAATTTTTTGTTTAAGTTGAAGAATGGTATTGTATTGCATTTGTCTGTATTTACAACTAATAATACTTTCACTTTCTGGCAGTTCAGTTGGGGTTGTTTCATTATATTGCAGGTTTGGGAGTTAGCCAGCTGCAAACAGAATGCTGCTCGAGCCAGTGCCCTCAAAGAATGGCAAGAACTTGGCGGTATTATGATAATTGGCTATGAGATGTATCGTAACCTGACCACAGGGGCTAGGTGCAAAAATAAACGTCAGAAAAAAACTTTTTTTGAAACACTGGTAGATCCAGGTGAGAATACTTTTTAAAAATTAAATAAATACCCTTTATTCCTCGTCCAGTGACTTGTAACTATAAATTAGTGAAAATTAATTTCTTGTTTAACTTTGCTTTTAGGACCCGACCTTGTTGTGTGTGATGAAGGACATATCCTGAAAAATGAAGCCTCTGCTATCTCTAAGGCTATGAATCAGATGAAGACAAGAAGGCGAGTGGTGCTAACAGGAACTCCTTTACAGAACAATTTGAATGAATGTAAGTCTAGAACTTAATCAGGGTTACACAGTTTGTGTTATTGCTATGGATGGTCAAGTTGTTTGCTTACCAGGATAAAGGTAGTACAAATTGGATAGCATTATGTGCTGTTTATTGTTTAAATGCTACTTGCAATATATGTTAGTAAAAGGTTGCAATACATGGTAGTTAATGGTTGCAATATATGCTAGTGTGTTGTTTTTTTTTTATTCTTTGGAATATTTTGGTAAAAGAATATTTTTTGTAAAGTTCAGAGAAAATAATATATACAGCCTGTATCAAATTTGTGGTGGCTGATTGGTAAAGCGTTTGGCTACCAAACTGAGGTTTGAATCTTTGTGCATATTGGGATTTTGAATTCCTGAATTTTTAGGGTGCCTCCAATTCCACACCCAACTCTAATGGGTACCTGACACAAGATAGGGAAAGTTAAGGTGGTTGGTCATTGTGCTGGCCACATTACACTCTTGTTTAACCATCGGCCATAGAAACATGATTATTTTACATCGTCTGCTCCGTAGGGTAGAAGGATAGAAATGAGAGCTTAGCTTATATTTATGGATTTTTTGTATCCTATTTAAGCTGCAGTTTACATGTCATGTAATTTTTTTTTTTTTTTTTAATTGCTCTTGTATAGCACATCTATCGTGTTTAAAGCCTGCTTATGTCTGAATTAATATAAATAGTATTATTTAATAAAGAAAAATATTTCATGATAGGATTGCATTAAGTGGGACACTTTGTCTTTCTCGCTATAATTGATTAGAAGTCCATAGCAATGGGTAAATGCTTTCTGATTACTTTTAGATTTACATCTTTTTTTTTAATTAATTGAAATAATCATTCAAGTAAAGTTGTAACATTTAACCATTTCACAACTATAGTCATTGGGAGTCCTCTCTACTGGTAGAAACTAGAGTCACAGGCAATCGATGATCTTAGGTTGTTTTGTTTACTGCTAGGTTTTTAAAATAACTATTTATACCTTTACAAACTCTGACCTAAGTGAGAAATACTGAAGCTATTTTTAGCTGTTTTTTTGGTATCTGCAGCATGTTGGAATGGATTTGTATGTTGTTGTTTTTTTTTTTTTATTAAATTTTTTTTTGAAGTTTTTTTTTTCTAGCTTTTAAAAATGAAATATATTTAGGCTACTGTATATGATTAAATTGAATATGATTTTAATGGGAATATTAATGTTTTAGCTGTAGAATAAGGAAATAATGGCTGGAGACACATAGTATTGAAAATGAAAAAATTGATGCTAGATCCAGTATTGATTATGTTAGATCTAGTCAAACAGGAGATGGGAGGCAACTAAATCTTGACATGATATTTATGACTTCAAACATGATGCTAATCCCTAGGTCTATTTTTCTCTATTATAAAAAGATTTTTTTTTGTTTAGTTTTATTAGTTGTTTTTTTTGTGAATTTTGTCCAAAAAAAGACTTTTTAAAATGACGGATACATAGTTATATTCCTTCTCTTAGAGGTGGGGAAGAAATCTTCCGACAACTGTTTAAATATAATATATATTAAAAAATCTTTAGTTTTGATAGCATTCCACATTTTGTGTGAATGGCATCAACAGCTAAGTTTAAATAGAAATTTGTAGTGCTAGCTAATTTAGTATCCTGACAGACTGACCTACAAAATACTAAAGCATAAGTAAAGCCTTATTTTTTGGTATCTCTATAACTAAATACTAATTTTTTGGGACTAGGAACAAGGAAGTTTTTATTTGTCTCCTATTTTAGAATGTTTTCCTTTAACAACAGCCATGACCAATCTTAGAAGAAGGCATAATTTTAACTCAGGATTGTAGAATTTTAAACAAATTAAACAAAGCTGACATTTTATCAAATTAAAAAAAAAAAAAACCTGCTAAATGTTGTATTGGTCTATGGAAAAAAAATAATTTTTAAATGACTATTTCTTCCCATTTCAGATCACTGCATGGTTAACTTTGTCAAGCCAAATCTTCTTGGTACTCGTAAAGAATTCAATAACAGATTTATAAGTCCTATACAGAATGGTCAGTGTACAGACAGCACCCCAAGAGATGTGAAGTTGATGAAATCCAGGGCCCATATTTTACATGAGCTGTTGGCAGGATGTGTACAGGTAAGTCGAATTGCTTTAAAATTGAGTAGTTCACAAGCTGCTTAAAAACTTGGCACCCTTAGAGTTAAGACAGTATGCATTTATATTTGACCAGTTGTTATACTCTATCAGCAGTTTTGTTTAAATCAAATTTAAGTTTTGGTTTAATTAGCATTAGCACTTTCCAACACTATCTTTAAAATGTATGTCACTCAGTGGTAAGTTTGTTTTAGATCGAAATAAATATATCTCTTCTCGGTGTATAGCTATGGAGGGGTCCTATCTATTGAGCTGGGTATTGGTTAAAGAAAGTTATCAGTAGAGTTTTTTTGAGATAGGAACCTTGGAGTATGTTGGCCAAGTCGCATGATGCAGTTTAGCTGGCTTGAAGATTTCTTGATCCTGATAGGAAAGGTGTTAGGATTACATTACATAGACTCATTAGGATTACATGACATAGACTCATTTCAAACAACCGAGATTGGCCAGATTGAGCAGTGTTGCACAGTCAGTGAGAGAACAGATTTCAATAGTATAAGTTGGTAGCTCCCTCCAAATATTTTGGACGTGTCATGATTTAATAATTACACATTGTAGCTTATTTTTCTTGGCATTCTATTATTCCCACTCCTTTTAAATCGAATTGATTTTTTTTTTAGATGCTAAGATTTTGGATTTAAAATGTCTATTACAAATTATTTCATCTTGTATACTAGTCAATGATTTATGTATGAAAAGAAATTGTGTTTGATTGCAGAGACGTGACTATTCTGCTCTGACTAAGTTCCTGCCACCAAAACAGGAATACGTGATCTCAGTCCGTCTGACTAACATACAGATAGAGCTATATGAGAAATATATGGAGCTGACTGGCCAGGGGGCAGACGGCATCTTCTCTAACAAAGGAGCTCGTCTGTTTACAGACTATCAGAATCTCATGAAGATCTGGACACACCCATGGGTTCTCAAGTTGGCTGAGATCAGGGATGAATCTAAAGTAGGTTGTTGAATGTTATTCAGAGCTATAGACAAAGAATTGCTTCTCTTAAGAATTGCTTCTCTTGTTTATTTCATTATTTATTTCTTTGACATGTAGAAATGTCTCATATAGAACTAATGCTAAGCATGTTGCTTATTTTGTAGGAAAATGATCATGAGTTGGTTTTCTCATTTGCAAATGGAAAACCAAATTATTATTTTTTTTTAGAGTTATTAACCTTTCTGAAACATTAGGCTTGATAAGGCTCAACTGTTGCCAAGTTTCACAAGATCTAGATGTAAAAAACAACAACTCTTTAAGACAATATAATCATGCAGCTTTTATTAGTTCATTTATAGAACAATCTATTTAGATTCCCTTTATAGATGTATCTACATATATTGATATGCTTTTTAAAAATAAGTATAAAATGTACAATTTAACTTCAAACTTTAAAATACACATATGGACTAAAAATAAAATACACATTTCAGCAGCTTTCTTATTTAGCGTAGGCATCTTTGAAAAGGTGAACTTCAGTTATAGCTACATTTACATGTTACATTTGGACTAAGTCTTGAACTCAAGACAAATGATTCTTCTTACTTAGTGGGTTAAGCTAGTCCAGCAAGTCCTTTTTTTTTTTTTTTTTTTTTTTTCAGATGACATAAAATTTAATTTCCTTGCTACAAGACGGCCCAGGAAATAAATGAGCACATTTGATGTGTAGTTTTACTATATACTGAAATTATGAGAATTAGACATGACTGTACTGATGTTAGAAATACTTGTTGATTTAAAATGTAGATGTAAAAGTTCTAATACGTCTTAATAGCTCCTTCCAGTTCTGTTCAAAGCATTAGTAATTGTCAGCGCCTCTGTATGACTGTTTAACCAAAGTTGATGAAATGATGAACTATTTTTTTGTTTAGGTCAAGTTTGATGATGAAGACTCGTTCATTGATGATGATGAATCAGATGAGGAGAGGTCCTTTTCTAGCTCCAACACCACCAGTGAGGATGACAAGAAGGGGGCAATGAGTGACAGTGGTGGGGAGGGCACAAGTTCAAGGCCAACATTTAGAGGCGGGACTCGAAGAACAAGAGCTAAGGCCAGGTAAATGTCTTCATTAGTTCATCAACAAAACATTTCACAGGTTTTATACTTCACCCTTCTTGACACAACTTGACTGTCTCAGTATTGTGGTGCTGGTATTGTATTGTAATTCTAGACACAATCTCCAAGGACAGCCTGACAGCCATCAAAGAGTATTCATTCAATACAAATCCACTTTATAAAATTGAATAATTTAATATCACAAACTGGAATAAATAATCATGCAGAATACTTGAGCTATAAAATCAAAATATCCTTGATAATCCAATACACTCAGCTCTCTGAGCTTGTATCAAGAATGTATATCTTATTGCATCATAAATAATCTAAAATTATCTTGATAGTTAAATTCTTTGAAGTATAGCTAACCTTTGCAAATCTAACTATCAAGAACTAACTGTAAATGAATTGAACAAATATATCCCATCTATTAAAACTTTTGTAGTTAATGGCAACTATTGACATGATTTAAGATGGGACAAGTAGATTTCTGTTTCAAGATGATTTCATGTTTACTAGAACAAAATCTTGTATCTCTAACAGGCGTCTGGCTGGGGAAGAGAGTGATCCAGAAGAAGTGATAGCTGAATGGAAGTCTAAGACCAGGAATAAGGAGACAGAGGATGGTCCTCCAGAAGAGCAAGACAAGGCCATCACCAAGGAGTGGTGGGCCCCCTATGTGACAGAGGACGACAAAAACAAGTTGGAGCTGAGCAACAAGCTTTACCTTCTCTTTGAGATCCTCAAGATGTGTGAGGAGATAGGAGATAAAGTGTGAGTACACTGGCAGGTTTAGGAGATAAAGCATGAGTACACTGGCTGGTTTTGGAGATAAAGTGTGAGTACACTGGCTGGTTGGGGATAATACAAAATGTAAGGACTGACAGGTTGGAACTTGAAGAGATTAATGGCAATGCACAATGAAGCAGTTGAACCTGAATGTATGTGGGAAAAAATTTACACTCGTTTCAATTAAAATGCCATTTAAATGGTCTATCATCATCAATAAAAAAATATGGCTTGTTTTCAGCAAACAATGGCTTCATTATTGAGTTGTCACATTTAGAACATGACCTAAGATTATCTAAATCTCATAAGGTTATAGAATTAATGGGGGGCAGTATATGGTTTTAGAATTAAGGAGGCGCAGTAGCTGAATGCTTAAGCTTAGCTCGAATCTCTGTGAAGACTGGGATTTTTAGGATGCCACTGAGTCCACCAAACTCAAATGGGTACCTGACTTTAGTTGGGGAAAGTAAAGGATGTTGGTCGTTGTGTTGGCCACATGACACCCTGCTTGTTAACCATTGGCCAAAGAAACAGAAGAACTTAATATTATCTGCCCTAAAGTTCGCAAGGTCTGAAAGGGGAACTTTTTATATAATTAAAGTTATAAGCATAAATAGCACACTTTAAGTATTCTGTAATTAGCACTGCACTTATTTTTTTAAATGACAAAGGCTGTAGTGAAATTCAATTTTCATTAGCACAAATAGTTGTCTAGATAAGATGGTTGACTTTGTTTTTAAAAATATTGTTAACACATACTGTTTGCACATACTTAGACAAATTGTTTAAACAAAGTGTGCTTACAAATAAAATCTTGTTATTTATTATCTCAGACCTGGCCAAGTTATTAAAAGTTCTGTTTTCAAAATTCTCATCTTGCTTAAAATAAGTCCAACTACTTATGTATTTTTGAAAGCATACTCATCTGTTTTTTAAATTAAAAAAAAATAAAAGGCAGTTCATGTGACGCACCATCTAGAAAATAGAAACTATTTGCACTATTGAAAATGTATTTCACTATCACTATGGTCTTCATCATTTCAGAAAAAAAATGAAGTACTTAAAAGTGTACCTTTACATGAATATGCTTATGCATATAACCATACCAGATTTAGATCTTAATCATTCTTTTAATTGTGTAGTTTCTAGGGCTAATAAGCTGACTATTCTAGCCTAATTTATTTCATATCATCCTTTTTGTTTCATAAGTAGTGCATTTATGTATTATTATGTATAATCCCATCAGCCATAGATGTTCTGGTGAGGGGTAATGCATCTGCCCATTGCTAAAGATCCAGATTTTTCTTTAAACAAAAAAAAAAAGTCAGTTATTGATACCGGTACAATTGTAGTATCCTATCGATCAGTACATGTTTATAAAAGTGAATATAATTTATGAGTAAGTTTTCGCTCCTTTGTTACACTGTTCTTCTTTCATTTTGCTAAGAAGGCTTCGAGTCTGAACATTAATAAGGAATGCAGTATTTTACCAAGGCTATGCGCGACCTACATATTTTGCCACATCTAGTGCAGTCATAACCATTGTCCGCCTGTGGTCAATTTAGATTTTCTTTTTGTCGTCTACCTCTGTCCTCGGCAGCATTTTCTCTTTTGGTCTCAAATGTGTATCCTGCAGCCTTTGTTAGTGACCTCCAGCTCTCTTGTTCTGAATCCGCCTGCAACCAGGTGCTCTCTTCTATGTCATTTAAAGCAAGTTGGCACCTAAGCTTGCTAAAAAGATTGTCATATACCAAAAGATCTTTTCTCATTGGTTCTCTACCCAGCATAACTTTTATATAATACTAAGACTATCTGCCATCCACATTAGCATTTACCAGAACATCTTTACTTGTATCATAATCATGTCATGCCCTTAACAGAGTGCAAGCACATTTGTAGGAACCATTCTTGAAGCTTTAGATACAACCCTACTTCCTGTCTTGTAGATAGTGCACAAATAACATTCAATTAGTTGACACTGCTTGATTTGGTTTCGAATTGCTTGGTTTAATTTCTTGTATCTTGTTTGTTCCAGTCTGATCTTCAGTCAGAGTATTTTGTCCTTAAACATCATTGAAAATTTCCTGGAAACTGTGGACTCAAAGTACCAGCAGGAGTGTGATACCCTCACTAAGACAGAGGATCAAGCTGAGAAGGAATCTTTTGGCAAGAGCTGGACTAAAAACTTAGACTACTATCGCATGGATGGTACCACTAGTGCTCAGAACAGACAGTTGTGGGCCTCTAACTTTAATGACATTGAGAACTACAGGTTAGTGGAACATTTATTTCGGTCTATCCAATCTATTCTTGACCTTCAAAGTATTTAGTTCTCAACTTTCTCCTAGAGGCCCAGTGTTATTTTAAAAGATTGAAATTATTAAAATTACACCCAGAAATGTTTATGCTATGTAAATCGTTAGATGTCTCCACAAACCTAAAACAGTTTTTGTTTTGAATATTTTATAATGAACTAAGTTTAATGTAGTCACTAAGTCCAAGTTTATTTTAAAAAGCCAAAAAAAAAAATAATTTCTTGATCATATTTAATCTAAATATTATGCGGTTGACTCTTGATAGACCAAGACTTAATTATCTGGCACTCTCAGCCATCTCTGTGCTGACGTCAATTCATATAATTAATGTTTACTGTTGTAGGCATATTTTTAGAATGTAAGTAGGCTTACATTATCATTTTTTTATACAGTATCTGAAAGCTAAAATTATATGTTGTTTTTTTTTTCTTGACTGTTTTCTTTTAACCCTTGAAAGTTTAAGAGAAATAGACATTTAGGGTTAAATTCTTTGAAGTACAGCTTACCTTTGGTAATGTGACATTTTTGGTCATCTGTCACCTCCTGTTCCACAACCTTCAGATTATCAAGAGTCAATTGTATTGTTAAATTTATATTTTTTACAATCCAAAATCATATTGAAAGTTGCTTTGTCTAATATTGTTAGGAATTTCTGGGGTCTGATAACAGTGAACAAACTAAACTAAATCTCCATGATTAATTAGATTGACTTGTTAGAGCAAATTAACACATTTAGATATGGTATTGGGGGCAATGTGTCTGATTGGTTAAGCGCTTGAGTCTGGATGACTGGGATTTTGAATTTTTGAAAAAAAAATTTGGCACCCTGAGTGCACTCAGCTCCAATGGGTAACCTGACTTTAATTGGGGAAAGTAAAGGCGGTTGGTTGTTGTGCTGGCCACATGACACCCTGCTCTTAAACCATTGTCCATAAAACAGATGACCTTAACATCATCTGCCCCATAGATCGCAGAAAGGGGAACTTTACTTTTTTTTTTTTTTAGATATGGTATTTAACAAATCAACATTGCCCTAGTACAGCTATTTTCTAGTTGGTCAGATGTAACTTAACATTGTGTTCACTTAACAGACATACAAGAAGTTGTCTTTCCTTCCCCAGGGCTCGCTTGTTTCTGATCTCAACTAGAGCTGGAGGACTTGGTATCAACTTGGTGGCTGCCAATAGAGTCATTATATTTGATGCATCTTGGAACCCCTCCCATGATGTCCAGTCTATATTTAGAGTCTATCGTTTTGGACAGACTAAGCCGTGTTACATCTACAGATATTTAGCTCAGGTACATTTTTTTTTGTTTTCTTTCTCCTGTTGTGCCTTGTTGGAAAGAAATATCTAGGTTGGTTTTTACATGTAATCAAAATGGGTTGCAAAAAATAAACAAATTTAACATTGTCATCATCATCATCACTCCTTTGAGTTCCTCATGGAACATAGGGCCTCTACAAAAACATGCCACTCTCCATGGTCTCTTGCTAGTTTTTTGATGGTTTCCCAGCTCTTCCAGGTCCTCTCTGCTTCTTCAAGTACACTGCATTGCCATGTTCTATTTGGTCTTCCTCTGTGTCTTGTTCCCTGGGGGTTCCACTCTAAGGCCTGCCTAGCTCTGTTGCTGGTATCTTTTCTAAGGGTGTGACCAATCCATCTCCACTTCCTCTCTAAGATCTGCACTTCTACATTTTTCTGTTCACTCATCTCCCACAGTTTGGTGTTTTCTACTTTGTCAAAGTTGAACATTGTGATGACAGGTTTCAAAAGTTAATGACTGAACAAATCATTTTAAAATAATGTGTTCAAAATAATTTAACTACACGAATCATTTTGCCATTAAATTTTGTTTTTGACTGTCAAAGAATTAAATCAACCTTTCAGGGCACGATGGAGGAAAAGATCTATGACAGGCAGGTGGCCAAGTTGTCTCTTTCGCAGCGAGTTGTTGATGAGCACCAGATTGAGCGCCATTTCTCTGCTAATGATCTAAAAGAGCTGTACAACTTCAGGCCTGACCGCTGGGACGATGGTACAGAGAAACCAACTCTAGCTTTACCAAAGGTAAGGGTTTTTTTCTACTATGAGTTTTTTATAAACTTGATAGCACAAATAGTTGTGAGAATGTCACAGTTCATGACACATTGAAGTTTAAAAACATTGTAAAATGATCTAAGTATCTTTCTATGAACCCTAAAAACATTGTAAAATGACCTAAGTATCTTTCTATGGACCCCTTCATTTGTCGTGAGGTGTTTGTGGACAACAATTTGAAAACCACTGATCTTTTACTAATTTTTTAGTCTGCATAATAGGCGATGGTGCATAGCTTGAAAATAACTCTGTCAATGTCTTACATTAGATTGAATATATTCATTTCACCCTACATGTCATGAGCAGAAATAAATAGCCTGTATATTATGTGTATGTTTCTGTTGTGTTGTCTTTATATGAGAACGGAGTCCTTGTAATCACAACAAATTTCCGTAAGGATCAGTAAAGCAGTCTTAGTCTTATCAAACCTTATCAATCTTTATACAGTTTCTCTAGTGGGAACTAGCCTCACTATTTGTCACTATTTCCTCATCCTTATGGTCAAACTCTCTTGTCACATTTGTTCAACCTCCCTTTAAAGCCTCTTAAAAAATGAACTTTTTTGTATGAACTTAATAGCCACTTTTCTTTCCATTATTGTCCCATGTTCATGAGTGTGAGTGACTTGTTCCAGGATCCTCTACTGGCTGAGATCTTGCAGAGCAACAGACACTGCGTGGTGTCCTTCCATGAGCATGACTCTCTCCTAGAGAACCAGGTGGACCAGAATCTCACTGAAGAGGAGAAGAAAGCAGCTTGGGAGGAGTATGAGAATGAGAAGAAAGGAATCATTGTCAGAGGTGAGACCAACCTAGACAGAGTCAAGTTTAAACAACTTTGTTTGGTTCTTGCATGCCTTTTTAAATATAACTGTCAGTCCAACTCTAATGATCCATCTTATGTGCAGGCCCTGGTATGGAGAGAACAGCCAGCTGGCCATTGATGGCTGCCGCTCAGATCTTGACCAGAGAAGAAATCACAGCCACTGTACATGCCTTGAGACTTCAGGTATTTAGTTTAGTTTCAAATGGAAGTTAACAAACTTTTGATTGACTGGTTTCATGTTGAGTACTGGTGTTTGTATCAAGCGTTTCTAAGACATCTCCACGTTTATTGACTAAATGCAGTGTTTTCTTTTGTGTCCAGTTGCCTGATATTCCTGAAGATTTGTTCCATCTCCATGTCCAGCAAGCCTTGAGGAGACAAGTTCAGCTGAAACAAGAGGAACTCAGAAGGGTAAATACTTTGGAAATAACATGGATTCTCTAGTTAATGATTGGACCTTTTTTTTTTTGGTTAAGAGAGTAAATGCCTCCCTAGTGTTTTGTCCCAGTTTTAATCTCCTGGGTTTTTTGTTTGACCTCAGATGGAGTTGTTGAGGATCCAAGAGATGAATTATCTGAACATGTTCAAACAGCACACTGGATTGTCTCACAGCCAAAGTATTCAGGCTTTACAGAACATGGCTCCATGGATGCAGATACAGAGGCTGAGGGCCATGCAGAATCAGATGATGATGGTAAGTAGCATCCCAGAGATCCAATAGTTCTAAATCAGAAGGCAGTTTTAGTGCTAATGAAAAGAGTTATTGATTTAAATTAGGTTTCAGCTTATCTCCTTAAAAACATATTTGTGAGATGTTAAGCTGTATTAATGTGCATTTTGTATAACATTACGATTGATGTTTGGGAGGTGTTCTCATTCAGAGATTTATACTTCTGGTCAGATACATAGAGTAACACATTTTTCCTTTTTCAAAACTTCTCTTTTTAATTTATATTTAACAACACCCAGCGTCACATCACAGAGGGAATTTCCCTCCTTGGCATTGCCTGTCATTACCTATATATTTTGTTTTGACTCAAGCCAAGGTTGAACAAGGGCTAACAATGAATGTTTTCTTCTCAGGGAGCTAACTCGAGCTTGCATCCCAGTGCCTCAATGTCCATGTTAGCACAAGCGAGCCAGGAAGCTGCTGAGAGAATCAGCAATAAACCAGAGGAGGCTATAGACCTGGATGATAACTGAAACCTGTCTTTAGGAAGGGATGGCAGTTTTGGTGGTGTGTATGGCAGGTATGTTGGTCCAAATGTGATCACTGATAACTGGCTGACCATACGTCTGATTAGCTAGAAGCTTTAATCATGTTGAAACTAGGCAGTGGTCACTAGGTCACTGCAGAGAAATTTTTTATACCTTGCTTTTGTGTCTTGTTATTGTAAATGTCATCAAAGCGCCCAGGGAAACAGTTGGGGAGAGAGTGTGTGTATATGTGGCCAATGTCAGTCTAATTAGGTCATCTTAGGCCACAGTAAGACATATCTCATGTACTGAACAGTTGTTTTTGTAGCTAAAACTGGATCAGAATGGTCCAAAAGAAGAAGTGAAACATTTTTAAGTATTTCTTTTTTTATATGTTAAAGTCTGTTTATGGTGTACGTCTGGTTTGAGACAAGTACGTTCATACTTGACAGACTTAAAATCCATTCAGACTTTAGAATCACAGGTGTAACAGGTCTTGTTATTGTATTGTTATCATCTTAATGTTCGATAAGTAAACATACATAGACTTACATTTCAGTAATGTAATTGTTACATTAAAGGATATTGTTATCAAATGTTTGTCTGTGTACAGTAGATTTTTGTTTTTTTTATACATATAATTGTTTTTTTTTAAAAAGCATTTATTTAATTCAACTTATACCATGTAATGATTGAATGTTTGTAACCAAATGCTGACTATGTCCAGTAAAAAGGCTTAATAAACTGTTTAAAAAAAATATATTTTTTTTGTCTTTTTCAAGTTTGCTTCCTTTGATAAAAAAAACATAAATCTGGACGATGGTTGGGGGGGAGGGGGGGTATTATTAAATGCTACATGTGTGTTCAAATGTTCATAACATGTTCAAATCAAAATGTTCACTCATGTCATGTAAATAAAAAAAAAAACAACTGAATTTGTTGAGCTATGAAGCCAGACCAGTTGGCTGGTGCATGATCTTCTGTCATGATGGATTCAGCATTTTGTTTTCTCTCTATTTGTGTTTGCCTACCCTTCTGTCTACCATGCCTTGTACCAGTACACTAAAAATATATATATTTATTTCTATACTGTATTTATCTTTTTTTTTTTTGGTGGTCAGAAGTGGTAGACTGAACAAAAAGTTCAATGTGTATATCTTGGTGTCCATTCTCTCATCAGCATTTTGGTTTCCTAATGTCTTAATTTACCTTCAATTTTTTTTGTTTTGTTTTGTTGCTTCTGGTTTTTACATAGCGCTCGGCATGATTGTTCCATGGTTTATACCAGCTTGGTTTTTGTTAAGTGAATTTGTTTTGCATCTTAAGGACTTGGGGAGGGGGGGGGGGGGGTTTGCGCCCGGAGGAAACAATGAAGTGATTTGCCAAAAGAATATGTGCTGGTTATTCATTCATGCTGTGTTGTTATAAATATTGTATGCTTACTTTTATCCTTACTGGCTGTACATACATCAGTATTAGCTGGAACTCTTCATCCCAAGTCTTTTTGATGTTGTTTGTTTTGTTTTTTAAGTTTGAACATTTCTGGTCAAAGTAATAATTTATACATACACAAATACACACTTGTTTGTTTGATCTGAGCTGATGGAGTGATTTTTTTTTACTCTCCAGCCCTGACCTATATACATATGAACTGTACATAGGCTTGTGTAGTTGCTGTAAACATCAAAGTGTAATGTCATTGGTTACTTGGTTTACTTTGTACAGTTGACTGTTAACATTTTTTTTTAATGTAGCAGACCTTTTTTTTTGTGTGTGTAGCTTTTGTGTTTGATTTTTAACACTAGGATGCAATGGACCTATTAAAAGGCTAGTCTCTGCAAGGGAGATGATCAACTTTGCATTTGTATTGGTTGCATCCCTTGGCATTGTAGAGAAGAGGGGACAATAAATGGTGTCTCGTTTGTATATTGGATAAACCTTGAATTGAGAATTAGAACGCAAGGTTTATAGTTCTTTCTGGGTTTCTTTTGTGAAGCGTAAATAGAATGTTTAAAAAAAACAGTTGTTCATGTTTTGCTTTATGAAATATAGAATGTTTCATTTCATGTCCTGGATTTTAGAGTTCATTTTAAATTTAATCTTAAGCAATGAAAATGCAGTAGAGTCTAGCTATTTTTTTTTTTTTAAATTGCATTTCTCTGGTCCAGTACTATGAGTCACTGCTTGATGTTTTAATGATGTCCAGTTTCATATTTTTACCTCCAAGCTTGGCTTGCTGTTTAAAAAAGGGGCTGGGTTAATATACTAAGAATCGTACCTCTAGGTAAATGATACTCTGTTTCAGTAGTATATACCTTTGTATGTTGTGATCATTGGTTTAGCTATGTAAAACAAAGACAGGGAAATAGGCAGGGGGTAAATATCTAGGTCAGTGGGTTACCCAGTGCAGTTTTTCTGTGTATTTGTTTTCATACAAGCTATGTCTTTGGTTTCTATAATGATGTCATTTCTGTGAGACTTGAGCTTCTCCAGATTTGTTTAGTTCAATGTCTCTAGTTGTGTACACTACCAAAAATGTCAAACAACAAAAATAATGTGTAATAAAAATATAAAAAAAAAAGTGAAGCTTTTATTTATTTATTTTTTTTTTTTTAATGAAATTTTTTTTTTAAATTGTTTTAACGTTGACCTTTATTTATTAAATCAGTCTGGTCAGATCTATTTAAATATCACTTCTAGAAAATGTACCTGAAGTGTATTGTAGTTAGTAAATTTTAAAAAAAAATGCAGGTTTTATTTTTATAATTCAAGCATATCCTATATAATATAATATGCATAAAATATTTCAAATAGTTCTACCAAAGCCAGTGACTCACCTGGGCGCATCCATTGTCTTCCGAGACGTGAGGAGCCTTATACCTATTTATAGGCCAATATAGACAAAATGTGTGCCTTAGATGTAAACTAGTAGATTTAGTTTCATGACTACTCCATACTATCAACGAAAGCTCTTCAAAGTGATTCTAGGCCTGAGCCTATATTTGACGCATAGAGAAAATGTAAAGTGCATTGATATGTTTGAATATATAGGTCTGTGATTGATGTGACGATGTCAATTTCGATTCCAAAAAAAAAAAAAAAAAAGATAGTTTAATTAATGTGGGAATTGTACAATTTCAAAACTATAACAAGGTTACAAAGACAGTTTGTGTGAAACTCAAACTCGGTTCCCGAAGCAAACTACACAGACAGGTAAAAAGGCAGGTTTCAATATTTTCAGAAAGAACATCAGAATGAAATTCTATCAAAGATATATGACAGAGAAGAATGGAAAAAGAAAGTTGACATCTTGTGTGGTGCCCCAGCGGTCCAGCAGACCAAAGGATAGGTGAAAGTGAAGTTAGATGTGAACCTGGCCTAACTGATGTCTTATAATGAATATCTAATTGATCTCATTGTTTTGTAAAGGATCAATCTCTTATTCAAATCCTCAAGCAAAAAAATATACAGATAAGTAAAAAAAATTCCTACAGTTAAGTGTGCTATGATGTAATCACGCTGCAGTTCACGCGATAATATGAAAACCTACTTATTAATTGTTGTTTTAAATTAGGTCCAACTTATATGCATACTACATAGATGTTTTCTCTTTTAAAAAAAAAAAAGTAAACATTTTTTGTGTGTAAATGTAGCAGGCTAACGCCCTCTAAGTTTATCTTGATGCCAATTTAATGACTAAACTTGGATCGGATACATTATTTGTGACGGCCCCTGTTGTGATAGTCAATGTTATTGTTTTGACTGGCCCGTAACGTTATTGTAACCCAGTAACCCACACTGCTGACATGTGGAAAGAATGCGCTAATTAACAGAGAGAGGGGACTATGGACTGGCCTATATATTGGTACGATCTAAAGAATAAAGTCAGCATGAACACAGACAAGAAAGTGTTTGTTAGTGTTTACTAGCCAGTGTGTGTGTGTGTTCTGATCATTGGCAATGTGTGTGTGTGTTCTGATCATTGGCAATGTGAACGATTAAGAGGCATTGTTTTATTGGTGAACAGCTGCTATGGTTCGGGCAACTTGACCAATGGGCATCTTTATCGTTTGGGGGATCTATTTATGCAAAAGTCATTGTATTTTAATTTGTTAAAAAAGCGCTTTATATTTTAACTGTGGGACCTATGCGCTCTCTGTACGTACTTTAAGTCCTACATGTAGGGTGCAACATAGACGCTCTCTGTAAGAACTTTATTGCCTACATGTAGGGTGCAACATAGACGCTCTCTGTAAGAACTTTATTGCCTACATGTAGGGTGCAACATAGACGCTCTCTGTAAGAACTTTATTGCCTACATGTGGGGTGCAACATAGGCGCTCTCTGTAAGAACTTTATTGCCTACATGTGGGGTGCAACATAGGCGCTCTCTGTACGTACTTTAAGTCCTACATGTAGGGTGCAACATAGGCGCTCTCTGTAAGAACTTTATTGCCTAAATGTGGGGTGCAACATAGGCGCTCTCTGTACGTACTTTATTGCCTACATGTGGGGTGCAACATAGACGCTCTCTGTACGTACTTTATTGCCTACATGTGGGGTGCAACATAGGCGCTCTCTGTACGCACTTCAAGGCCTACATGTAGGGTGCAACATAGGCGCTCTCTGTAAGAGCTTTATGGCCTACATGTGGGGTGCAACATAGGCGCTCTCTGTACGCACTTCAAGGCCTACATGTGGGGTGCAACATAGGCGCTCTCTGTACGCACTTCAAGGCCTACATGTAGGGTGCAACATAGACGCTCTCTGTAAGAACTTTATGGCCTACATGTGGGGTGCAACATAGGCGCTCTCTGTAAGAACTATATTGCCTACATGTGGGGTGCAACATAGACGCTCACTGTAAGAACTTTAAGGCCTACATGTGGGGTGCAACATAGGCGCTCTCTGTAAGAACTTTATTGCCTACATGTGGGGTGCAACATAGACGCTCACTGTAAGAACTTTATGGCCTACATGTAGGGTGCAACATAGACGCTCTCTGTAAGAACTTTAAGGCCTACATGTGGGGTGCAACATAGGCGCTCTCTGTAAGAACATTATTGCCTACATGTGGGGTGCAACATAGACGCTCTCTGTAAGAACTTTATGGCCTACATGTAGGGTGCAACATAGACGCTCTCTGTAAGAACTTTAAGGCCTACATGTGGGGTGCAACATAGGCGCTCTCTGTAAGAACTTTATTGCCTACATGTAGGGTGCAACATAGGCGCTCTCTGTAAGAACTTTATGGCCTACGTGTAGGGTGCAACATAGGCGCTCTCTGTAAGAACTTTATGGCCTACGTGTAGGGTGCAACATAGGCGCTCTCTGTAAGAACTTTAAGGCCTACATGTAGGGTGCAACATAGGCGCTCTCTGTAAGAACTTTATTGCCTACATGTGGGGTGCAACATAGGCGCTCTCTGTGAGAACTTTATTGCCTACATGTGGGTGCAACATAGGCGCTCTCTGTACGTACTTTAAGGCCTACATGTGGGGTGCAACATAGGCGCTCTCTGTACGTACTTTAAGGCCTACATGTGGGGTGCAACATAGGCGCTCTCTGTACGTACTTTAAGGCCTACATGTGGGGTGCAACATAGGCGCTCTCTGTAAGAACTTTATGGCCTACATGTGGGGTGCAACATAGGCGCTCTCTGTGAGAACTTTATTGCCTACATGTGGGTGCAACATAGGCGCTCTCTGTACGTACTTTAAGGCCTACATGTGGGGTGCAACATAGGCGCTCTCTGTACGTACTTTAAGGCCTACATGTGGGGTGCAACATAGGCGCTCTCTGTACGTACTTTAAGGCCTACATGTGGGGTGCAACATAGGCGCTCTCTGTAAGAACTTTATGGCCTACATGTGGGGTGCAACATAGGCGCTCTCTGTAAGAACTTTATTGCCTACATGTAGGGTGCAACATAGGCACTCTCTGTAAGAACTTTATGGCCTACATGTGGGGTGCAACATAGGCGCTCTCTGTACGTACTTTAAGGCCTACATGTGGGGTGCAACATAGGCGCTCTCTGTAAGAACTTTATGGCCTACATGTGGGGTGCAACATAGGCGCTCTCTGTAAGAACTTTATTGCCTACATGTAGGGTGCAACATAGGCGCTCTCTGTAAGAACTTTATGGCCTACATGCTACATGTGGGGTGCAACATAGGCGCTCTCTGTAAGAACTTTATTGCCTACATGTGGGGTGCAACATAGGCGCTCTCTGTAAGAACTTTATTGCCTACATGTGGGGTGCAACATAGGCGCTCTCTGTACGTACTTTAAGGCCTACATGTGGGGTGCAACATAGGCGCTCTCTGTACGTACTTTAAGGCCTACATGTGGGGTGCAACATAGGCGCTCTCTGTACGTACTTTAAGGCCTACATGTGGGGTGCAACATAGACGCTCTCTGTAAGAACTATATTGCCTACATGTGGGGTGCAACATAGACGCTCACTGTAAGAACTTTAAGGCCTACATGTGGGGTGCAACATAGGCGCTCTCTGTAAGAACTTTATTGCCTACATGTGGGGTGCAACATAGACGCTCACTGTAAGAACTTTATGGCCTACATGTAGGGTGCAACATAGACGCTCTCTGTAAGAACTTTAAGGCCTACATGTGGGGTGCAACATAGGCGCTCTCTGTAAGAACATTATTGCCTACATGTGGGGTGCAACATAGACGCTCTCTGTAAGAACTTTATGGCCTACATGTAGGGTGCAACATAGACGCTCTCTGTAAGAACTTTAAGGCCTACATGTGGGGTGCAACATAGGCGCTCTCTGTAAGAACTTTATTGCCTACATGTAGGGTGCAACATAGGCGCTCTCTGTAAGAACTTTATGGCCTACGTGTAGGGTGCAACATAGGCGCTCTCTGTAAGAACTTTATGGCCTACGTGTAGGGTGCAACATAGGCGCTCTCTGTAAGAACTTTAAGGCCTACATGTAGGGTGCAACATAGGCGCTCTCTGTAAGAACTTTATTGCCTACATGTGGGGTGCAACATAGGCGCTCTCTGTGAGAACTTTATTGCCTACATGTGGGTGCAACATAGGCGCTCTCTGTACGTACTTTAAGGCCTACATGTGGGGTGCAACATAGGCGCTCTCTGTACGTACTTTAAGGCCTACATGTGGGGTGCAACATAGGCGCTCTCTGTACGTACTTTAAGGCCTACATGTGGGGTGCAACATAGGCGCTCTCTATACGTACTTTAAGGCCTACATGTGGGGTGCAACATAGGCGCTCTCTGTGAGAACTTTATTGCCTACATGTGGGTGCAACATAGGCGCTCTCTGTACGTACTTTAAGGCCTACATGTGGGGTGCAACATAGGCGCTCTCTGTACGTACTTTAAGGCCTACATGTGGGGTGCAACATAGGCGCTCTCTGTACGTACTTTAAGGCCTACATGTGGGGTGCAACATAGGCGCTCTCTGTAAGAACTTTATGGCCTACATGTGGGGTGCAACATAGGCGCTCTCTGTAAGAACTTTATTGCCTACATGTAGGGTGCAACATAGGCACTCTCTGTAAGAACTTTATGGCCTACATGTGGGGTGCAACATAGGCGCTCTCTGTACGTACTTTAAGGCCTACATGTGGGGTGCAACATAGGCGCTCTCTGTAAGAACTTTATGGCCTACATGTGGGGTGCAACATAGGCGCTCTCTGTAAGAACTTTATTGCCTACATGTAGGGTGCAACATAGGCGCTCTCTGTAAGAACTTTATGGCCTACATGCTACATGTGGGGTGCAACATAGGCGCTCTCTGTAAGAACTTTATTGCCTACATGTGGGGTGCAACATAGGCGCTCTCTGTAAGAACTTTATTGCCTACATGTGGGGTGCAACATAGGCGCTCTCTGTACGTACTTTAAGGCCTACATGTGGGGTGCAACATAGGCGCTCTCTGTACGTACTTTAAGGCCTACATGTGGGGTGCAACATAGGCGCTCTCTGTACGTACTTTAAGGCCTACATGTGGGGTGCAACATAGGCGCTCTCTATACGTACTTTAAGGCCTACATGTGGGGTGCAACATAGGCGCTCTCTGTACGTACTTTAAGGCCTACATGTGGGGTGCAACATAGGCGCTCTCTGTAAGAACTTTATTGCCTACATGTAGGGTGCAACATAGGCGCTCTCTGTAAGAACTTTATTGCCTACATGTGGGGTGCAACATAGACGCTCTCTGTAAGAACTTTATGGCCTACATGTGGGGTGCAACATAGGCGCACTCTCTGTAAGAACCTTATGGCCTACATGTGGGGTGCAACATAGGCACACTCTCTGTAAGAACTTTATTGCCTACATGTAGGGTGCAACATAGGCGCTCTCTGTAAGAACTTTTAGGCCTACGCATGGGGTGCAACATAGGCGCTCTCTGTAAGAACTTTAAGGCCTACGCATGGGGTGCAACATAGGCGCTCTCTGTAAGAACTTTTAGGCCTACGCATGGGGTGCAACATAGGCGCTCTCTGGCATTGACTTATGTTATGACTCTCAGACACTCAAGACACTCTGTGCTGCACAAACTAAAAGGAGCTAAGTAATACTTAACAATATCTGACATCTCATAAGTAACTAAAGACTGAGATAGCAAAGGGAGTTAGTGAGTCTCCGGGCAAGATTATTATGGAGGCCCCTACACTTGTTCGAAAGCTTTAATAAAAATCCACTTATTAATGGATAACTCATAATCTAAAAGGCTGTCATATTTCAGAGATTTTGAGTTGGGGGGGGGGAGAGATACAGCCCTGGGTTGACGCACTGCCGTAAATCCGGAGCCTCATTAATATATTATTTGCACGCCTCAAGAGTACACTTAACCACAATAGTGTTGTTGCCAACCGTAATATTGAAATTTCAGGAGTTTTCGGTAAAAATGTGATATAAAAGAAAGTTGAATTCCGACAAAGATACAAAACAACAAAAACTAACCGTAAAAGTCTATTGTCCCACCTGCCCTTTCTTAAAGGGAAACGTTGATGGTTTTTCAAATTTGAGTTATTGACATATTTAAATTCTAAGTAAAAAGTTGTAATAGTAAACATTTTACCATTTTTTATTTAAATGCTTAGAAACATTTATATTTAATAAATTAGTCAGTAAATTCTTGACATCTCCAAAAAAAAAAACGGGGTTCTTTGAGATTTTGTTTTTAGGTTAGGCATACGTCACTTCCATCAACAATACTGAAAAGGAAACTAGATTTGACCAATCGTATCGTTTCATTCTTACAGTAGCTGTTAGGCTTAGTGACGGCCTAGTCAAGCGCTATGGTACAGTTATATACAGATAGATAGATTTAAAAGCATTAGGACAACCAACTCGAGAAAAAATTAACATTGTCATCTAAGCCCCTCCCTGTCCCAAGAAGTAATTAGATCGCAGGTCTGACTGATTTGAACAAACTGGTCAGTGTAAGGCTAGTCTAGAATACGTGAAGTCAGTCATGACAAGACAACCAAGCGATTGTGTTTGTTGTGTGTTGTGTGGTCAGGCAAGAAAATACACACTGCCGTGGTTAGTCAAGCATGTAAATCTCCTTTAACACGCATTTTTTCTTTGCTTACAAGATCCTAGATCTAACTGCTTAGACGAAGATATATTTCTTTTACGAGAATGTTAAATTTGCTGTATGGTTTTCCGTTATACAGTAAGTCAATAGATTAAATTAATAGGCATGTGTGACGTCACATAGAAACCCGGTGAAAATCTGACCGTTTTGGATGCGCAGGAAAATTACGTCAGAAAAATATCAATTAGCCTACTAAGTTATTATTGCAAATAAAAACAAAATAATAATATATTCATTATTTGTAAATCAAAACACATATTATATCAAAAACTGTCAAAACCATCGGAGTTTCCCTTTAAATCCGACCATGTGTATATTGTAACGACTCTTTCTATCCAGGCTCTCTGCAAAACTGCACCACACAACACCACCAACTCAAAGAACTTGACAACCCCAAGTGACGTAACTATAACAGTGACATAAACTGTAGAGTAGTAGAATTAGATCTATAACTATAAATAGTTCCATACAAAGCTTGGTTTAACGAAATCGTTGGAATAGCAGTTAACTTGAAAATGCGCCGTATAAAAATTCCGCTGATGGAGACAGTCTGAGCTTTGTAGTTTCTCTGAGATGTACATAATTGTGTGATGTTCAGGGCTAGGGAAAACTGATGAAATATCACGTGGCAAGTCTAAAGGGTCACGTGTGTAGTAACTTGTTGCTAGCAACTTGTCCGTTCTCGTGAGAACAGTCCTTTTCACTGTGACACTATATGTTAATATTTCATGTTTACGTTTGGCATCTATGTCCATATTCTAATGTAGTGTATCAATGTATCAGGATGGCTGCCTGGTCGTTCGGTTTGCGCGCTGGACTGTCGTTCACATTTATCGATGGTCGAGGGTTCAAACCCTGCCCGCTCCCATCCCCCGTCGTCCTGCGGGAGGTTTGGACTAGGAAGTAATTATCTTCAACTCTGAAGGAACATCCGAAACATGTAAAACATTTTACAAACATTTTACAATGGGCGTTCCTTTCAATTGTGTCTTCTGACTCTGTATATGTTGATTCTATTTTTTCTTTCAGTTCCAACATCAATATGTCACTCTTTCTAATCAACTTTCTTTCTATTCTTCTTTCTTTCTATCCTTCTTTCTTTCTATTCTTCTTTCTTTCTATTCTTCTTTCTTTCTATTCTTCTTTCTTTCTCTCTCTTCTTCTTTCTTTCTATTCTTCTTTCTTTCTATTCTTCTTTCTTTCTAATCTTCTTTCTTTCTATTCTTCTTTCTTTCTATTCTTCTTTCTTTCTCTTCTTCTTTCTTTCTATTCTTCTTTCTTTCTATTCTTCTTTCTTTCTCTTCTTCTTTCTTTCTATTCTTCTTTCTTTCTATTCTTCTTTCTTTCTATTCTTCTTCTTCGCCACCATATGTTGTTGTCAACTCGTTGCTTTGTAGCTCCAAACATCTAGTCCAACTAAACCGATGTTTTTCGTATTAGATTCGTAATGTAGAAATTTAACTTTTTCTCTCCTAACTGATGATACCAACGTTGATTTCACCAGAATGTGGTAAATAATTACGGAGAGAAAGAGTTAAATGAACTTCATAAAACTATCTTTTAAAAAAAAAAAAAAAAAAAAAAAAAAAAAAAAAAAAACTCTTCAGCCTATACAACCAAAAACATCCGCTCTCCTTTTCTCGTGGTTACATCATAAACATGCACATACACTTCATAATACACATGTAAAATTATTATTAATAATAAATATTTCTTTTTTTATGTTGTTTATTAGTGGTGAGGGGCATCAAACTAAAGATAAACTGTCTCAGTAAAAGCAATACATTGTACATATACGAACAAAGACTAACTACTGTATTTGAAATGTAAAGTGAAATTTCTTTTTTTTTCTACTTTGTTCATCTCCTATATTTTTTTTTAAACTAAATGTAAGCAGCTTGAATCAAATTTACTAGTTTTCTTTTAATCTATAATATAAAGGCAACGCACTTTTACGCGCCCAATTTCTTCTCAGACACCTGGTACATATTGTTATTTTATTTTCAAAGCATACTGTCTTTATTTGCATATTTCTGACAGTTGCGGTAAGTGTGGCTATAGGCGTGCGTCGATCAAAAATTAATTACAATCCACGATGAGAAATGTGCGGCTCACTAATTGGGCACTTTTGTCCGTTAAACAAGAGGTGATGAAAAACAATATACATTGGTTGGCCAGCAAGAAAGTAAGTAAGTACTTGGTTGGCCAGCAAGAAAGTAAGTAAGTACTTGGTTTGCCAGCAAGAAAGTAAGTAAGTACTTTGTTGGCCAGCAAGAAAGTAAGTAAGTACTTGGTTGGCCAGCAAGAAAGAAAGTAAGTACTTGGTTGGCCAGCAAGAAAGTAAGTACTTGGTTGGCCAGCAAGAAAGTAAGTAAGTACTTGGTTGGCCAGCAAGAAAGTAAGTAAGTACTTGGTTTGCCAGCAAGAAAGTAAGTAAGTACTTGGTTGGCCAGCAAGAAAGTAAGTAAGTACTTGGTTGGCCAGCAAGAAAGTAAGTAAGTACTTGGTTGGCCAGCAAGAAAGTAAGTAAGTACTTGGTTGGCCAGCAAGAAAGTAAGTAAGTACTTGGTTGGCCAGCAAGAAAGTAAGTAAGTACTTGGTTGGCCAGCAAGAAAGTAAGATTCATTTTTACTGCTTTTTATTAAACGTTTTCGAATTAGCCATACTTTTAACAATGAATGTACATTAGTTTGGAAAGAAAAACGTCTTTTTGCTGTTTTATTTCTTTTTTTGGGGTGGGGGTGGGTGGGCATCAAGAGGATCTGCCGCACTGGGCATCATATACCTTAGCTACGCCACTGAATAGTGTAGACATGCTAACTATAGTCTTTGAATTATCCAATGCTTGAAAAGCTCGCATTGACGTCACTGGTTAACATATGTATTGTGTCATGGCCCCCTCCGCCAAATCTCTGCCCTCTGATAATATTTAGCTAGGGGAGCTCCACCAGATGGGGCGGTGTCTTGTGTCCGTTCGCCACACATGTCCAGAGACTACACCCTCGCCCACTGAACTCCTTAACGAAGCAAGGCCACTGCACCCCTGGTCATAATTAACGGGGCGCCATTACCTCTGGGGAGCTCAAGGGGGCACCTCATTCGCTAATTGCAGGTTTTGTTGTTATCTGCGTCACGTGCAAGGCGCGTGGGTGGAGAAAGACAAAAAAAAAGGGGGGTAGGGGGGAGTGGACTAAACTGGCCTGCTTTGTAGCTATAATTAATCAATTTCGCCTACTGGTCGCCTGCAGACATAATTGAATATGAAGAAGATCAGTAATAGCACGCGTGAATAGCTCTCGTCTGCCGAAAGGCTAAAAAAGGTTACAATATGATTGATTTTGAAAATTGTCTAGCCAATTGTCCGTGGACATCATCCACGAAGTTTGTTATATTTATTACACGCGGATAGTACTCACGACGTGAAACTAAAAGAAATAGCCGCTTGGCTTGCCGAATCTAATGCTGTCACGATGGCTAGGCGTGTCCACATCGTACTGTTTTACTTGTGATAGTCACGTGATAAATAGACCAATTAAAAAAAATCATCTGTTTATCGCTCAAACACGCTACCATCTCTTGAAGAACTTTAAAAAACAACAACACGATCCTTAAAGACAACCTGCACCCATTAAACCACAGTTAACATCAGATCTGAACGAAGTGGTCGCCTCCTTTCTATTAAGACTAAAACTGAAAGATTTAAAAACTCCTTTATCTCACTTTCGGTCAGAGTGTTACAAGATCATCTGTCGTCATCGAGATGTACATAGTAACATAGAAGTCTAATTCATAAAGCGCTGGTTGTGAGTGGGTATATGTTTCATAATGTGAATGTTCGCATTTGCATCTATAATGTTATTATTGTTTTGTTTGTTTGACATGTTTCGGATGTTCCTTCAGAGTTGAAGATAGTTTACTTCCTAGTCCAAACCTCCCGCAGGACGACGGGGGATGGGAGCGGGCAGGATTTGAACCCTCGACCATCGATAAATCCGAACGACAGTCAGCGCGCAAACCGCACGACCAGGCAGCCATCCAGTAGTTACGTTGAGGCGGTCCATTGTAGTCAAACTAAATTTCCATTTCTTTGGACCAAACAGGTCACAGACTTGTGACGTGACAACGAGTTATTAGTCTAAACTACCCACAGGTTGTGACGTTGCAGGCAGTGGCGTTGCAAGGATTTTGGGGCCCCGGGGGGGGGGGGGGCTAGGCCTCTTTAGGGCCCCTGCATTTTGACATTCGACATCTTGCCATGAGATAATGTACTTAATAAATATAAAAGCCTAATGTGTGGAATACATGCAACATGGTCACTAATTTACATGAATAGCTTGAATAGCAAGACAACATGGCATTGGCTTAATATTTAATTTAAATAAATTTTGGACACTCATTTGGGGGCCCCCTCACGTGGGGACCCGGGGGATTTTCAAATTCGGACCCCCCCCCTCCCCCTGCTACTGGTTGCAGGTCAGCCTTCTATAATGAATGGTCTTGCCCTGATTGGGCCATGACATACTCCCACACGTAGATTTATATAGGCAAGTGTTATCTCAAGAATTATTTTTGATATTGTAACTGTAAAGGTAGGCTGCTTATAGTAACTGTAAAGGTAGGCTGCTTATAGTGGCTGTAAAGGTAGGCTGCTTATAGTAACTGTAAAGGTAGGCTGCTTATAGTGGCTGTAAAGGTAGGCTGCTTATAGTGGCTGTAAAGGTAGGCTGCTTATAGTGGTTGTAAAGGTAGGCTGCTTATAGTGGCTGTAAAGGTAGGCTGCTTATAGTAACTGTAAAGGTAGGCTGCTTATAGTGACTGTAAAGATAGGCTGCTCATAGCGGCTGTAAAGGTAGGCTGCTTATAGTAACTATAAAGTTAGGCTGCTTATAGTGACCTTTCTCAATTATGACTATTTACGCTTTGTTTTTTTGTTTTTTTTTTTTTCCGCCTACTTTTTTGTTCAACTATAAAAAAAAGTAATTTAATAAACTTAGTAACAATTCTTACCCATATCACGTGACTTCCACCCCCACTTGTCTCATTCCCACCTTACGTGCCCCACACAAAACTATAACAAATGTTGTGCCTCTGAGGTCTTTGCAAGTCTCAGCACAATTTTCTTAGAACAATCTCTCTTGTTTGTTTGTTAGTTTTCATTTCTTTCATATTCTCTCCCTTTAATATTTTTTTTCCAACACGGACGTAATCCCACTCACCTCTCATCTTGAAAAAAAGAAAAAGAGGGAATCGGAGTGGGGGAGTGATTGATGCTTCAGATGGGGGTTGGTGGGGGAGGGTGGAGGAGGAATATTTGACAAACTTTGCCACAAGCGCTTTAGGGGCACTAAGCTAGGGAGCTCCATGGGGGACACCGAGCACCTCAAGGAGTGTGCTAACAACGACTAATCCCAGGCAGAGCCTACTTCTGAAGACGCTCTACACGCCGACTTAAGATGGCGACTAGACCGTGCTCATGCTAAAAAGTGGAGAAGGGGGGGGGGGTGGCTATGCGAGTTATGCTTTGAGGAGGGGGGAGGCTAAGAAAAGGGTAATTACAGTTACAGGTCACACGCACGCACGATCCTGTGCTAGAGACGCCCCACTCTCAGCGCCCAATCTCCGGAGTATGAAGAGACTGAGAAGTACCTTTAAACCCCCCTGGCTCCCAAGGCGGGTAACGAGTTATTAAAGTCTAACACTACATGAGAGCTGCACGAGTGCAGGAGAAAAAGAGAGAGAGAGAGAGAAAGAGAGATAAAGAGAGAGAGAAAGAAGAGAGAGACGGAGAGGGAGAGGGTGAAAGAGAGAGAGAAAGAGAGAGGAGAGAGAGAGGAGAGAGAGAAAGAGAGAGAAGAGAGAGAAAGGGAGAAAGAGAGAGAAAGAGAGAGGAGAAAGAGAGAGGAGAGAGAAAGAGAGGAGGAGAGAGAGAGAAAAAGAGAGAGGAGAGAGAGAAAGAGAGAGGAGAGAGAGAAAGAGAGAGGAGAGAGAAAAGGAGAGAAAGAAGAGAAAATGAGAGAAAGAAGAGAAAATGAGAGACAGAAAGAGAGAAAAAAGAGAGAGTAAGAGAGAAAGAGACAGAGAAGGGGAGAGAAAGAAAAAGATGTAATCTACCATGGTTAATCACTTCTAAGAGGGTAACGTATTAAAAACAATTTCTTTCTTATAGGATTGGCAGAGCAGTAAGGACGGACGTTCCGAATCGAGGGGTCTTTGAAGACTGTTATTTTGAAATTTCGGGATTCTCAGGAAGTCCATAAGTCCACCCAAATCTAATGGTTACATGACATCATTTGGTGGGAAAGTAAAGGTGGTTGGTCGCTGTGCTAGTCACATGACACCCTCGTTAACTTTCGGCCAGAAAAACAGATGACCTTAATATAGATCTGTTCTATACATTGCCGTTTTCACATTTAGACGGCGGCTAATATGTAAACAAAGCTTAAGCTGTTTCTTTTGTTGTTGTTTTTTTTTGAACTCATTTAAATTTTTTGACAAAGCAAATTAGTACCTTCAGCACTAGCAAAATAAAGAAATATTTTTTTTTATATTTTTTTTTGAAATTTTGCTTCTATCGTTTTTTTTTTTTTAAAAAGCCAGATCTTGTTTCAAATATTCAAAAAGTGTAAATATAGCATAGTAAGTAGTGTGTGATGAAATAAGTAAGGGAGAGAATGTCCTACGTGTTGCCGGTAGTTCAAGGGAAGTAACTGAATAAATTGTATTCCGCTATTGCCTTGTTGAACATAATAAACAATCAGCTTTCGTCCAATACACCTTGCTTGTCTCCCCTGTCGAGAATGTTCAGTTGTAAGTGACGGTCTGTTCGTACGTGACACTCAGTTCTTTGTCGTTTTGTCACCGGACACAATTACTCCTCATGGGACGACCTGGACAAATCTACCAGCCAATCAGTGCCGAATGACACTGATGTCCGGCGCCCCGCTAATTCAATACAGAACTGACCACCCGAAGTCTCCGGTGGTTTCGATTAGTTCGTTTGGTGGTCAAGATATTTGCAAGTGCTAGTAATCCAAGTGGCCACGCTAAATCTAAGCGCGTTTTGAAATCAAGCGAAATATAAAAATACTTTTTAAAAACAAAATTACCTAATGGGAAGAACTCCATATTCACAACAAGATCTTTCAATAATGTAAAATTTATTTCCCGTTTTCTATATCAACCGAAATAATTAATTACCAATAATTAATTGACTAATTGATTAATTCTTCAATTGATTCATTGGTATTAGGGACAATGAATACTTGAGGCAAAGTTTCAACTTGATCAGAGAACGGGAAGTGGGAGAAATAACGTTTTAAAAATGGAGTTAGTTCTATTATAAAAAAAACCCCAGAATGTTGCTATTTTTAGCATTATCTTAAATTATCTTAACATCGAATCAAATCATGTGAGTATTTTTCAACTTTTTATACTGACATGTATATGATTTTATTAGTTCTTTCTAGTTAGTCTGACTGGACGAGGTCTCGCGTTAGTAGAAAGTAAAGTACCCATTTCTGACCTCGTGATCTATAGATGTAAAGTTCATCTGTTTCTGTGGAGCACAATTAACGTGGGTGTCATGTGACCAGTTGGGGGGGGGGGGAGGCGCGGTGACTGAGTGGTTAAGTGGTGAACCTGAGGTCCAGGGTTCGAATCTCGGTGAAGGCTGGGATTTTGAATTTCTGGATTTTTAGGGCGTCCCTGAGTCCACCCAACTCTAATAAGTACCTGATTTTAGTTGGAGAAAGTAAAGGCGATTGGTCGTTGTGCTGGCCACATGGCACACTGCTCATTAACCGTCGGCCATAGAAATAGATGACCTTAACATCATCTACCCCATAGATCGTTAGGTCTGAAAGGGAAACTTTACATTTTTTTTTTTACATGTGACCAGTACAACGACCAATCGCCAGCTATTTTAGCTACCCATAAGAGTTGGGTGGACTATCGTGGACTCAATGGCGCTCTAAAAATTCCAAAATTCAAAACCCAAGTCGTAATCGGGATTCGAACCCGAGATATTAGGAACTATTTCTTATGGCGGAGGGATTAGATTGGTTTTCGTTAGGTAATGGAACCACTGTCCTTGGATTACAGACCTGGACGTAAAAACCTTTTAGAGAAATGAACTATTTTTCTAGATTTCAATAATAGGGAAGTTTTTTTTTTTTTAATTTTCAGTAATAACTAAACTTTTTCTTGTGTTTTCTTATTAAATATACTTATTTCTTTTGTTGTCCTAAATAATCCATTCACTGTTGTTGCGTTTTTTTTTTTGTCTTTCTTATCATTAATAGTCCTAAACGTGTTGCCTCAACTGTCTAGCTGATAAACTCAGCGCTGAATTTTATTAAGTGGAGACCTTGGAAAGTTTTTTTTTTGGCGGCCCTTACCTTCTCAAAGCGTTAATATCTAAAACAGTGGTTCCCAAACTTTGTAGTCTCGTAGACCCCTTGGAAGTCTTCGTAGTCCCCTGAAGTCTATATTGACCACTTTGGGAATCACTGATATAAAAGCATGTCATATTTGTGAAGAAACGAATGGAGCACATGTAAATATAAACTAATCTCTATTTGTTTCAAGGGGCCACATGAAATTAAAACATTTATGTCACGGCCCGCGTCAATGCAAAATAAAAGATCTCCGTGTCCTATTAAAACCGAGACTCTACGACTTCATTTTACGTTGACAGAAGTATCCAGAAATAAAGCATCCCCTTAACGTTCCGGATGTAGCCCGCTGGCCGTAGTTTGGGCATCACTGTAAGAGTATATTCAAAGAAGCCTCGTTCCCAATATATGGCTGTATGTCTGCTAGCCTCGTTCTCAACATAGCATAAGTCTATGGCTCTATGTCTGCTAGCCTCGTTCTCAACATAGCAGAACTCTATGGATCTATGTCTACTAGCCTCGTTCTCAACATAGCATAAGTCTATGGCTCTATGTCTGCTAGCCTCGTTCTCAACATAGCAGAACTCTGTGGATCTATGTCTACTAGCCTCGTTCTCAACATAGCAGAACTCTATGGATCTATGTCTACTAGCCTCGTTCTCAACATAGCCGAACTCTATGGCTCTATGTCTACTAGCCTCGTTCTCAACATAGCAGAACTCTGGGGCTCTATGTATACTAGCCTCGTTCTCAACATAGCAGAACTCTGGGGCTCTATATCTACTAGCCTTGTTCTCAACATAGCAGATAACTGGGGCTCTATGTCTGCTAGCCTCGTTCTCAACATAGCAGAACTCTGGGGCTCTATGTCTGCTAGCCTCGTTCTCAACATAGCAGTACTCTGGGGCTCTATATTTACTAGCCTCGTTCTCAACATAGCAGAACTCTATGGCTCTATGTCTACTAGCCTCGTTCTCAAACACAGCAGAACTCTATGGATCTATGTCTACTAGCCTCGTTCTCAACATAGCCGAACTCTATGGCTCTATGTCTACTAGCCTCGTTCTCAACATAGCAAAACTGTATGGCTCTATGTCTACTAGCCTCGTTCTCAACATAGCAGAACTCTATGGCTCTATGTCTACTAGCCTCGTTCTCAACATAGCAGATCTCTGGGGCTCTATGAAGTCTATGTCTACTAGCCTCATTCTCAACATAGCAGAACTCTATGGCTCTATGTCTACTAGCCTCGTTCTCAACATAGCAGAACTCTGGGGCTCTATGTCTGCTAGCCTCGTTCTCAACATAGCAAAACTGTATGGCTCTATGTCTACTAGCCTCGTTCTCAACATAGCAGAACTCTGGGGCTCTATGTCTACTAGCCTCGTTCTCAACATAGCAAAACTGTATGGCTCTATGTCTACTAGCCTCGTTCTCAACATAGCAGAACTCTGGGGCTCTATGTCTACTAGCCTAGCTCTAATTCAGTCTTTCTTGTGATTCAAGTTTTATTCGTGAATGTTTAGATTTTAGATCTACGTATGTTAGAAGACCAAATTGTTTCTTCGTTCTGGTGAATGTCAAACCGTTATTTCTAGTCTGGTGATCATGAACCGTCCATGAATCCCATTATTTCTAGTCTGGTGATCATGAACCGTCCATGAATCCCATTATTTCTAGTCTGGTGATCATGAACCGTCCATGAATCCCATTATTGCTATCATAGCTTTGTGAATTTAACTTATTTGTTGATATAGATTCAGGAAGTTTTTTTTATATTCATTGCTTATTTTTAGGTCTTAATTTTTTTGTTTTACTATTTCATTTGGGGCCACCCTAATCACTTCGCATGATCTAAGGCCGGCTCCGAAGAAGCGACGCATTTGTCTATCAGCGTACTCAAAAATAACCTTTTTCATACCCAAGCTACGAGGTGATTTGTTTTCCCCAAAGGATATATGGCTCATGACTGTGGTCATAGTTGATGCAGGTCGGTGCTGAGATTGTACACATAACTCCTGAACAGGAGTTGAAACAGTGGAGAATTAATATTTGAAAATTTTTTTGAATCACTCTCCCAGGCCAAAAAATCGCCCATCTCAGCTGGCTGATCTTTAATGCACGTGCTGCCTGACCACGTGACTGTGAGTTCATTACAAACGCATCATGTCCACTCCACGTCCTTCTGGAAAGTCCTCTAATGATCAATTTAGCGCCCCCCCCCGGCCGCCCTTTTTGGACTCTCCCACCCTCCACGCCAATGGTCAACACAAGTCCATTTCAAGCTGCAGTCACTCATGCGACAAATGGTCACTCAACGTCTGCATTGACAGACTCGAAGAAATGTCCCCCCCCCCCCTTCCTTTTTAATGTTCCCCTCTCCAGGTCCTTCTGACTGTCAAATCTTTCGTCAACCTCTGACCCCATTTCCTTTTTTTTCCACAATCACCCCCCCCCCCAAAACAATATCACTCCTTTCCGCATAAGGGTTTTCTATCTCCCCCTCCCCCCAAACACACGCCACACAATCGCACTGACTGCCCACATAGTGCAGACGTGAAGGAGACAAGATTTGATTTTTAAAAAAATCATTTTGGGACGGCTCTGCTCTGTTCTATACTTGATTTGAGACTGTTTGAACCGTACTCAATGAGCCACCGCTAGAGACCTATATATATATATATAGAAAGAGATTGGACCAAGTCATAGATTACTCAAGCACAAAGTTTTGGTCATAGATTTATACATCTATATTATATCTAGACTATAAACCGGAAACAAATTCTTATCCGCGATTGATCGATTCACAGACCTATATATATATTATATATATATATATATATATATATATATATATCATGGGCGTAGCCAGGATTTTTTTCGGGGGGGGGATTTTTTTTCTCCCACCCCCGCCCCCCCCTCCCCCCCTCCCCCCAGCGAAAAAATAATAATATGTAACTGTGTGTGTGTGTGTGTACATGATCTTTATTACATTCTGACCCTTCATTCTTTCGAAAGAAGTTTATTATGCCCTAGAATGTTTCATCCTGGAGTTAGTGGAATAATTGTAGACTCCCCGCCATTGCCAGCAAGGGTTTTGGGGAGCGCTTGGAGCCAAGCACTATTTCTGCTATTGAAAGCCAACAAAATGAATATTCGGAGGTATCTACAATAAATTTTCCTGCTATTAAAAGTTTTATTTCAAAAACCTAAAATGCATTCTTACTGCCTTAGTGGCGCCAAGTTGTACTAGGATGTCATCGCAACTCTTAGTATGTTTAATTCATTTTGTCGGAAAACATGTTCCTCAAAACTCATACGACACTCTGTCACAACCTTACTAAGGTGTCGACTCCCAATTCGGCATAGGATGTCCTTGATCTCGATCTCTATAACTGACTCCTAAAATCTGTGTTAGCCATCTTTGTTGAGCCACATTTAGTGTTTTTCAATTTCGGCAGATGACTATTCAATGCACTTTATTAATGGAGCCCCGCCACTGGTAGAAATGTGTAACCTCTCTTGAATACGCTCTTGGAATTAGGTGACTTTAGTTTGCTTTAGATTTTATATCGAAAAAGTAAGTTTTATCGTCAAAATCATCTGTTGTGGATTTTAAACTAAAAAATCTCTGGAGTAGTTTTTTTTAAATTCAAAACCCCATTAAGCTACGGTCATAGCATTTGGTAACTGTAGTTTGCTTTAGAATAATATTGAAGATGGAGGTTTTCCCACCTCAAAACTTTCTGTAGTGGGATTTTAATCTCAAAACAGGAGTTTTAAACTTTTAAGAAAAGCCATCTGTAGGAGAGGGGTTTACACTCAAAACCCCTAATTGGCTTGGCTACGCTCAAATAATTTTAGTGTGTAATTTGCTTTTTTTTTTTATATTAAAGAGGTATTTGTTTTTAGCATCAAACCCCGCTGAAAGGGGGTTTAAACTCAAAACCCCTTTTGGCAACTCTCATAGCATTTTGAGTGCGTAAGTTGCTTTTTTTATATTGAAGAGTTATTTTTTTTATCTTCAAACTCCACTGGAGGGGATTTTAAACTCAAAACCCCTTAGACTACACTCATAGAATTTTGAGTGTATAGTTTGCTTTGTTTTTAATATTAATGAGGTATTTTTTACCTTCAATAATCAAGTTGAAGTTATGTACTATTTTACTTTTTAGTTTTGGCAGCTTGTTTAAAACAATAGACAAGTTAACATTCACATAGTTGCCACAGTTAGCTTCTAATAAGTCCCTTACAGTACTTCTAACTTGAAGGAAAAGGAATAATGGACATTCCAAATACATAAGTTTCTCGTTATCAGCATTTTCACGATGGCATAATTTACATTCACAGTCATTGGCCCTCTTTCAAACATAGGGGTCATCCAAGACATTTTTTTTTCTTTTTTTTTTTTTCTCTTTTTTTTTTTAGGATATTAGTATAACTAAACACTTCTACGGTATGAAGAGAAAGTGTAATGCTATTGTACTTTAATTATAGCAGTAATTTATGAATGTTAACGAGGTTACACATACAGGCATAATAAAACGAAAAAATAACAATTAAACAAAGACAAACCTAAGCATAATTTTATCCAGTAGAATTTTTAAAAAAATTATTTATTTAACATTGTTATTATATTGTTACTATTATTAGGAATAGTAGCGACGTTTTAAAAATCTAACAAATTAACGACATTTTAAAAGTTATCTTTCTTTAATTAAGTTCAATAGATTTCGACAACACCTACAGTAAAAAAAAAAAAAAACAACATTTGCCACACTTTGTCGTCAATGCATGTACACTTTAGTGCAATTTGATAGTTGATTTTCAATGAGGAGCCCAGAAGATGAAAAAAACTATTTTGAAATAGTGACTATTGTATGAGTTTGGTTAGTAGGCCTATTGATACAAAAATCAAATAACGATAGGGCTAATCTTTGTTTTAACAAATTGTATTTGTATTGTATTATTATTATGCCAACATTTCTATGTGATGTTTATGAAAAAAAAAGGTGGGGGGGGGGGCACCAATGAAGTACCTTGCCCCGGGGCCATGTTTTGCTCACTGCGCCACTGCTACAATCTCACTCGTGCATCCGAGCAGATGTAAGCACACCTAGGATCCCCCCCCCCCCGGCCACCCCAGTATACCTTCTATGCACCACATCAGCCGTGAAATAGAGAGAGAGAGAGAGAGGAAGTGAGAACGAGAGAAAGAGCGTGGAAGAGAGAGACAGTATGAAAGAGAGAGAGAGAGAGAAAGTGAAAACGAATGAACGAGAAAGAGGGAAAGTGAAAGAGAATGAAAGAGAGAGAGAGAGAGAGAGAGAGAGAAGAGAATGAAAGAGAGAGAGAGAGAGTGAAAACGAGTGAACAAGAAAGAGGGAAAGTGATAGAGTGAAAGAGAATGAAAGAGAGAGAGAGAGAGAAAAGAGAATGAAAGAGAGAGAGAGAGAGAAAAGAGAATGAAAGAGATAGAGAGAAAGAGCATGAAAGAGTGAGAGAGAGAATGGGAGAGAGAGAGAGAGAGAAGAAAGAGAATGAAAGAGACAGAAAGAGAATGAAAGTGAGAGAGAGAGAAAGAGAATGATAGAGAGAGAAGAAGTGTGGAAGAGAGAGAGAGAGAGTGAAATAAGAGAAAGATAGAGTGAGAAAGAGACAGAGACTAGAAAAGAGAGAGAATGAAAGAAAGAGAGAGAGTGAAATGGGAGAGAAAGAGAGTGTGTGAAAAGTGTAAAAGAGTGATAGAGTGTAAAAGAGTGATAGAGTGTAAAAGAGTGATAGAGTGTAAAAGAGTGATAGAGTGTAAAAGAGTGATAGAGTGTAAAAGAGTGATAGAGTGTAAAAGAGTGATAGAGTGTAAAAGAGTGATAGAGAGGAAGGTAGAGAGAAAGAGAGAACGAGAAAGAGAACGAGTCAGAGGTCAGAGACAGTGGGAAGAACGAGAGAAGGTAACAGAGCAAGAGAGAAGAAACAAGAACAAGTGAGAGGGTGTGTGGTGGGGGAGAGAGAAGAAGTACCCGCATAAAACTTTCGTCTGAGTAACGACCATTCCCTGGTCACTGTGGAGACTTTCCAGTGAATCACTCCTGCAGAGCTCAGTTTATGACTCTGTTGACCCTTGTCACTAACCGTTAAATGGCAAGATGGTTTGGCATTTAGATAAGCTATAACTCTACTTCATAGACTATCTCGAAACAAAACACATAAGTAAAAAAAAAAAAAAAAGGATTGAGTAATAAGTGTTTAATCAACTAGATCTAGATCTATCTTGTATTCGGTTGGCGCAGTAGCGTCAAAGGGTTCTGTGTCATCCGGTGCGAACCGCAACCCCGCACCCCCTAGTGACGCCACTAGGTAGACTGAACATGGGGCGATGTACCGAAACTTGATTTGGAGATTTTTATCTAGGGCTGATCATTATTAAAAATCAATATTTTTAGTGCATCCGATGTACAGAATGTAGGAAGTATTGATCATATTTGTATAATTAAGTTTACTATAATTACGATTGTTTTTCTCTTAATAACTAATGAATGCTAGATTTTAAACAAATGGAACATTGTGTACCCCGCCTCCCCGAGAAAGAATTCTGTTGAAGCGAATGTCTAGATCAAGTTGATCAACTAGACTTGATAAAATTCCAATGATAGGCCTTTAGATCTAGACTCAGAAGATGATGCGCAATATGTTCCTGAACATTCATTTATTGAACTTTTGAATCAATAAAACCTAGCATTCGGAAATTTCCGAACACGACACTCTTTTCAAAACAGATGTTTGATGTAGATCTAGACCTAGTTCTCTAGCCAAATTTAATTTTTTAATTCTTTTTTTTTTTTACGTTAAAAAATGATAAAGGTCAAACTCGAGTTTTCCACGTGTGGCTAACAAGAACGTGATTCTTTTCTTAGCGATATACAACAACTGTTAAATTTTTAGGAAAATCGTTAGAGCCGTTTTTGAGATCAGTGTCCAGGCTCCAAGTTCCATGAACTTGTGACTTAAATAGAGATATTGTAAAAAACAACACAGTCTTGGAGTCCTATTGTTTGTATTTACGAATTTTTCTATGAAAGATTGGATTTCTGAACAATGTTCTTTGGTGATAGCCAGTGCCGCTGTGAATGCTTGAAACTGGGTATTGGCGCCATCATTATGTCTATGCAATCAGTCGTGTAATTCAAAAACAATAACTCCGATAGCAAAACAGGTTTAATAAAACAATTAATTTCGACAATTTTCTGAACCTTGAGTTTTCAGAGACATCAGTGATATACATAAAAAAGTAAAGTTTTCCTCTCATACCTTGAGACCTATACAGTAGTGTGACATGTGGCCAGCACAATGACCAACCGCCTTTACTTTCCCCAAAAATCCAGAAAGAAAAAAAAAATCCCAGTCTTTGCCAGGATTCGAACCAGGATTTGAAGCCAAGCGCGTTATCTCTCAGCCACCGCTGATATTAAGACATATGACGCGTCTTGTAATCCATAATTCAGGGCCGGCCTTAGGCATAGGCAAAGTAGGCAACCGCCAGTGATTAGTGAGGGCCTTGTATAATACAATTCTTAGAGAAGAAATAGCGAAACTTGTTATTGTTGAAGTACACTCGGTTTTGATTAAATTGCATAATTATTTTTTCACTTTTTATTTATTTATTTTTTTAAATTTCATTTGAGATAGCAAAATTCACTTCGCCTAAGGCCTCCAATTTTCTAACGCCGGCCCTGCATGAACATGCGTATAGGCCTTACTATGGTACAGCCTTCCCTTATTTTCTAGTATTCTGCCTAAACGTGTTGAAATGCTAACTCTATAAAGATTCCTTTTTATTCCCAGTAAGTTCGTTTAATCCACTAAACTGACCAGTGAAAAACCACACACGAAGTGACCAAAATTACTGTCCCTTGAGAGCCGTAAAACTTGAGTCTCGAAATCTTCAGTAAAGAAAATGACTTTTGAACCTTGCGCGTGAATGGAATCCATTCAGTTTATTACCGCCCTTGGCCTAGCCTTGTGTCACACACGCCCTCTATACATGTCAGTGAGCCCATTCATTCCAATGCTACGTCTGCTTCCTCGCGCCGAAGAAACAAGACGTCATAAAAACAAGCGTCCATTGATCCTCGGTCCGAACTGGACAAAACTGTTTCTCAAACCCACATAAGACTTAATGGACCGGGTCAGAGGCTGAGTAGAAAGGCCCGCATGTTTAGACCATGGACCAGTGGTCGCGTAAGTCATAAAGTTTTATTTGTCCATGGCTTGGAAGTAAGCCAGCAAAGAAGCTAGTCGCCATTTTATTTTTATTTGAAGAGAGTAAAGCTTGATCTAGCATCTTGTAAAAGGTTTGTTTGTTAAATGTTTTACATGTTTCGGATGTTCCTTCAAAGATGAAGATAATTTACTTCCTAGTCCAAACTTCCCGCAGGACGACGGAGTTGGGAGCGGGCAGGGTTTGAACCCGGGACCATCGAAAAGTCTTAACGACATTCCAGATCGCAAACGTTTTTACAAAGCTAATATCAACTCACTCTGTCTGTCTGTCTGTCTGTCTAGTAAAACGTGTCTACACGTTACTTTTCATACACCCATTCTTGGATCAAGCTGAAACTTTGCTTTACTTTTAACATAAACAAAACATGAATTAAACAAAATTTAAAAGTAACCAATTCATTATTTTGTCTAATTGCAACATGGGAAACTAATACTTCAGTATTCACATATATGGCTAAATTTGTTGGGTTTAGTCCCCGTAAATAATTGTTAACGCTATTTCTCCCTTACGCATTCTCCGATCAAGTTGATACTAGATCTATAAAAAATATTTATTGGACCAAACAAAACATGAATAAATAAACAAAAATATTCAATTAGTAAATTAATCATTGGTATTTAATTATTTTGTTTGATATCAAATAAGGGAAGTAACTTGTACTTTATTGGTATATATAGTTTTAATGACGGAGTTCTTACCCTTTAGATAACCTCTTTTTTTTTTAAGGCACTAGACATCTTATCTTATCTTATATAATACAGACGATACTTCAAAAAAGAAGATGATTACGTCCTACGCGTCATGCATTCAGTCATGCATATTAACCAATTACTTAAGTTCTGCCAAGTCATTGGTTTTCCTGGCTAGCTCAGGCAACCCATTCCATGCTCTAATAGCACTAGGGAAGAAGGAGTATTTGTACAAATTTGTCCTAGCATATGGGGCGAGGAGTGTGTCTTTATCTTTGTGTCTTTCAGAGTATTTTATTAAATTTTGTTTTTCTATTTGAAGATTATGGTTCAGTGTTTTATGTATATTTACTGTACATATACAGTGCTTTTTTTTGGTTTTAAATATTAATAAATTAATAATAAACGTTAAAATACAAGAGAAAATACAAGAAAAGTAATAATGTTTTCCCCACATTGAAAAAGGTGCCGGTACGCCGTACCGGTGCTTACTCTCACAAAAAAAAAGCACTTAAGATTTTCCTGGTCATTTTAAAAAGTAGATGTTTAAACTTTAGATGACAGAATTTTAATTATATAGGCAATAAAAATAAAATGTGTTGGATGTTCCTTCAGAATTGAAAGTGAATTCATCCAGGCCCAAGTCTCAGCAGGATGGCGAGGAACACCGAGAAGACAGTCCAGAGCGCATACCACATGATCAGGAAGCCATCCAGCCATGTAAGAAATGGTAAGAGAAAATTAAAAGACTGAAAAAACAACAACTTTAAAGAACAATTTTTTTACATTCTGATTGTAATAAATGAAAAGGGAAGGAAGCGAAGATAAACATCTCATTTACTACTTCCGGTCTGCATCGCCCTCACGCCATCTAGTGTACACTTTTGGCCTGTCAATGTGCCCGTATATTTTCATTGAGTGGTGATTACCAGCCGACCGGAGAGTGGTGTCCCTTGCGTCCAGAAGATTTCCAGGAAGTCCAGTCATATCTGATTTGTAAACATTCTGATTTATGTGATTAAAAAAAAAAAAAAAAGCAGGCTTGGACTGAAAGAAAAAAAAACCCCAGAAAACTTCAAAAGTCACCAATTGTGCCAATGGTAAGGACGTCTATTCATTGTGTATTAAGGTCACTTGGTGAATCCTCTTAACCAATAATTAAAATAGAGAGTGCAATGGATAGATCTATTTATAAATAGGAAACGATCAGCGGTATTAAATAAAATAAAATAAAAATATGGCTTTTATAGAGCTCTACTTTCATGCTTATAGCATGCTCAGAGCGCTTTGGTCCAATCTCAGTTGTGGACAGGGGGGGGGGGTATCTAGGAGAAGGTTTTTCCGTGCTGCCTTCAGGCGATCAGTAAACACAACTCTGCTCGAGTCGGGTGTCGAACCTCGAGCTGCCCTATTAGCTGTTCCTCCCTCCCTCTTCCGAGAAAAAAAAAACCCTGGTTAAGCGAGCCACTACTGTATAGATCTACTAGACTTTATGATAATCTTATGATAGCCCTTAAGATCTGGAAGACGATGCGCAAAATGATCCTGAACATTAATTTATTCAACTCTTTAATGAACACGCGGAAATACTCGAAGACTTTGAGCCTGTTCAAGATAAGGATGATCTAAGTCTATTTCTTCAGCCAAATCTAAATTATTTTTATTCTATACTTTTAAAAATGATAATGGTCAAACTAAGACTTTCCCCAGTGTGGCCAGTGAGCTAGTAATTCTTTTCTCAATGATATACAGAAACTGTCACATGGTAAGAAAAAAGATGTAATAAAACGTGACCTCAAATCAGTGAACTTCAATACTGACCATTGGGAAGACATAGCTCTAGACCGCACCAGATTGAGAGAGACAGTGACCAAGAAAGCTATGGACAGTGAAAGTACATGGGTCTCAGCTCAGGATGAAAAACGTACAATCCGAAGAACGGCCAGCTCCTCTACCACCGAAGCAAAAGCCACCTTAACCTGCGCTATGTGTGGACGGGAGTGTCTCTCCAAAAATAAAGGGCTCCACAGCCACACGAGGAAGTGTGCTCTGAGATGAACCATAGTCGTTCTATGGCTGAAGGAGGCCAATGACAGACACTGTCATATCTAGGGAAAATCGTTAGAGCCGTTTTTGAGAATCGCGTCCACCCACCCATTGCCCACCCTTTGTCCACTTCGATAGTGTGACTTGAATAAAGATATTGTAAAAAGATCATATTTGCATGAACATGTTTTCTTGTCAACGCATATCGAACAAATAGTTAGAGTTGTTGGTCTTTTATAGTCAACTTTATACATTTGCTAGCGAGCTGGGATTTTAGTGACGCTGTTTTCACACGCAGCTCATGCTAGACTCATAGTGTTTCATTAAGGTCCACAATGACACAATTACACTATCAGTTTTATGAATGATCTGTGTTGAATGCTAGAACCTAAAATGTCCCATCTAAATTTCCGTTATGTTCGGTACTTCGTTTGTGAGAGTTGGATGCCTGCTTCTGCACATGCGCTTTATGGTGCGCACCAACGCACTGTTCAAGACTGGAAATGGTCGGCCTGTGTTGATGAGAGAGAAGACGTAGCTGAGTTCCGCCTGAAGGGATCAGAAAGAGATAGGAGAGTCTGGGACTAAAGAGCTGTCCTATGCGCTGCGTCAAAACTGAAGTAGAGACCTGGAGCGAGACCAATGGTCATTGTAGGCCTGATCACAGACCTGTGACGTGGCTACGAGCTATTGGTCTCCCTAGACCATAGGTTGCCACGTCACAGGTCTGTGTTGAGGCCTACTGCGACGATTGGTCTCTCCTGGAGCGACATTGGGAAGGCTGTCGTTGGTCTGTATTAAGGTTTGGGTAGGAAAGACCTGGTGGAACTAAACACAAGACTACTTGTGTATTAGGAGGCGCGGTGGCTGAGCGGTAAAGCGCCTGGCTTCCGAACCGAGGACCAGGGTTTGTCCAGGATTGGTCTCTCCTGGAGCGACATTGGGAAGGCTGTCGTTGGTCTGTATTAAGGTTTGGATAGGAAAGAACTGGTGGAACTAAACACAAGACTACTTGTGTATTATGAGGCGCGGTGGCTGAGCGGTAAAGCGCCTGGCTTCCGAACCGAGGACCAGGGTTTGTTCAGGATTGGTCTCTCCTGGAGCGACATTGGGAAGGCTGTCGTTGGTCTGTATTAAGGTTTGGATAGGAAAGAACTGCTGGAACTAAACACAAGACTACTTGTGTATTATGAGGCGCGGTGGCTGAGCGATAAAGCGCCTGGCTTCCGAACCGAGGACCAGGGTTTGTCCAGGATTGGTATCTCCTGGAGCGACATTGGGAAGGCTGTCGTTGGTCTGTATTAAGGTTTGGATAGGAAAGAACTGCTGGAACTAAAAACAAGACTACTTGTGTATTAGGAGGCGCGGTGGCTGAGCGGTAAAGCGCCTGGCTTCCGAACCGAGGACCAGGGTTTGTCCAGGATTGGTCTCTCCTGGAGCGACATTGGGAAGGCTGTCGTTGGTCTGTATTAAGATTTGGGTAGGAAAGACCTGGTGGAACTAAAAACAAGACTACTTGTGTATTAGGAGGCGCGGTGGCTGAGCGGTAAAGCGCCTGGCTTCCGAACCGAGGAGCAGGGTTCGAATCCTGGTGAAGACTAGGATTTTTAATTTCGGGATCGTCGGGCGCCACTAAGTCCACCCAGCTCTAATGGGTACCTGACATTAGTTGGGGAAAAGTAAAGGCGGTTGGTCGTTGTGCTCGCCACATGACACCCTCGTAAACCGTAGGCCACAGAAACAGATGACCTTTACATCATCTGCTCTATAGACCACAAGGTCTGACAGGAGAACTGTACTCTTTACTTTTACTTGGAGCGACATTGGGAAGGCTGTCGTTGGTCTGTATTAAGGTTTGGATAGGAAAGAACTGCTGGAACTAAAAACAAGACTACTTGTGTATTAGGAGGCGCGGTGGCTGAGCGGTAAAGCGCCTGGCTTCCGAACCGAGGACCAGGGTTTGTCCAGGATTGGTCTCTCCTGGAGCGACATTTGGAAGGCTGTCGTTGGTCTGTATTAAGATTTGGGATAAAATTAATTCGTTAAAGGGAAACAACTCACAATAGTCCTCCTGACAGTGTCCACAAAGGAAAAGTCGTCTGGAACGACAGGTCTACTGCTATTATTTCTGTTATTTCTGTCTTCAAGAACCATAACCTCGATCTACTTCTCTGTTTTGCCCTTTTTAATAAACACATATGATCTTTTATAATAAGGCCATGTTGAGTTACCTCCCTTAGATCTTGAACAGCTCTAATAAATTACAAAGTTCCATGTGTCATTTAAGCTAATTAATAACCTACACTCTACTAAATAATTGGTTTCCATGGCTGATTCAGGCAACCCGTTTCATACTTCAAGGGCTCTAGGAAACGGAGTGGTGCACTTTTAAATTAACGTATACAATGTTGCAAAGATCAAAAGACGTACACATCTGCGCCTCAAAAACATGGGAGGAAAGAAAAAAGACCCCCTAAAGGGAGCTCATCGATACAACAACTCGGCTGTCTCGGCAGTTACCTACCGTTTCTCAGCAGAAGACAGTCGATAGAAATAAGTTGAGCTACATAGGTTTGCAGATCTCACCACTAGGGGGCGTAACGGAAGTACTCTATGGGGCTCCAAACATCCTGTGCTGGTGTTTATTCCAATCATAAACTTGGAAATCATTGGACAGAAGACAGACTATGAAATACTTTTATGATTGGACAATGTCATGGCAAGCTTTGGAGAGACAATTTGAATTCAACCATCACAAGAAATAATGCAAGTTAGAACATCTATCTATATCTATCTATCTATCTATCTATCTATCTATCTATCTATCTATCTATCTATCTATCTATCTATCTATCTATCTATCCATCAATCCATCCATCCATCCATCCATCCATTCATCCATCCATCCATCCATCCATCTATCTAATCTATCTATCTATCTATCTATCTATCTATCTATCTATCTATCTATCTATCTATCTATCTATCTATCTATCTATCTATCTATCTATCTATCCATCCATCCATCCATCCATTCATCCATCCATCTATCAATCTAATCTATCTAATCTATCTATCTATCTATCTATCTATCTATCTATCTATCTATCTATCTATCTATCCATCCATCCATCCATCCATCCATCTATCTATCTATCTATCTATCTATCTATCTATCTATCTATCTATCTATTCCTCACATTAATATTATTACTGTAATAATAACCTAATATTTACTCACTGGCACTGTCGGGATAAAATAAATTCGTTAAAGGGAAACAACTCACAATAGTCCTCCTGACATTGTCCACAAAGGAAAAGTCGTCTGGAACGACAGGTCTACTGCTATTATTTCTGTCTTCAAGAACCATAACCTCGATCTACTTCTCACTTCAATCTTTCAAATGTTGTGACGTAATCAAGAGCACATTTGGCAGGACTTCAAGTTACTCGTTTTTAATACTGACAGTTACCCTGGTAAAACTTTTGAAATCTTTCACGAGAAAATTTACGAAACAAGTAATAAACTGAAAAAAAATTATTACCAAATCTTTATGAAGAAAAAAAGTCGTTAAACCCGACCCTTCAACCAATCACTATGTCGCCATCTCCCGAACACCTTTCATTGTTTAAATCTGTTTGTTAAAAAGTAACTCTACACTCACTACCAAATTCAAGATGACCTTTCCCAATCTCTGGAGCGGTTCAAATATCTACACGAATTAACTCACTAATCTAATAGTGGACACTATCTCCCCCCCCCCACCCCCTCCTGTTCCCTGAGGTTCTCAGCACAGCTCCCGGCTGGACAACGGATACTGATTGTCAACACTCAGCTGGCCATTGATTGGGAACTTTCAAGTAGGCTCTAAGGAGGGCGGAAACTGAAAACTAGGGGAGGTCACTATCAAATTACCTTAGACCTAAGGGAGAGAATTAGATGTGGAATTATTTATTTCAGCCTGTCTAAATCAGCGGAATAATTGAAAAAGAATTATATATATATATATATATATATATATATATATAAATATATATATATATATATATATATATATATATAAATATATATATATATATATATATATATATATATATATATATATATATATATATATATATATATATATATATATATATATATATATGTCCGTCCTCCTAGATTTCCGCATTCGGTATTTGTCATACCATGGCATCTCTTCTCCTCTCGGATAAAACTGATACATTGTTCAATTATTCACTGTCAATGTTAACATACGAATCAATGAAAAGTTAATTAATTAATCACTTAATGGTACTAAATAAATATATATTTGTATAGAGACAGTAGACCTGAATAGCATACTAAGCTAGGGAGATAAGTCTTGTGTAAAGAATTACTTCGTCCGCTAAAATGGATTAATTAACAATATACTATAAAACCTTCTACGTTTATAAGTACTTGGGTAGCGCAGTGGCTAACAAGACGGCCTTCCATCGTGGGGGATTGAGTTCGATCTCAGACTCGGGTTTGAAAAGGCAGCATGGAAACCTTCTCCCAGGTACCATAACCTGATCCACCAAAGTGAGAGGACAATACCGCACTGAGCATGCCAAGAGCTAGAAAGGTCTGCAAAAGGTCATGTACCCTCAACCTCAGATGCCTCTCCAGACTCATAGATAGAAAGGTCTGCAAAAGGTCATGCATCCTCCACCTCAGCTGCCTCTCCAGACTAACCTGCAGCAATAGTTCATAGATAGAAAGGTCTGCAAAAGGTCATGCATCCTCCACCTCAGCTGCCTCTCCAGACTAACCTGCAGCAATAGTTCATAGATAGAAAGGTCTGCAAAAGGTCATGTACCCTCAACCTCAGATGCCTCTCCAGACTAACCTGCAGCAATAGTTCATAGATAGAAAGGTCTGCAAAAGGTCATGCATCCTCCACCTCAGCTGCCTCTCCAGACTAACCTGCAGCAATAGTTCATAGATAGAAAGGTCTGCAAAAGGTCATGTACCCTCAACCTCAGATGCCTCTCCAGACTAACCTGCAGCAATAGTTCATAGATAGAAAGGTCTGCAAAAGGTCATGCATCCTCCACCTCAGCTGCCTCTCCAGACTAACCTGCAGCAATAGTTCATAGATAGAAAGGTCTGCAAAAGGTCATGCATCCTCCACCTCAGATGCCTCTCCAGACTAACCTGCAGCAATAGTTCATAGATAGAAAGGTCTGCAAAAGGTCATGCATCCTCCACCTCAGCTGCCTCTCCAGACTAACCTGCAGCAATAGTTCATAGATAGAAAGGTCTGCAAAAGGTCATGCATCCTCCACCTCAGCTGCCTCTCCAGACTAACCTAGCTAGCCAGGAAAACCAGTGACTTGGCAGAGTTTAGGTCATTGGTTAACATGCATGACTAGATGCATGACGCGTAGGACGTAATCATCTTCTTTTTTGAAGTAACGTCTGTAGTTTATAAGATAACATAAGATAAGATAAATTACAAACATTCCTTCTTCTTCTCTATTCTTCTAGCCAGCTTTATTGCTGCTGAGCTGTCAGCTCTTTTGCAGACTGTGCCAAAGAAAAATAGTGTGCAGTTTTCTTTAGTTGTTCAGCACTGCCGTACAGGGTGTTAGTTATGTTGGGCTGTAGTGGTAGTAGGGTCTGCCTAAGGTGGGTTAGGGAGGGGCATTCAAAGAGGATTTGGTTTACAGTTTCATAAGGATGGGTGCAGTGTCTACAAAGGGGTAGGTGAGTGGGATTTATTTTGTTAAGATGGTAATTTAACAGAGGTGTGTGTCCTGTTTTTAGTTGAAAGATTGAGGATTGATCTTTGCGGGGGAGGAAGTTAATACTGTCCAGTTTGGTCATTTCTTTGCACACAGACGTTCCTTCAAAGCAGAAGATAATTTCCTATCCAAGTGTTAATCTAGTTGACCATTCTAATAAGAAACTTCAACTCATTGGTTTTCCCGGCTGATTCAGGCAACCCGTTTCATACTCTAATGGTACAAGGAAGGAATCTTGTACGAATCGGTCTTAGCATATAGAATAAGAAATGTAATTTTTTTTTTATCTTCGAGTCTGTTTATTATACTCCACTGATGTTGTCATCTTTTTTTTTTTTTAGTTTTATCCAAATTAAAATTAAGAATTTTTTGTTTCGCCATTTTCCTTACAATTTTTATGTTATTTTGTGAGCCATTTCTAATTTTCTTTTTTATTTAATTTGGCTTCCTATTCACAACTTCATTTTTCTAATGATATTGCCTTTTTTTCCCCCTCTCTTGACAAAAAATGTCCCGTTCCGAAATAACGGTTGACCCCCCAAAACTTGATCACAAAGTGGCCAGGGGCAAATCAATCTCAGCATTCATTGTCGCATTTTCCCCCCGTTCTGACAACTAAATAAAGGTGTAATTCACACGGCTGTCCAGCCGAGCTGACCACTTGATCCATCACAACTTGACACGGCCCTGTCTTTGGGGGCGATCAAGAATGGCTCTAAATAATTTAGACGCGGGCGTTCCATGTAATACGAATGCGCTCTTTTGTTCCCGCCAAAAGCCACGGCGAAAGTATTCTCAGCAGAAGTGGCAATTAGAGGTCAAGCCAATGACATATTTTCATTACAGTGGGGTAAGATCAAGAATAGTAGTCAATTTCTGTTTTTAAATTTAAATAGGTCAGTTGCAGTGGACGGTGGTTGTTTATCATAAAAAGTATCGACTGAAATGTAATAAAACTAGCACTATATCTAGTCCCAAGTCCCAACTCTTTTTATATACTGTAATGGCTTTATAGCAAGGCGCGTAGAAGTTAGGGTTTAATCGGAAATTTCCGTAGTGACGAGACAGATCATTTAAAAAGTTAGAACGAAAAAAAAGGATCGACGGACCGGACGAAGAAAGACTTGTGATATAGATCCACGTAGACTGAGCACTTACCCTTTAATAAATTGTTGTTAAAGTTAACATCTGGATTGATTCAATCTATGTATTAATTGTTCTGTTGGATGTGTTAGTACCGAACTCGCAGATAACATCCACACATTTGATCAACCAACCACATCAACACAATGCTGAATTTATGGCCTTTGGATAAGATGCCGCCGCACTGGGCCTCAGCCTTGAATCAGGCCTCCACGTTTTCAAAATATAAATTGGTAAACAAAATTTATATATTGAATATAAGAAAATAAAGGAAATGAGATTTAATGTTAGATCTACAAGCCTTCTATTTCTTTCATCACAGATATGACATGACTTTACATTTATTAATATCGTTATATGCATTGTAGTGAAACTCGAATAGACAAGGGGCCGACACAAAAGGATTACTTTCTCTTGTTGCTATTAAACAAAATAATGAACTACCAGTAAGTAATCGTCTAATTGGTTACTTTGTTTTTTATTGATTCATGAATAATTGTGCAGCGAAGTTTCAACTTGATCCTTGAATGGGTGTGGAAGAAATAACGAGCACAAATTTGTTACCAGACAGACAGACAGTAAAAAAAACACAACTTGATGTTATCAAGCTATTTGTTTATGTGTATTGCCTTGCGCGTGATCTTAAAATTCATAAACCTTCATATTAAAAAAATTCGGTTGAAAAAAAAGGTATTTACAAAATGTTTGCCTTGGCTTAAAAATGAACTCAAATTTGTACGAAACTTCATTTTCCCTCCTACTAATTTAATTCTGGCTAGCCTCGCACTGACCTCTGTATATTCAAATGATGTTTGCTGTGTTACAGGCTAATGATATTGTAGCCTCACCCCTCAACTTCCCCCCTTCCCTACCAACGTCCAGTGAAAAAAAAAAGGTCATTGAAGTCGTCAACAGCGGTGCTTGTCTACGATTGACTTGGGAGCACAATGCACAAAATACCAGAATCGTGACGTGCATGCCTTTTGATGGATGTCCTAATCCTGTTCCCGCGAATCTGGGAACGAGGTCTGCAGACGACCACGCAGAAGTCAGACGAGAGCTCGAAAGTCCCAAGACGCTGAGTGTGCTGACCGCTCTTGTAATGAGAGCCTTAAAAAAAATAATGATTATTTGCCATGAAGAAAGTTGGCAGTGATACTAAATAACGAAATCCGCAAACATAATTGAATGTGTAAAAAAAAAAAAAAAGATTTTGTTGCCAACTCTGGTGAATTCATGTGCATGGGAAAGACGTGATGTAAATAGTATATTTAGTTTCTGTGACATCAATTGTATCTTTTTCAGTCATATTTAAATGAAGATGACGTCACCGGATTCTCTAAGGGACTCTCTGTGCAAGGAGGGGCGAAGCAATGAAAGAAATGAAGCTAATTAACAACTTGGGGAGGGAAACAAAATGAAGAAAAAAGAAAAAGGGATAAATGTCAATTTGATGGACGGTGGACGTGAAAAAAAAATGTCATGAAAAAACAAAAAAAAACCTGAAAGGGCCTCTCCTTCCCGACTTCCTACTTCCGGTGCTCATTCGTCATCACAATGTGGACATGCTAGAAATCTTTGAGGAAACAGTTCCGCATCATAGAAGCTTCATAACTTTGTTCTTCGTGATTGTTTTGTCTTGAAGGCAGAGGCGTAGTGAGGGGTGGGGAGGCAAGGGGGGCACGATGCCATGGGCGCTACCCTCAGGGGTGGGCGCCACACACACAGAGGCCATATTCATTAATAAAACAACGTACAACTAAAGAAAATAAAAAAAAAAAAGATGGGCGAGGGTCGACATTCGGTGTAAAATATCCTGAGTACTTAACTATAGCATATTCTACAATCCAGAGGCATAGTGGGGGGGGCACGATGCCCCGGGCGAAACCCACAAGTGGGGAGGGGGGGCACACACAGAGAGGTGCCTATATATGTTCATGATACATGGAGGAGGTGGGCGCTAATAAAGTACCTTGCCTCTGGCGAACGTTTGGCTCACTACGCCTCTGCTTGAAGGTTATTAAGAGTATTGGTAGCCCGGCTCGATTCCGGATGCCGCTAATGGTCTCGGACTAGGTGTATGTTAATTCTATTTCATCTGTTATCTCTCTTTGATTACCTTATAAATACATATTACAACAGTCGCTTGAGAAAGTGCTAGGGTCAGAGCGCCATGAGTTCTGTTAGAACGTGTTTCGTCAAAGGGCCAAAACAAGTTGTGCTCTAATGTGACGGCCATGCGCCTATTCGTATGTGATTGTCAAAGTGACTGTCATGGTATCAAGTAAAGGTCGAAGGGACAAGAGCTATTTATAATATGAAGGTCGAATTGACATAAGTAATTATATAATATTAAGGTTGAAGTGACATTAGTTATGTTATACTATGAAGGTCAAAGTGACAATAGTTATGTTATAATATGGAGGTCAAGGTGACACAAGTTATGTTATAATATGAATGCCAAAGTGACACAAGTGATGTTATAATGTGAAAGTCAAAGTGACACAAGTTCTATTATTATGTGAATGTTAAAGTGACACAATTTATGTTATAATATGAAGGTCAAAGTGACATGAGTTATGTTATAAAGTAAAGGTTAAAGTGACATAAGTTATGTTACAATGTGACGGTCAGCTCGCCATAAGTTATGTGATGATCAATGCGACATAAGCAATGTGATGGTCAAAATACCTGTACCCTAAGTCAGGATGACATTTTTCAGACAAACTTTTGAAAGTACAATTTCTCTTCAAGAATTGCCAACTGCGAGTCAAACAACCAATCAGCAGGTAATGACCTTCATTTTTTTTATTTTTTTATTATTGTGTTCCATTCATGCCGCATATGTGAAAGGGAGGCCCTAACGAATAGTTAATTAACTATTGGTGATTATTTCTTTGTCTGGTATCTTGAACAAGGAAAAGAAATCGTGCTTGATAGATGTGGTGGTATAAGTTAAATTAGTCCCCTTGAGGAATCTTTAGCTTTGAGTGAACATTTCTTTATGTATTTAAAAAAAAGCGATCATGTAAACATTCACCAAGATACTCCCATCTTCCCTCCCCCCTTTCCCAACTGTTCCAGACACGTGTATCATAGCGCATTGAGAAAGATAAAAACTAAATAAAAAAACAATAGGTAAAAATATTTCTAGGTCATATCTACATATAATTACACGACTGATCCAAACAAATTGGTATCATTACACTTCATGTAACCTTTGTGTTTTTAACAGTATTTTTTATGTTTTTCTTTTATAATTTGTTTTTTTTTAAATTGAAATTCAAGACGTGATTTGGATCAATGGAGTGCAGCTTCAGTTGTGATAATACAATCCAGCAATGTCCATGTCCTCCAATGAAGCACAAAACAAATCCAAGAATTGTATAATAACTTTGATCTTAGCTGACGCTTATGGTGCGCACTAGCGCACTGCTCGGCATGCGTTTTGAACGCAATGTTTAGATGCGCAAGAAGAGACAGTTCAGATCAGGCCAGTGGCGGACTGGCTATATGGGCATTTTGGGCTAATGCCCGGTGGGCCGATACCTAAATGGGCCGGTAGGCCACCGAAAGGGCCGCATGGATGCCACGATGTATTAAATTGTCAAAGGTTTTATAATATTCTCTTATAAAAGCGGCATCGTGTTTAAAAGAAATCTCTCTACAGTGTAATACTAATTTGATTTAACACATTTTCCGAAATAAAGTAAAAGCCTACATCCATAGACAGTGTTACTAGTAGGCTTCATCCTTTTAAGGCCTACACACTTAGCGATTAAAAAGCAACATAAAGCCCATATTTCTGATAAAAATATAGAGCTCATTTTATGCATGTGTACAGTTATCGATACTCAAAGTCAACATACCGATTTTGAGGACATGCATGCCTATAATTGGATGCCCATCATATTATATGCAATTTATGGGCCTGATTGAATAGAAATGCCAGGGCCGATTTCGACACCCAGTCCGCCCCTGGATCTGGCCCATGGTGTGTATTGAAAGCAGAAATAAGCGACAGATCTGAGTGTTGTATTTGATGATGGTCACTCTTTGCTTTATTGTTTTAGTTAATAATGAAACCAGTGTAATTGTTTCATCCTTAATTCCTTGAGTCATTGCCTTCAATTTATTGCAAGACAAATTCCGAATAGAACTGTTCTTGACTCGTCTTCTGGGTGCGTGGCTTACGTAGTGTTTACTGGATCGATCTCGAATAGAAACTTCCGGTCTATTTTTATTAACACGACTTCATTCTAAGCCACATTACGTCATCATATTTTTTTCCCATGACATCACAAGATCAAAAGTGGATTACGTCCCTTTACAAAAAGATTTTTTTTTTTTTACACTATTTTAAAAAAAAGCGTGTTGGTTTCAATGGACCTCATTCACCAATTGTAAACAAACAACATTTAGTCACGTGATCTTATTGATAAAACAACGGAAAAAAAATGTCACGTGACAAACATCATGAATTAAACATTAGATCGTAAATTATATAGAAGAGATAGAGCACCACGTGGCTAAATGTTGTTTGTTTACGATTGGAGAATGAGGTCCATTGTTACGTTTATACTAAAGGAGAAATTGATGGAAGAAACAAATTGTTCCGTTGTTATAGTTGATATATTGTTTTTTAACTTTTTAAATATTCCTATGAGATTTTTCGTACTCAGACTACCCCCAGGCCTCCCTTTCCCTTTTTAAGCTACACGTGCCGCCATTGAAGAGTGCAATGAGGCCTCCCTTTATGCGCCACCTTTGATAAAAAAGAAAATTCCATAAATCTTTCTTTTGTTCTTTGTTGATTTTCTTAAATTACAAGTATTAGCATTTGTTCTCAGCTATTGGAACCAGAATTTAGCGTGGAAAGATACGTGGGGGGGGCGGCGGCATGTGATGAACTGGCCACGTCCCCACCCAGCCTTGACCCTGCTCACTGGTGATGGGGCTCACCCTTCAGCCCTCCTTCTCTCAAGGATGAAAAGTTGCTCTATGCTGTCCCTCCCCCCCCCCGACCTCCCAGGGCCAACACTTCATGGCGCTCCCAATTAATTTTTTTTTTCGTCTAAAGACGTCCATTTTTTTGTCCATTTTTTGTCCATTTTTTGTCCATTTTCTCAAACAATTAGAAGAGATATCGATCAAAAACTTGCACCGTCTTTTAATTGTTTCCTGCTGGCGTTAGGAGGGAGAGAAGCATTAGGAGAGAGAGAGAGGAGGGAGGGAGAGTTGATTTTTAAAGAGACAGTTGGGGGGGGGGGAGGAGAAAGAGAGAGTGTGATAAATATATAGAGAGAGAGAAAGAGAGAGAGATTGGAGAAAAAGAGAGAAAAGAGACAGAGAGAGAGATTGGAGAAAGAGAGAGAGAGATTGGGGAAAAAGAGAGAAAAGGAGAGAGAGAGGGGGGATTTTTAAAGAGACAGTTGAGGGAACGAGAAAGAGAGAGTGAGAGAGAGAGATAGCTAGTGAGAGAGAGAAAGAAAGCTAGAGAGAGAGAAAGAGTTGGAGAGAAAGAGAGAGAGAGAAAGCTAGACAGAGAGAGAGAGAGAGATCTATAAAGAGATAGAGACTTAGAAACAGAGAGAGAGAGAATGTTATAAAATCCTCCAAAAAATATTTGAACAAACCCTTATAAATTCGTAAAAAAAAATTAAAATTTTTTTTTTCTAAACACAGAATAATGTGGCAGTAAAAATAAGTAATGTACAACATGTAATATATAAAACTATTAGTCTGTTTACATAGGTCAGTGCAAACAAAATAATTTTTTTTTTAATTATCGAAAACTGAGAATGATGGATATGATTGAACAAGGTCTTGATACATCAAACAATTTCTTGGTTCAATGGATAATGTGATATGAAGCATCAACTCCTAACTTCACAATGTATCAATTCCTAGTGTACATACAATAGTAAAGTAGTCATTGAGTTCTACAGGGCAGACCATGTAGAGGTCACCTGTTTCTATGGCCGACGGTTAACGAGGCCAGCACAACGACTAAACGCCTTTACTTTCCCCAAAATAATGTCAGGTACCCATTAGAGAAATTGTTGAACTCATGGGCGGAATTTTAAAATTTTTTTTAAATCTCAGCCTACCCGTTAAATTTATCTCATTTTCCAATTGTTTTTTTTTTAAGTATGCATTTTCTTGAAAGAGCCTAGGTCTAGCCTAAATCCGCCCAAGTTCCTTTCATCTCTGTAGGTATTCTCTCGAGTCTTGTGTCATTTCTCTTGTCTTAAAATACAAGCTCTAGTTAGGACTAATCATGTAAGGCCATAATTCATCATACAGCGGGCGAGGAGAGGCCTTCCCTTAGTTTCTTTTCAACACTCAGCCACGTAATCGCCTGGGAGAAGTCTGCAAACCCTCTTGTCCTCGGGAGATTAGCATCTCCCGTCCCACCCCCTACCCCCGATCGTTTCAAGCACCCAAAAACCTGTGCCTGATAGAATTTGATAGCACTGATTAAGTTGGACGTGGGTCGTGTGTCCTCTACTCACCCTCTCTTTCTGTTTCCCTCGGCGCCCAGACCATCGCCCCCTTCCCTACTCGAGTGACTTAGTGACGCAAGGGTGTCCAGAGGCATGGGGCACTCGTTGTGCCATATAGAACCAGAACATGACAGTTGGTGTGAAAAATCTAGTTGTGCCATATAGAACCAGAACATGACAGTTAGTGAGAAAAATCTAGTGCCATATAGAACCAGGACATGACAGTTAGTGAGAAAAATCTAGTGCCATATAGAACCAGTGTTGTGTGCCATATAGAACCAGAATATGACAATGAGTGTAAAAGACCTTGTGCCATATTAAACCAGAACGTGACAGTTATTATGAAAGAAATAGATCTAGCTGTGCTATATAGAACCAGAAGACCACATTCAAAGTGAAAGACATAGATCTAGTTCTATAAGTAGTGTCTTTTCGTTGATAAAGATTGTACGTCCTAGTTCAAATCTCTTGCTGGACGGCAGAGGATGGAAGCAAGTAGGGTTCGAACACAGAACAATCGTCACGACAATCCGAAATGCATTCAACTCGACCAGGAAGGCATAGTTTTGCACCTATTAGAACCAAAGCTGACAGTCAGTTTGAAAGAAATTGATCTAGAATGTTTTAATAGCGGGTTCACTATTTTAAACAAATGTGGTGGGATGACGCAGTATCCATGACAACCAAAAGAGAACATAAACGACAGGGGGCGCTAGTGAATGACAGCAGGGACTGTACTCTTGATAACAGATTCGTCTGATGACATTGGCAACGCAAGAATTGTGTCACACATCTCTTCGTGTGATGTTTGCCTTGTGTGACAAGTATGTGACATGAAGAGCTGTCAACAGAACAAAGGGCAAAAATAGTTTTCAGAAAGGGGAGAAAACTTTTACAGTGACTTCAGTGTGATCTAGGTTTCTGTCATTCTGCTATTGTGTTGACTTCAGGTCTACTTTGAAACTTAGCTGCGTATAGATCTAAAGCTAATCGAGCAGATGGAGCTTGTCAGCCTTTAAAGTAAAAGTCAATTCCATGTTGGTTACTCTAATTTCAATCCTCCGCTGCCTTCAGTAGTCAACCTCGATGACAAAGTCTGGACCCCAACTAAGGTTTTAGTGCCTTCAATTTTAGCGTTTTCTCCGACAGCTCCTGCAACTGAGATGTTACTGAATGTATTAAATAGCCATGTAGTCGTACGGGGAGACTCTGGTAGGGCTTCCAGACAAAAGAAGGACATTTTAAGGACATGTCCTCCTTTTTGCGGTCATTTCCTCCGTCCGGCAGGCATCGGCATAGAGTGTTAAAATGTCCAGCCTTCACTATGTTGATTCGGATGCAACGTTTTTAGACAGACATTTAGACGGATGTAACACTTGGAGACAGACATTTAAACGGATGTAACACTTGGAGACAGACATTTAGACGGATGTAACACTTGGAGACAGACATTTAGACGGGTGTAACACTTGGAGACAGACATTTAGACGGGTGTAACACTTGTAGACAGACATTTAGACGGATGTAACGCTTGGAGACAGACATTTAGACGGGTGTAACACTTGTAGACAGACATTTAGACGGATGTAACACTTGTAGACAGACATTTAGATGGATGTAACGCTTGGAAAAGGAGAAAATCTTAATACTAGGCCTTCTTTGGTTTAAAAGCATCTGATGGGTTTGTCCATGCAGGCAAAGGTTTGACATGAAAAGGTTTACTTGTGCAGCGTAGGAACCATGGCGTAATAGGGCTCATCTCTGTCGGGTCCACCAACTATAAGAGCCCCACGGTGACCACTGAAAGAAAGAAAAAACGATTTTAAAAAAAGTTGACTCTTAAGAATTTTAATGCTACAAATTTTTATAAAATTTTATATTTGCTACTTTTATAGCATTTGTCGTTATTAAAATCTTAATTTTATTTTTGGGATAAATATAAGATATAATCCAGTTCTATAATTACTCTAGCATGAAGAATGTAAAGAGCGGTTACTCCAATCATAAATAGGCCTACAGTAAATTCTCTCCTAGTAACATGTTAGATTTTTAATATAATATTAATTTAAATAATAAATTATAAAAATAGTAACGTAATCAAAGTAGGCTACTAGATACAAACTATACCAATGTTGTTTGTTTGTTTGTTGTTTTTTTTTCAACATAATTATTTATTTATGATCAATATTAGGATATATGGCAACTAGTTAAGATACATGAAAAAAATATTTAAATAAGAATGCACCATACAATTTTTTTTTTCGAGTCCTCTTAAGAACGTACACACGAGGATCAAATTAGAGCTAGCTAGATCTAGATATTAAATCTAGATCCAAATCTGTTTAGTTATTAGTTATACTACAAGTTATAGAGCTATAGATCTAGGTCTAGTCAATCTAGAAATCTAGACTTTCATTAATTTAATAGATCCATTATATGAGCTGTACTTCTTGATATCATATGTTCTTCTTCAACTCATGCCAGCACTGGCAGCAGCCATGGTGGAATGGTGCCATGGAATGGTCGTAACTTTTAATTTAAAGTCTTAAGCCTATCACAGAGTTGCAGATATCTACTTGGTAGTCTACACCTCAAAGGAGCTTAGGGAAGTGATGGCAGTTGCGGGGCATGAACCAGACGGCCATGCAGAGACCACAACGAGGCGACCAAACAGTCCATCGTGCATACCACATAACCAGGTCCAGAATGTCAGTTTTCTTTAAGGGCAGCTGACAATAAGAATTGTCTATGCATGCACTACAGATGCTGTTCAATATCTTTTCACGAGGAAGCCTGCTCAAAAAGATTGCCCCATTTTTCTTTAGGGGAAGTTGACATTAATCTTTTAGGTCAATAATAACCTATGCATGCAGTACAGATGCTGTTCATCATCTTTTCATAAGCAAACCTGCTCAAGAAGCTGCTGCATGGAAGTCAAAATATGAATTATTGCCACCAGTCTTGAAGTCAGCTTGTAAAGAATGCTAAGAATCGAATGAAAATGCTGTCTTGATATCTTGTTTGTGCTGTTATATTTGTCTTTTGTGTTAGTTAATTATTCCATGAAAAAAAATGGGGGTCAGGGATATCTGATATTGTGTTGATTGTTCTGGTGTAGAGGATACTTGTATCATTTTTCTGTCTCTAGTGGGTTCAATGGTTAGGATGGTTAGGTAGTAGGCCCTATGTCTTTGATATTAAATAATATTTCTATTACTATTATTATATTTTTAGGTTTATCACTTTTCAATTGTTTATGATTTAATAGTTGTGAATTATGAGAACTTACAAATAAAAAAAAATAAAAAAAAAAGCCCACAAAAGAGGCGAGATGGCACATAAAAGAGGCACATAAAGCCCAAAAAAAAGAGGCGAAGAAAAGAGGCCTAAGGCCCAAGGATTCCTATGATGATAAAGCTAAAATTGAATAGTGCAAATTCTGAGGTTTCCTTTTAAAAAATTAAAAAATACAAAGACAGTTTGTGTGGAAACTGGAAACACAAACTTAAAATCGGCCCCCGAAGTGGTCCACCCAGGCAGGCTTCAATAATTTCAGAAAGAACATCCAAATGAAATTATATCAAAGACAAATGAGAGATAAGAATGGAGAAAGAAGGTTGACAGATCTTGTGTAGTGCCCCAACGGTCCAGCAGATCAAAGGATAGGTGAAAGTAAATGTAAAGTTAGAACCTGGCCTAATTAGTTCCCCTTGTGGTCTATAGGGCAGATGATGTAAAGTTCATCTGTTTTTTGTGGCCTACGGTTAACGAGGGTGTCATGTAACCAGCACAACGACCAACTGCCTTTACTTTTCCCCAACTAATGTCAGGTACCCATAAGAGCTGGGTGGACTCAGAGGCGCCCAAAGATTCCAAAGTTGAAAATCCCAGTCTTCAACCGGGACCCCCGGTTCGGAAGCCAAGCGCTTTACCGCTCAGCCACCGCGCCTCACATTTATGCAAACGGTTTTAGATTTTTTGTCAAAATTTTTTTTTTTTTTTTTTTTTTTTTACATTTGTATTGCTATGTTAAGTAAGTTCTGTTATACTAACTACTACATTTACACAAAAAAATGTTTACTTTTTTTAAAGAGAAAAAATCTATTTAGTATGCATATAAGTTAGACATAATTTAAAACAACAATTAATAAGTACTTTTTCATATTATCGCGTGAACTGCATCTATGCAGCAATATAATAAAACACGGAACTAAAGGATTTTTTTTTATACGAAATGTCTTTTTTGCTCTTGAGGAATAAGAGATTGTCCCTTTACAAAACAATTGTATATTCATTATAAGACATTAGTTAGGCCAGGTTCACATCTAACTTCACATTCACTTTCACCTATCCTTTGGTCTGTTGACCGCTGGGGCACAGCACAAGATCCGTCAACCTTTTTTCTTCATTCTTCTCTGTCTTTTTTCTTTGATAGAATTTCATTCTGATATTCTTTAAGAGAATATTGAAACCTGCCATTTTACCTGCCTGGGTGGGCTATTTCGGGGCCGATTTTGAGTTTGTGTCTCCACAAAAACTGTGTTTGTAACCTTGTTTTACAATAGTTTGCAGTCCAATTGCTGTAGTAGTCCCGTTTCTCTTCGTTTGTGATGCGGTCTTTAAATTTGATGCCTAGGATCCTTCTGTAGCATCTGAATTCCATTGCTAGGATCCTTCTGTAGCATCTGAATTCCATTGCTAGGATCCTTCTGTAGCATCTGAATTCCATTGCTAGGATCCTTCTGTAGCATCTGAATTCCATTGCTAGGATCCTTCTGTAGCATCTGAATTCCATTGCTAGGATCCTTCTGTAGCATCTGAATTCCATTGCTAGGATCCTTTTGTAGCATCTGAATTCCATTGCTAGGATCCATCTGTAGCATCTGAATTCCATTGCTAGAATCCTTCTGTAGCATCTAAATTCCATTGCTAGGGTCTTCATCTCTAGTTCTGCAGTCAGCGTCCAAGATTCGCAAGCATATAAGAATGTGGCCATGACCAGGGAGCGCATCTGTCTGATCTTGGTGTCGATGGCTACGGAATATAAGCATCTAGAATTCTAAATCTACATAAATCTTTGAGTCAGTGATAAAAGATCTTGAATTTGTTTGCGTGAACGTTGAGACTGTTGGAAGTAGCTTGAGCCATTGTTTCGCACCACGAGCATATGGAGAGTTCTAAAAGACCTTGACGCGGTGGCTGAGCGGTAAAGCGCTTAGCTTCCAAACCGGGGATCCCGGGTTTGAATTTTGGTGAAGACTGGGATTTTAATTCTGGGATCTTTGGACGCCTGAGTCCACCCAGCTCTAATGGGTACCTGACATTAGTTGGAGAAAAGTACAGGCGGTTGGTCGTTGTGCTGGCCACATGACCCCCTCGTTAAGCGTGGGCCACAGAAACATGTTTTTACATCATCTGCCCTATAGATCACAAGATCCTTAAAGTTAGACTTTACTTTTTTTCTCTAATGAGTACATCACTGATATCTGTGAAGCGAAAATGAAGATGCAAAAATTTTTTTTTCACAATTATTGTTTAAATCAAACTATCGATGCAATTGTTTCTTATTGTGACGATATACATTTGAGGCTGTATGTGATGCTATATTTAGACAATGATGTCCTGATGGTACGATGAGATTGTGTTGATCAGACGATGCGTTTGTAGTGGATGCATGTGTAAATCAGATGTTCTTGACGTATTTCTAACGTTACTTTATTATACTACGTGCATGAGTACCTTGTAGGATGTGTTACAATCGCGAGCTCTTGGCGCATGCTAATCCGTCACAAGAATGAATACATAGGTACCAGCAGGAACAAAGACTAAATGACCAAGTTGACTCAAGATGATTAAATAACTTTTAATACAGAATGGGCCACAGTCTAGTCCGTCACTAACAGCAATGTTTACCCCTCAAGAGTCTAGCAGTAACTGATTTCTAAAAGTCTATTCTAATCTCTAACCCAAAGTCTATGTCGTCACTATAAAATGTATGTTCACAGTCGATCTAACAAAGTGCGCAACTAAAACTGACTAAACTAGCTAGCTAACACGTTTCAGGTGTTATAATTTTGTATAGATATCTCCTTTTAAACAGCTACTGAACACTCAAACAATATCGGGATACCGGAAATACAAATGTAAACCATAAATTAAAAAAAAAAACTGAAATTATGTAACAATGAATAAAAGGCTGTAATTCTGGAACTAGAAATCACTTTAATAATATACACACTGTACAATATAATTTATTTTAAGCAAATTTACTGTCGTCGTTTAAGCTCCCAACAGAATATATCAGTCCTTTAAATACTTTTTACTATTACCAAGCCTCTCTGCATTTGGAACCAACCAATCAGCTCTCTCGACCGCTGAGTTTCTCCACCGCTCCTTTTATGGTCTGGAATTAACTTGCCGTGATGCAAATATTCAACCAATGAAAGCATTAATAATTTTTTTATTCTAAACGGACTTGCGCGTTTCCGTTCCTTGAAACTCGTCAACAGCATATAACCATGACCTTGCGCTGCAGAAATACAATCTAAAAATAAACTTAATGCAACATTTGACAGTCTGCTACATCAACATAAGGATTTCGCTACTGCCCAGTTCAGGTGAAAAACATTTTTTAAAAATCATATAATGTCATCATGCTTCTAGTTTCATCTTATATTGATGATATAAGGGTCTGTAATCTATAAGATAAGATAAGATAAGAATATTCTTCTGAAATGCAGTATTCCAAAGAAACCTTTAATACAGACGAGAGGCGCTGTGGCTGAGTGATAAAGCGTTTGGGTTCTGAGCCTAGTTGTCTCGGTTTCGTATCCTGGTTATGACTGGGATTTTTAATTTCGGGATCATTAGGGCATCCACCCAAGGCAGCTGAAATTAGATGGAGGAAGTTGGTCGTTGTGCTAGCAACGTGACACCCTCGTGAACACAAAATTAGATACAAAAATAGATACCTTTATAACATCTGCCCATAGATAGCAAGGTCTGAAAGGAGCAATTATTGCTTTCCTTTTTTTTTTTTTTTTACAAAAGTGCATTTTTTTTACATTATGGTGCCATCTCCAAGGGCTCATTAAAAAAAAGACCCCAATTTGTTATAAGTAAGTCAAGGGTCCAATTGCAAGGAATTCCTTTGCGCCATGGTTGCTACGTCACAGGCTGTGGGACACTAATCGTCGTGGACCCGAGTTCATTGAACCCCTTTGCACCATGGATGCTATGCGGCCTAAGCCACTGATTCGCTGTCAAATGGTCCACCAGATATTTGGATTTACAGATAAATAGACTATCCGGCCAAAAAAATGTCTCATGCGACATTTGGTTATCAGACACTTGTTTCGCATACATAGTGGTGTTAAAAAAAATGTTACAAATACATTGGGTCGTTTTTAAACATTATTAGTCAGTGAGGTAGCGTGGCCGAGTGGTCTAAGGCGCTGGTTTTAGGCACCAGTCTCTTCGGAGGCGTGGGTTCGAATCCCATCGCTGCCATGATTTTTTTTATTTTTATTTTCCAATAAAATTTCTAAAATAAATTTAGAACTGTTTTTTTTTTTGTAATGTCAAAAGTTCACAATCACACAATCATTTGGTATCCAATTGTGAATCTAGTTAGACTCAATCATACTCAATGACATGGACTTACATATTTGTGTGTGTGTATCTGTTATTTATAGAACTTACGTAAGTGAGTGTAGAATAGAGTTTGAACAGAAGAAGGTAAAGAGGAACCATGTGTGTTTATCATAGGCATAAATAAGTATAGACTGGCCGATTAAAGAGTTTTATGAAACGAAAATTTGTGACTTGCAATTTTGTGTACTTTATTATATAGCATTTATGAGCAGTATAAAAGTTAAGTATTCATATCTATTTCAACCACAAACCTATATATTTGTAAATAAGGAGGCAGTGTAGTTTTGTTTAATCTCTAAGAATGAAGATCATGCAATTTTTCAGAATTCGGAAATCCGAATACAATAGATATACATGTTTTCAAGTTACATGAAGTTACTTCCTTCGGCCAGTCTATATTTATTTATGTCTATGGTGTTTATTATATTGGGTTTTTTTTTATCTTATCTTATCTTATATAATACAGACGTTACTTCAAAAAAGAAGATGATTACGTCCTACGCGTCATGCATTTAGTCATGCATATTAACCAATGACTTAAATTTTTTATGTTGCCAACTACAACAACTAGGTCAAAAAACAGAGATGCTTAGAAAATGTGATTCTCTAGTGCTAAATAAAAATATATATATATTAATTTAAAAAAAAAAAAAAAAACTTTTGAAAACAAAAATCTTATATTGAGTGTATCAATTAGTTAGGATCAGTCATGTAATTAAATTTTTGATAGATAGAGTTCTAGACTAACAATAATAAATCTATGCAATTAGAAATATTTGTTTGTTCTCGACCTGAGATTGAAAGCGGTGTGAGTCACTCAAGGAACTTTTTATGTTGTGTCTATTTATGTGAATGTTTCTGTCGTGTTGTTTTTATTTCATTAAGGAGTCCTTTCAATGATCAGACTAGATTCAAATCGGCATATCCACGCCAGACGTTGAAAAAAAAAATCTGGCCCATCCGTTTCATCTTTGGTCGTTGAGCTGGCCACATGACACCCTCGTGAACAGTGGGCCACAGAAACATCATCTGTCCTTTAGACGGAATGGTCTGAGAGAGGGACTGTACTTTCATGTTTCGTCTTGGAAAGTGGGAAAGGGGGGGGGGGTGAAGGATGATGTTACGACCAAAAGTTGTAATGTCGTTGCAAACGGGGAGTCCAAAGTACTTTCATTACTTAGTACGTATGGTAGGCGCTGACTGCAGAGCTAGAAAAGAGGATCCTAGCAACAGAATTGAGATGCTACAGAAGGATCCTAGGTACCACACTCAAAGACCGCATCACAAACCAAGAGATTAGAGACAGGGTTACTGCAGTGATTGGACCCACTAACTATCTTTAAAAAAGAAAACTAAAACTCTATGGCCATAGTATAAGGCCTTCGGGGGCTCGCAAAGACCTTCCTTCAGGGAACAGTACCAGAAAAAAAGAAGAAGCAGACAACATAAAAGAATGGACGGGCCTGCCATTGAATGAGATTTTATCCAAAGCAAAAGACAGAGAGGATTGACAAATCTTGCGTGGTGCCCCAACGGTCTAAAAGACAAAAGGAATAGGCGAGGTGAGAGGCGCTTTGAATTGTCGTGACGATGGTCCAGGATTCAAATTCTGCCCCGTAGCAGTCCCCTTCCGTCCTGCAGTAGGTTCGGGCCATGAGGAAATAATCTCCATGTCTGAAGGAACAACAGAGTGTTATTTAAAAAAAAACTCATTGCTCATTGAAAATGTCACACATATTCCTATAGCTAGGTAGCGTGGCCGAGTGGTCTAAGGCGCTGGTTTTAGGCACCAGTCTCTTCGGAGGCGTGGGTTCAAATCCCACCGCTGCCAGGTAAACTTTTTAATTTTATTTTTTTAATAAAAGAACTTTTTGAAATAGATTTAAAGTCTTCAAAGGTCTAGTTGTGTCATATAGAACCAGAACATAACAGTTAGTGAGAAAGGTCTAGTTGTGCCATATAGAACCAGAACATAACAGTTAGTGAGAAAGATCTAGTTGTGCCATATAGAACCAGAACATAACAGTTAGTGAGAAAGATCTAGTTGTGCCATATAGAACCAGAACATAACAGTTAGTGAGAAAGATCTAGTTGTTTCATATAGAACCAGAACATAACAGTTAGTGAGAAAGATCTAGTTGTTTCATATAGAACCAGAACATAACAGTTAGTGAGAAAGATCTAATTGTGCCATGTAGAACCAGGATATGACAATTAGTGTAAAAGACCTTGTGCCATATTGAACCAGAACGTGACAGTTATTGTGAAAGAAATAGATATAGCTGTGCTATATAGAACCAGAACACCACATTCAAAGTGAAAGACATAGACATAGATCTAGTTCTATAAGTAGTGTCTTTTCGTTGATAAAGATTATACGTCCTAGTTCAAATCTCTTGCTGGACGGCACAGGATGGAAGCATGTAGGGTTCGAACACGGAAGAATCGTCACGACAATCCGAAGTGCATTCAACTCGATCAGGAAGGCATAGTTTTGCATCTATTAGAACCAAAGCTGACAGTCAGTTTGAAAGAAATAGATCTAGAATGTTTAAATGGCGGGTTCACTATTTTAAACAAATGTGGTGGGATGACTCAGTATCCATGACAACCAAAAGAGAACATAAACGATAGGGGGCGCTAGTGAATGACAGCAGGGACTGTACTCTTGATAACAGGTTCGTCTGATGACATTGGCAACGCAAGAATTGTGTCACACATCTCTCTCCGTGTGATGTTTGCCTTGTGTGACAAGTATGTGACATGAAGAGCTGTCAACAGAACAAAGGGCAAAAATAGTTTTCAGAAAGGGGAGAAAACTTTTACAGTGACTTCAGTGTGATCTAGGTTTCTGTCATTCTGCTATTGTGTTGACTTCAGGTCTACTTTGAAACTTAGCTGCGTATAGATCTAAAGCTAATCGAGCAGATGGAGCTTGTCAGCCTTTAAAGTAAAAGTCAATTCCATGTTGGTTACTCTAATTTCAATCCTCCGCTGCCTTCAGTAGTCAAGCTCGACGACAAAGTCTGCACCCCAACTAGGTTTTAGTGCCTTCAATTTTAGCGTTTTCTCCGACAGCTCCTGCAACTGAGATGTTACTGAATGTATTAAATAGCCATGTAGTCGTACGGGGAGACTCTGGTAGGGCTACCAGACAAAAGAAGGACATTTTAAGGACATGTCCTCCTTTTTGCGGTCATTTCCTCCGTCCGGAAGGCATCGGCATAGAGTGTTAAAATGTCCAGCTTTCACTATGTTGATTCGGATGCAACGTTTTTAGACAGACATTTAGATGGATGTAACACTTGGAGACAGACATTTAGACGGGTGTAACACTTGGAGACAGACATTTAGACGAATGTAACGCTTTTAGACAGACATTTAGATGGATGTAACGTTTTTAGACAGACATTTAGATGGATGTAACGCTTGGAAAAGGAGAAAATCTTAATACTAGGCCTTCTTTGGTTTAAAAGCATCTGATGGGTTTGTCCATGCAGGCAAAGGTTTGACATGAAAAGGTTTACTTGTGCAGCGTAGGAACCATGGCGTAATAGGGCTCATCTCTGTCGGGTCCACCAACTATAAGAGCCCCACGGTGACCACTGAAAGAAAGAAAAAACGATTTTAAAAAAAGTTGACTCTAAGAATTTTAATGCTACAAATTTTTATAAAATTTTATATTTGCTACTTTTATAGCATTTGTCGTTATTAAAATCTTAATTTTATTTTTGGGATAAATATAAGATATAATCCAGTTCTATAATTACTCTAGCATGAAGAATGTAAAGAGCGGTTACTCCAATCATAAATAGGCCTACAGTAAATTCTCTCCTAGTAACATGTTAGATTTTTAATATAATATTAATTTAAATAATAAATTATAAAAATAGTAACGTAATCAAAGTAGGCTACTAGATACAAACTATACCAATGTTGTTTGTTTGTTTGTTGTTTTTTTTTCAACATAATTATTTATTTATGATCAATATTAGGATATATGGCAACTAGTTAAGATACATGAAAAAAATATTTAAATAAGAATGCACCTTACAAATTGTTTTTTCGAGTCTTCCTAAAAACGTACACACGAGGATCAAATTAGAGCTAGCTAGATCTAGATATTAAATCTAGATCCAAATCTGTTTAGTTATTAGTTATACTACAAGTTATAGAGCTATAGATCTAGGTCTAGTCAATCTAGAAATCTAGACTTTCATTAATTTAATAGATCCATTATATGAGCTGTACTTCTTGATATCATATGTTCTTCTTCAACTCATGCCAGCACTGGCAGCAGCCATGGTGGAATGGTGCCATGGAATGGTCGTAACTTTTAATTTAAAGTCTTAAGCCTATCACAGAGTTGCAGATATCTACTTGGTAGTCTACACCTCAAAGGAGCTTAGGGAAGTGATGGCAGTTGCGGGGCATGAACCAGACGGCCATGCAGAGACCACAACGAGGCGACCAAACAGTCCTTCGTGCATACCACATAACCAGGTCCAGAATGTCAGTTTTCTTTAAGGGCAGCTGACAATAAGAATTGTCTATGCATGCACTACAGATGCTGTTCAATATCTTTTCACGAGGAAGCCTGCTCAAAAAGATTGCCCCATTTTTCTTTAGGGGAAGTTGACATTAATCTTTTAGGTCAATAATAACCTATGCATGCAGTACAGATGCTGTTCATCATCTTTTCATAAGCAAACCTGCTCAAGAAGCTGCTGCATGGAAGTCAAAATATGAATTATTGCCACCAGTCTTGAAGTCAGCTTGTAAAGAATGCTAAGAATCGAATGAAAATGCTGTCTTGATATCTTGTTTGTGCTGTTATATTTGTCTTTTGTGTTAGTTAATTATTCCATGAAAAAAAATGGGGGTCAGGGATATCTGATATTGTGTTGATTGTTCTGGTGTAGAGGATACTTGTATCATTTTTCTGTCTCTAGTGGGTTCAATGGTTAGGATGGTTAGGTAGTAGGCCCTATGTCTTTGATATTAAATAATATTTCTATTACTATTATTATATTTTTAGGTTTATCACTTTTCAATTGTTTATGATTTAATAGTTGTGAATTATGAGAACTTACAAATAAAAAAAAATAAAAAAAAAGCCCACAAAAGAGGCGAGATGGCACATAAAAGAGGCACATAAAGCCCAAAAAAAAGAGGCGAAGAAAAGAGGCCTAAGGCCCAAGGATTCCTATGATGATAAAGCTAAAATTGAATAGTGCAAATTCTGAGGTTTCCTTTTAAAAAATTAAAAAATACAAAGACAGTTTGTGTGGAAACTGGAAACACAAACTTAAAATCGGCCCCCGAAGTGGTCCACCCAGGCAGGCTTCAATAATTTCAGAAAGAACATCCAAATGAAATTATATCAAAGACAAATGAGAGATAAGAATGGAGAAAGAAGGTTGACAGATCTTGTGTAGTGCCCCAACGGTCCAGCAGATCAAAGGATAGGTGAAAGTAAATGTAAAGTTAGAACCTGGCCTAATTAGTTCCCCTTGTGGTCTATAGGGCAGATGATGTAAAGTTCATCTGTTTTTTGTGGCCTACGGTTAACGAGGGTGTCATGTAACCAGCACAACGACCAACTGCCTTTACTTTTCCCCAACTAATGTCAGGTACCCATAAGAGCTGGGTGGACTCAGAGGCGCCCAAAGATTCCAAAGTTGAAAATCCCAGTCTTCAACCGGGACCCCCGGTTCGGAAGCCAAGCGCTTTACCGCTCAGCCACCGCGCCTCACATTTATGCAAACGGTTTTAGATTTTTTGTCAAAATTTTTTTTTTTTTTTTTTTTTTTTTACATTTGTATTGCTATGTTAAGTAAGTTCTGTTATACTAACTACTACATTTACACAAAAAAATGTTTACTTTTTTTAAAGAGAAAAAATCTATTTAGTATGCATATAAGTTAGACATAATTTAAAACAACAATTAATAAGTACTTTTTCATATTATCGCGTGAACTGCATCTATGCAGCAATATAATAAAACACGGAACTAAAGGATTTTTTTTTATACGAAATGTCTTTTTTGCTCTTGAGGAATAAGAGATTGTCCCTTTACAAAACAATTGTATATTCATTATAAGACATTAGTTAGGCCAGGTTCACATCTAACTTCACATTCACTTTCACCTATCCTTTGGTCTGTTGACCGCTGGGGCACAGCACAAGATCCGTCAACCTTTTTTCTTCATTCTTCTCTGTCTTTTTTCTTTGATAGAATTTCATTCTGATATTCTTTAAGAGAATATTGAAACCTGCCATTTTACCTGCCTGGGTGGGCTATTTCGGGGCCGATTTTGAGTTTGTGTCTCCACAAAAACTGTGTTTGTAACCTTGTTTTACAATAGTTTGCAGTCCAATTGCTGTAGTAGTCCCGTTTCTCTTCGTTTGTGATGCGGTCTTTAAATTTGATGCCTAGGATCCTTCTGTAGCATCTGAATTCCATTGCTAGGATCCTTCTGTAGCATCTGAATTCCATTGCTAGGATCCTTCTGTAGCATCTGAATTCCATTGCTAGGATCCTTCTGTAGCATCTGAATTCCATTGCTAGGATCCTTCTGTAGCATCTGAATTCCATTGCTAGGATCCTTCTGTAGCATCTGAATTCCATTGCTAGGATCCTTTTGTAGCATCTGAATTCCATTGCTAGGATCCATCTGTAGCATCTGAATTCCATTGCTAGAATCCTTCTGTAGCATCTAAATTCCATTGCTAGGGTCTTCATCTCTAGTTCTGCAGTCAGCGTCCAAGATTCGCAAGCATATAAGAATGTGGCCATGACCAGGGAGCGCATCTGTCTGATCTTGGTGTCGATGGCTACGGAATATAAGCATCTAGAATTCTAAATCTACATAAATCTTTGAGTCAGTGATAAAAGATCTTGAATTTGTTTGCGTGAACGTTGAGACTGTTGGAAGTAGCTTGAGCCATTGTTTCGCACCACGAGCATATGGAGAGTTCTAAAAGACCTTGACGCGGTGGCTGAGCGGTAAAGCGCTTAGCTTCCAAACCGGGGATCCCGGGTTTGAATTTTGGTGAAGACTGGGATTTTAATTCTGGGATCTTTGGACGCCTGAGTCCACCCAGCTCTAATGGGTACCTGACATTAGTTGGAGAAAAGTACAGGCGGTTGGTCGTTGTGCTGGCCACATGACCCCCTCGTTAAGCGTGGGCCACAGAAACATGTTTTTACATCATCTGCCCTATAGATCACAAGATCCTTAAAGTTAGACTTTACTTTTTTTCTCTAATGAGTACATCACTGATATCTGTGAAGCGAAAATGAAGATGCAAAAATTTTTTTTTCACAATTATTGTTTAAATCAAACTATCGATGCAATTGTTTCTTATTGTGACGATATACATTTGAGGCTGTATGTGATGCTATATTTAGACAATGATGTCCTGATGGTACGATGAGATTGTGTTGATCAGACGATGCGTTTGTAGTGGATGCATGTGTAAATCAGATGTTCTTGACGTATTTCTAACGTTACTTTATTATACTACGTGCATGAGTACCTTGTAGGATGTGTTACAATCGCGAGCTCTTGGCGCATGCTAATCCGTCACAAGAATGAATACATAGGTACCAGCAGGAACAAAGACTAAATGACCAAGTTGACTCAAGATGATTAAATAACTTTTAATACAGAATGGGCCACAGTCTAGTCCGTCACTAACAGCAATGTTTACCCCTCAAGAGTCTAGCAGTAACTGATTTCTAAAAGTCTATTCTAATCTCTAACCCAAAGTCTATGTCGTCACTATAAAATGTATGTTCACAGTCGATCTAACAAAGTGCGCAACTAAAACTGACTAAACTAGCTAGCTAACACGTTTCAGGTGTTATAATTTTGTATAGATATCTCCTTTTAAACAGCTACTGAACACTCAAACAATATCGGGATACCGGAAATACAAATGTAAACCATAAATTAAAAAAAAAAACTGAAATTATGTAACAATGAATAAAAGGCTGTAATTCTGGAACTAGAAATCACTTTAATAATATACACACTGTACAATATAATTTATTTTAAGCAAATTTACTGTCGTCGTTTAAGCTCCCAACAGAATATATCAGTCCTTTAAATACTTTTTACTATTACCAAGCCTCTCTGCATTTGGAACCAACCAATCAGCTCTCTCGACCGCTGAGTTTCTCCACCGCTCCTTTTATGGTCTGGAATTAACTTGCCGTGATGCAAATATTCAACCAATGAAAGCATTAATAATTTTTTTATTCTAAACGGACTTGCGCGTTTCCGTTCCTTGAAACTCGTCAACAGCATATAACCATGACCTTGCGCTGCAGAAATACAATCTAAAAATAAACTTAATGCAACATTTGACAGTCTGCTACATCAACATAAGGATTTCGCTACTGCCCAGTTCAGGTGAAAAACATTTTTTAAAAATCATATAATGTCATCATGCTTCTAGTTTCATCTTATATTGATGATATAAGGGTCTGTAATCTATAAGATAAGATAAGATAAGAATATTCTTCTGAAATGCAGTATTCCAAAGAAACCTTTAATACAGACGAGAGGCGCTGTGGCTGAGTGATAAAGCGTTTGGGTTCTGAGCCTAGTTGTCTCGGTTTCGTATCCTGGTTATGACTGGGATTTTTAATTTCGGGATCATTAGGGCATCCACCCAAGGCAGCTGAAATTAGATGGAGGAAGTTGGTCGTTGTGCTAGCAACGTGACACCCTCGTGAACACAAAATTAGATACAAAAATAGATACCTTTATAACATCTGCCCATAGATAGCAAGGTCTGAAAGGAGCAATTATTGCTTTCCTTTTTTTTTTTTTTTTACAAAAGTGCATTTTTTTTACATTATGGTGCCATCTCCAAGGGCTCATTAAAAAAAAGACCCCAATTTGTTATAAGTAAGTCAAGGGTCCAATTGCAAGGAATTCCTTTGCGCCATGGTTGCTACGTCACAGGCTGTGGGACACTAATCGTCGTGGACCCGAGTTCATTGAACCCCTTTGCACCATGGATGCTATGCGGCCTAAGCCACTGATTCGCTGTCAAATGGTCCACCAGATATTTGGATTTACAGATAAATAGACTATCCGGCCAAAAAAATGTCTCATGCGACATTTGGTTATCAGACACTTGTTTCGCATACATAGTGGTGTTAAAAAAAATGTTACAAATACATTGGGTCGTTTTTAAACATTATTAGTCAGTGAGGTAGCGTGGCCGAGTGGTCTAAGGCGCTGGTTTTAGGCACCAGTCTCTTCGGAGGCGTGGGTTCGAATCCCATCGCTGCCATGATTTTTTTTATTTTTATTTTCCAATAAAATTTCTAAAATAAATTTAGAACTGTTTTTTTTTTTGTAATGTCAAAAGTTCACAATCACACAATCATTTGGTATCCAATTGTGAATCTAGTTAGACTCAATCATACTCAATGACATGGACTTACATATTTGTGTGTGTGTATCTGTTATTTATAGAACTTACGTAAGTGAGTGTAGAATAGAGTTTGAACAGAAGAAGGTAAAGAGGAACCATGTGTGTTTATCATAGGCATAAATAAGTATAGACTGGCCGATTAAAGAGTTTTATGAAACGAAAATTTGTGACTTGCAATTTTGTGTACTTTATTATATAGCATTTATGAGCAGTATAAAAGTTAAGTATTCATATCTATTTCAACCACAAACCTATATATTTGTAAATAAGGAGGCAGTGTAGTTTTGTTTAATCTCTAAGAATGAAGATCATGCAATTTTTCAGAATTCGGAAATCCGAATACAATAGATATACATGTTTTCAAGTTACATGAAGTTACTTCCTTCGGCCAGTCTATATTTATTTATGTCTATGGTGTTTATTATATTGGGTTTTTTTTTATCTTATCTTATCTTATATAATACAGACGTTACTTCAAAAAAGAAGATGATTACGTCCTACGCGTCATGCATTTAGTCATGCATATTAACCAATGACTTAAATTTTTTATGTTGCCAACTACAACAACTAGGTCAAAAAACAGAGATGCTTAGAAAATGTGATTCTCTAGTGCTAAATAAAAATATATATATATTAATTTAAAAAAAAAAAAAAAAACTTTTGAAAACAAAAATCTTATATTGAGTGTATCAATTAGTTAGGATCAGTCATGTAATTAAATTTTTGATAGATAGAGTTCTAGACTAACAATAATAAATCTATGCAATTAGAAATATTTGTTTGTTCTCGACCTGAGATTGAAAGCGGTGTGAGTCACTCAAGGAACTTTTTATGTTGTGTCTATTTATGTGAATGTTTCTGTCGTGTTGTTTTTATTTCATTAAGGAGTCCTTTCAATGATCAGACTAGATTCAAATCGGCATATCCACGCCAGACGTTGAAAAAAAAAATCTGGCCCATCCGTTTCATCTTTGGTCGTTGAGCTGGCCACATGACACCCTCGTGAACAGTGGGCCACAGAAACATCATCTGTCCTTTAGACGGAATGGTCTGAGAGAGGGACTGTACTTTCATGTTTCGTCTTGGAAAGTGGGAAAGGGGGGGGGGGTGAAGGATGATGTTACGACCAAAAGTTGTAATGTCGTTGCAAACGGGGAGTCCAAAGTACTTTCATTACTTAGTACGTATGGTAGGCGCTGACTGCAGAGCTAGAAAAGAGGATCCTAGCAACAGAATTGAGATGCTACAGAAGGATCCTAGGTACCACACTCAAAGACCGCATCACAAACCAAGAGATTAGAGACAGGGTTACTGCAGTGATTGGACCCACTAACTATCTTTAAAAAAGAAAACTAAAACTCTATGGCCATAGTATAAGGCCTTCGGGGGCTCGCAAAGACCTTCCTTCAGGGAACAGTACCAGAAAAAAAGAAGAAGCAGACAACATAAAAGAATGGACGGGCCTGCCATTGAATGAGATTTTATCCAAAGCAAAAGACAGAGAGGATTGACAAATCTTGCGTGGTGCCCCAACGGTCTAAAAGACAAAAGGAATAGGCGAGGTGAGAGGCGCTTTGAATTGTCGTGACGATGGTCCAGGATTCAAATTCTGCCCCGTAGCAGTCCCCTTCCGTCCTGCAGTAGGTTCGGGCCATGAGGAAATAATCTCCATGTCTGAAGGAACAACAGAGTGTTATTTAAAAAAAAACTCATTGCTCATTGAAAATGTCACACATATTCCTATAGCTAGGTAGCGTGGCCGAGTGGTCTAAGGCGCTGGTTTTAGGCACCAGTCTCTTCGGAGGCGTGGGTTCAAATCCCACCGCTGCCAGGTAAACTTTTTAATTTTATTTTTTTAATAAAAGAACTTTTTGAAATAGATTTAAAGTCTTCAAAGGTCTAGTTGTGTCATATAGAACCAGAACATAACAGTTAGTGAGAAAGGTCTAGTTGTGCCATATAGAACCAGAACATAACAGTTAGTGAGAAAGATCTAGTTGTGCCATATAGAACCAGAACATAACAGTTAGTGAGAAAGATCTAGTTGTGCCATATAGAACCAGAACATAACAGTTAGTGAGAAAGATCTAGTTGTTTCATATAGAACCAGAACATAACAGTTAGTGAGAAAGATCTAGTTGTTTCATATAGAACCAGAACATAACAGTTAGTGAGAAAGATCTAATTGTGCCATGTAGAACCAGGATATGACAATTAGTGTAAAAGACCTTGTGCCATATTGAACCAGAACGTGACAGTTATTGTGAAAGAAATAGATATAGCTGTGCTATATAGAACCAGAACACCACATTCAAAGTGAAAGACATAGACATAGATCTAGTTCTATAAGTAGTGTCTTTTCGTTGATAAAGATTATACGTCCTAGTTCAAATCTCTTGCTGGACGGCACAGGATGGAAGCATGTAGGGTTCGAACACGGAAGAATCGTCACGACAATCCGAAGTGCATTCAACTCGATCAGGAAGGCATAGTTTTGCATCTATTAGAACCAAAGCTGACAGTCAGTTTGAAAGAAATAGATCTAGAATGTTTAAATGGCGGGTTCACTATTTTAAACAAATGTGGTGGGATGACTCAGTATCCATGACAACCAAAAGAGAACATAAACGATAGGGGGCGCTAGTGAATGACAGCAGGGACTGTACTCTTGATAACAGGTTCGTCTGATGACATTGGCAACGCAAGAATTGTGTCACACATCTCTCTCCGTGTGATGTTTGCCTTGTGTGACAAGTATGTGACATGAAGAGCTGTCAACAGAACAAAGGGCAAAAATAGTTTTCAGAAAGGGGAGAAAACTTTTACAGTGACTTCAGTGTGATCTAGGTTTCTGTCATTCTGCTATTGTGTTGACTTCAGGTCTACTTTGAAACTTAGCTGCGTATAGATCTAAAGCTAATCGAGCAGATGGAGCTTGTCAGCCTTTAAAGTAAAAGTCAATTCCATGTTGGTTACTCTAATTTCAATCCTCCGCTGCCTTCAGTAGTCAAGCTCGACGACAAAGTCTGCACCCCAACTAGGTTTTAGTGCCTTCAATTTTAGCGTTTTCTCCGACAGCTCCTGCAACTGAGATGTTACTGAATGTATTAAATAGCCATGTAGTCGTACGGGGAGACTCTGGTAGGGCTACCAGACAAAAGAAGGACATTTTAAGGACATGTCCTCCTTTTTGCGGTCATTTCCTCCGTCCGGAAGGCATCGGCATAGAGTGTTAAAATGTCCAGCTTTCACTATGTTGATTCGGATGCAACGTTTTTAGACAGACATTTAGATGGATGTAACACTTGGAGACAGACATTTAGACGGGTGTAACACTTGGAGACAGACATTTAGACGAATGTAACGCTTTTAGACAGACATTTAGATGGATGTAACGTTTTTAGACAGACATTTAGATGGATGTAACGCTTGGAAAAGGAGAAAATCTTAATACTAGGCCTTCTTTGGTTTAAAAGCATCTGATGGGTTTGTCCATGCAGGCAAAGGTTTGACATGAAAAGGTTTACTTGTGCAGCGTAGGAACCATGGCGTAATAGGGCTCATCTCTGTCGGGTCCACCAACTATAAGAGCCCCACGGTGACCACTGAAAGAAAGAAAAAACGATTTTAAAAAAAGTTGACTCTAAGAATTTTAATGCTACAAATTTTTATAAAATTTTATATTTGCTACTTTTATAGCATTTGTCGTTATTAAAATCTTAATTTTATTTTTGGGATAAATATAAGATATAATCCAGTTCTATAATTACTCTAGCATGAAGAATGTAAAGAGCGGTTACTCCAATCATAAATAGGCCTACAGTAAATTCTCTCCTAGTAACATGTTAGATTTTTAATATAATATTAATTTAAATAATAAATTATAAAAATAGTAACGTAATCAAAGTAGGCTACTAGATACAAACTATACCAATGTTGTTTGTTTGTTTGTTGTTTTTTTTTCAACATAATTATTTATTTATGATCAATATTAGGATATATGGCAACTAGTTAAGATACATGAAAAAAATATTTAAATAAGAATGCACCTTACAAATTGTTTTTTCGAGTCTTCTTAAAAACGTACACACGAGGATCAAATTAGAGCTAGCTAGATCTAGATATTAAATCTAGATCCAAATCTGTTTAGTTATTAGTTATACTACAAGTTATAGAGCTATAGATCTAGGTCTAGTCAATCTAGAAATCTAGACTTTCATTAATTTAATAGATCCATTATATGAGCTGTACTTCTTGATATCATATGTTCTTCTTCAACTCATGCCAGCACTGGCAGCAGCCATGGTGGAATGGTGCCATGGAATGGTCGTAACTTTTAATTTAAAGTCTTAAGCCTATCACAGAGTTGCAGATATCTACTTGGTAGTCTACACCTCAAAGGAGCTTAGGGAAGTGATGGCAGTTGCGGGGCATGAACCAGACGGCCATGCAGAGACCACAACGAGGCGACCAAACAGTCCTTCGTGCATACCACATAACCAGGTCCAGAATGTCAGTTTTCTTTAAGGGCAGCTGACAATAAGAATTGTCTATGCATGCACTACAGATGCTGTTCAATATCTTTTCACGAGGAAGCCTGCTCAAAAAGATTGCCCCATTTTTCTTTAGGGGAAGTTGACATTAATCTTTTAGGTCAATAATAACCTATGCATGCAGTACAGATGCTGTTCATCATCTTTTCATAAGCAAACCTGCTCAAGAAGCTGCTGCATGGAAGTCAAAATATGAATTATTGCCACCAGTCTTGAAGTCAGCTTGTAAAGAATGCTAAGAATCGAATGAAAATGCTGTCTTGATATCTTGTTTGTGCTGTTATATTTGTCTTTTGTGTTAGTTAATTATTCCATGAAAAAAAATGGGGGTCAGGGATATCTGATATTGTGTTGATTGTTCTGGTGTAGAGGATACTTGTATCATTTTTCTGTCTCTAGTGGGTTCAATGGTTAGGATGGTTAGGTAGTAGGCCCTATGTCTTTGATATTAAATAATATTTCTATTACTATTATTATATTTTTAGGTTTATCACTTTTCAATTGTTTATGATTTAATAGTTGTGAATTATGAGAACTTACAAATAAAAAAAAATAAAAAAAAAGCCCACAAAAGAGGCGAGATGGCACATAAAAGAGGCACATAAAGCCCAAAAAAAAGAGGCGAAGAAAAGAGGCCTAAGGCCCAAGGATTCCTATGATGATAAAGCTAAAATTGAATAGTGCAAATTCTGAGGTTTCCTTTTAAAAAATTAAAAAATACAAAGACAGTTTGTGTGGAAACTGGAAACACAAACTTAAAATCGGCCCCCGAAGTGGTCCACCCAGGCAGGCTTCAATAATTTCAGAAAGAACATCCAAATGAAATTATATCAAAGACAAATGAGAGATAAGAATGGAGAAAGAAGGTTGACAGATCTTGTGTAGTGCCCCAACGGTCCAGCAGATCAAAGGATAGGTGAAAGTAAATGTAAAGTTAGAACCTGGCCTAATTAGTTCCCCTTGTGGTCTATAGGGCAGATGATGTAAAGTTCATCTGTTTTTTGTGGCCTACGGTTAACGAGGGTGTCATGTAACCAGCACAACGACCAACTGCCTTTACTTTTCCCCAACTAATGTCAGGTACCCATAAGAGCTGGGTGGACTCAGAGGCGCCCAAAGATTCCAAAGTTGAAAATCCCAGTCTTCAACCGGGACCCCCGGTTCGGAAGCCAAGCGCTTTACCGCTCAGC